>NC_089225.1:36756324-37061390 GCF_963924675.1 Phocoena phocoena | reverse complement strand
ATAAAGATGATTCCTTTTAACTCCTCTTACAGCTTACTCCAAAGGGCAGCTGCAGCTGACCAGGGAGTGTTACATGAAACACCAAGTCAATCGTCCAAGTGCATCCCTAACAAGAGGGCCCCCAAGCTGAGACTTTCCCAAAAGCTTTGTTTTAATCCAAAAAAGGTCAGCCAGGTATTTTTTGGTTTTGTTGTTTGTTCTGAAAGGCTTAAAATATTCTAAGCAATTAAGAAAGCAACCGCATCCAGTACTTGTGTGTGACACAGTAGAGTAAAAGTAGCCACACGACCAACCACTGCCCCAAAGAGCCTGTGATATACAATCATGAATTTCTACGTACTGAATTTGTGACTTCTAGACTTAATCGTAACACAAACCCACCATGTTAAGGATGGGACTTTTTTTTTCTAAAGAGTAATTCATAACATGTGTCACTAATCAGCAGGGTAACTGAAAGCTCATGCAAAACATGCTATCCCAGTTGAGAATTTAATTGCATTATTGTTATTATCTGGTTTTCCTGTGTCACTGGCCCTCCCACTTCAAGTGTACACACACACAGACACACACACAGACACACACACACCAGCACAGCATGGATGGAAACACAGAAAACCCAGAGCTACGAGGTAAGAACTATGTTGTCTGGTAGGAAGAGGATTTTGAATTAAAAAGGTTTGTCCCTATAAAGACAGGTCAAGTATGCACCCAGGCTGCCTTGAGAAGTAATTAAGCCTATGCTGTTTCATTTCAGAGTGTCTCATTCTGCACAACAGTGGGAGCAGCTGCGGGAGATCACAGACCATGCAAAGCAAGACAGGCAGCCTCATCTATCTCCCGACTGCCACACCAGAGTTTCCAGGTGGTGTGAAAAAGCTTGTGGCCTCTTCTTCCACAGAGCACAAAGCGAATCTACCATCCAGAACATTACTCCCCATATCAAACCAGCCCCTTTTAATGACCTGAGGAAAGGCAATTTAAACGTCTCAGTGTTCAGACTCTGGTTGATTCCCAAAGTTGTCAGGTTACATGCCCAAAACCCGCACACAGATGCAGAATTCGACTGACTTCAGCACAAGTTTCTCTTGCTGCCTAGCACTGTAGAATGTAGAGATTACTAGCTAGGAAGAGGCTACAAGTGCACACTTACAAGTGTAAGTATTAGGAACGCTTCCAATCTTGCCTGTTTCCCTCCCAACACCCCTTGAAAGAGGCTAGGACACTAAAAATCGAAGTCTGGGGACCAACTGCAGTACAGACTCTGGCTGGGTCGAGGGGGGAGGCCACCACACCCTCCTAAGCTCACAGCACTGACAGGCTCTGGCTGGGAAGGGCCCAGAAACTTAGTCCCAGCAGGAAAGGGAGAAAGAAGGGAGTCTTCAATGTCTCAGATTTGCGAAGCTGGAAAGCTAGGAGAAGCGGATTTCGGGAGGGAGTCAGAGACTTGGCTGGGTGTGCTGGCGGAAGGGAGGGGAGGGGTCGCCCGTGGAGTCAGGTCAGCTGGCAACCCGTCCCCGCAAAACTGCACATTTTTGTGGTCTTAACATTTAAGACCAAAAGGAACGCGCCGAGACGAAGCTTCTCTCTCGCCTGATGTCCCCCTCCTCTCTTAGGGACGAGGGTGCCGCACCGCCACGCGAGGGTTTCCTTCTCTTTCCCTTTTGGGGGAGCTCCCCTCGGCCAAGCCGCGACGTCCGCCTCCAAGTTCGCCTTCCCGCACAGCGCAGCGCGGCGCGGCACCCCTGACCGGCCACATGCGCCCATCTGCCCCGCACCCCTCAGGACCCGGGCTGGGCGCCCGCTGGACGTCCTCGAGGACTCGGGGTTTGCGCGAATTTTTTTTTCTTAAACAAAAAGCCTCAGAGGCTCGCCGCCCCCTCCTCCCCGGCCCGCGCCACCTTCCCTTCACGCCCACGCCACACCTCCCGGGCACACGCGCTGTGAGGTGTCTCTCCCGCCAGACAATGGGTTCGGGGCCGACCCGCCAGGCAGCCAGCCCCGAGCCCCCGGCCCCATCCCGGGACGCAGAGAAGGCCGAGCGCGGGGGACTCGGAGGAGAGCCGAGAAGAGGCGGGGGAGGCCACAATGGGCGAGGTGGGAGCCTCCCCCTTGGGACAGGAGGCTCGCTCCCGGTGCCGGGAGAAGGGGAGGGGGCTGGGGTCAGCTGCACCGCCTGGTCGGAGCCCCGGGGCCCTGCTCCCGGCCGCCGCCGCGCACTCACCAGCACGATGGCAAATCGCTCCTCCAGTTCACCTGGCTCGGGCATCGGCAGCTTCAAAGGCACGTTGTGCGCCCTGAAATCGGTTTGCTGTGAATCCATGCTCCCGGCGTTGCCCATGTTGGCTGCACACCGGGGCCAGGGGCTGCTCCGGGCCCCTTGCGTCCGCGTCGGAAATCAGAACAGCTCCCGGCGGCCGGCTTCCAGCGCTGGCGCGACCTGCCCGGCTCCCCGCCCTCCGCTGCGCCCCGGCGAGTGTGCAGCGCGCGCCGCTCTCTAGCAACGCTCCGAGCCAAGACGCCCCCCGGCCTCCCTCATGCTCCCCGCCGCCCCAGCGCCGCCCCGGCCTCCTTTCCTCGGGAGGGGTCGTCAGGGCGCCGGGCGCCTATCTGCATGTTGCTTCGCTGGCACGCCGCCCCCTGCCAGTAATAGCGGCCAGCGGGCGCGTGGTTGCTCCGACTCAGTCTTCCGCCTGGACCGTGGCCGCCGCTGACACTTCCAGCTCAACGCCGGCGAACACGACGCTCGCTCTGCCAGCACCTCGAGCAGACAAATACAGCCTCGCGCTCCCGACACAATGCCCCCTCTCGCCCGGCCCCCGCCCCCGCCCCCGCCCCGGCTCCGCCCATTCGCCCCGTGGACTGCCGGGACCAGTAGTTTCTGCTCAAAGTGTCCACACTCAGAAACCACGCCGCTCTGGAGGGCCAGGCGGGGTTAGGGCCGCTTGCAGCAAAGACAATCTGTACACTTGTGGAAAGAGTTTATGTCACTTTTGAACCCCCTCTCCCACTCCAACAGAAGAAATAACTACCTAGTCTACACCGATTCTGACACTTAGTAGGCACATTTGGCAAATGAATGAATGAGCCAATCAGTCAATGATTGAATGCACGCATTCTGATTTAAATTTCAGGAGCTGTTCGATAGGATCTAGTTCAACAGGAGACCTCAAGGGTATTGGCAACGTCCTATGTCATAAACTGGGATGTGGGTCCATAGGTGCTTGTTTTATTATTGTTCTTCCTTCAGTATGTATGTTACGTATTCTTTTGTGCGACTGAAATGTTTTATAAACAAATATATACTTTTATGGATATTTATAAATATCCACTATGGATATATGCAAATATATCCTGGTCAGACCCCAGGATTTGGATGAGAAGAATTCAAAACAAAAACCTGTCAAACAGCTATTATGTGTGGGTTATTGTGTACCTTCACTAGAGAAAGAAAAGAGCTCCTGCTCTGGAATACTTTCCAATCTAGTGAAGGAGAAAATTTACACAAATAACCATATTTTGTGTGAGATAAAAATAAGAACAGAGTGTTTGCGAAGACTTTGAAGATGGTCTTTGGCTGTAGTTATCTTATTCCTCTACAGCATTCTTGTTCCAGGTGTTTTACAGAGAAGATTGGGACCAACCCTGTTCTCCAGGATGCTCTTCAGACTATAACTATCCATTCTGAAGGAGTGGAAATAGAAACACCCTTATAAACGACTTTAGCCGGCTGCTCACTTTGTAGATTTCAAGGGCATCCTCCTGGTTTACTTGTGGCTAAACTCCTGCAGTTAGTCCTTTCTTAGCTTAAAGCAGTGTTTCTTCATCCTGGTTTGTATATCAGATTCATGTGGGGAGCTTGTTGTTAAAACTGCAGGCATCATGGGCCCTGACTATTATCAGAATTTCCCTAAGCTAAGAGCTGGGGCCTGGGCAGGTGTATTTTTAACAAGCTCAGCAGGTACTTCTCATATGAAACTAGGGTTGTTACCCTCTTGTTAAAAAGCACCTGCTTCCAGATAAGATAACACACCAAGGCTCAAACGTGAAGGACCACGTTTCATTCAGCTTTGTAAAACCCAAGATGACTTGAGCATAGCAGATGTTCAATGACTGTTGAATTTTTACCAAAAGCCTATGGAGCAGATATACACAAATACATCTTGTGTATGTATGGTCTCTTAAGCAAATCACCTATAGTTTTTTTTTTAAATAAATTTATTATTATTGGCTACGCTGGGTCTTCGTTGCTGCACGCAGGCTTTCTCTAGTTACAGCGAGTAGGCTTCTCATTGCGGTGGCTTCTCTTGTTGCAGAGCGTGGGCTCTAGGTGCGCGGGCTCCAGTAGTTGGAGCACGCGGGCTCCAGAGCACAGGCTTAGTAGTTGTGGCACACAGGCTTAATTGCTCTGCAGCATGTGGGATCTTCCCGGACCAGGGCTCAAACACGTGTCTCCTGCATTGGCAGGCAGATTCTTTTTTTTTTTTTTAACATCTTTATTGCAGTATAATTGCTTTATAATGGTGTGTTAGTTTCTGCTTTATAACAAAGGGAATCAGCTATACATATACATATATTCCCATATCTCCTCCCTCTTGCATCTCCCTCTCCCACCCTCCTTATCCCACCCCTCTAGGTGGTCACAGAGTACCGAGCTGATCTCCCTGTGCTATGTGGCTGCTTCCCACAAGCTATCTGTTTTACATTTGGTAGTGTTTATATGTCAATGCCACTCTCTCACTTCATCCTAGTTTACCCTTCCCCCTCCCTCTGTCCTCAAGTCCATTCTCTATGTCTGCGTCTTTATTCCTGCCCTGCCCCTAGGTTCTTCAGAACCATTTCTTTTTTTCTGGATTCCATATATATGTGTTAGCATACGGTATTTGTTTTTCTCTTTCTGACTTACTTCACTCTGTATGACCAACTCTAAGTCCATCCGCCTCACCACAAATAACTCAATTTCGTTTCTTTTTTATGGCTGAGTAATATTCCATTGTATATATGTGCCACATCTTCTTTATCCATTCATCTGTCGATGGACACTTAGGTTGCTTCCATGTCCTGGCTATTGTAAATAGAGCTGCAATGAACATTGTGGTACATGACTCTTTTTGAATTATGGTTTTCTCAGGGTATATGCCCAATAGTGGGATTGCTGGGTCATATGGTAGTTTTGTTTTTGGTTTTTTAAGGAACCTCCATACTGTTCTCCATAGTGGCTGTATCAATTTACATTCCCACCATCAGTGCAAGAGGGTTCCCTTTTCTCCACACCCTCTCCAGCATTTATTGTTTGTAGCGTTTTTGATGATGGCCATTCTGACTGGTGTGAGGTGATACCTCATTGTAGTTTTGAATTTCTCTAATGATTAGTAATGTTGAGCATCCTTTCATGTGTTTGTTGGCAATCTGTATATCTTCTTTGGAGAAATGTCTATTTAGGTCTTCTGCCCATTTTTGGACTGGGTTGTTTTTTTGATATTGAACTGCATGAGCTGCTTGTATATTTTGGAGATTAATCCTTTGTCAGTTGCTTCGTTTGCAAATATTTTCTCCCATTCTGAGGGTTGTCTTTTTGTCTTGTTTATGGTTTCCTTTGCTGTGCAAAAGCTTTGAAGTTTCATTAGGTCCCATTTGTTTATTTTTTGTTTTATTTCCATTTTTCCAGGAGGTGGGTCAAAAAGGACCTTGCTGTGATTCATATCATAGATTGTTCTGCCTATGTTTTCCTCTAAGAGTTTGATAGTGTCTGGCCTTACATTTAGGTCTTTAATCCATTTTGAGTTTATTTTTGTGCATGGTGTTAGGGAGTGTTCTAATTTCATTCTTTTACATGTAGCTGTCCAGTTTTCCCAGCACCACTTATTGAAGAGGCTGTATTTTCTCCATTGTATATTCTTGCCTACTTTATCAAAGATAAGGTGATCATATGTGCGTGGGTTTATCTCTGGGCTTTCTATCCTGTTCCATTGATCTATATATTTATTTTTGTGCCAGTACCATACTGTCTTGATTACTGTAGCTTTGTAGTATAGTCTGAAGTCAGGGAGCCTGATTCCTCCAGCTCCATTTTTCTTTCTCAAGATTGCTTTGGCTATTCGGGGTCTTTTGTGTTTCCACACAAATTGTGAAATTTTTTGTTCTAGTTCTGTGAAAAATGCCATTGGTAGTTTGATAGGGATTGCATTGAATCTGTAGATTGCTTTGGGTAGTATAGTCATTTTCACAATGTTGATTCTTCCAATCCAAGAACATGGTATATCTCTCCATCTGTTTTGTATCATCTTTTATTTCTTACATCAGTATCTTATAGTTTTCTGCATACAGGTCTTTTGTCTCCTCAGGTAGGTTTATTCCTAGGTATTTTATTCTTTTTGTTGCAGTGGTAAATGGGAGTGTTTCCTTAATTTCTCTTTCAGATTTTTCATCATTAGTGTATAGGAATGCAAGAGATTTCTGTGCATTAATTTTGTATCAGCAGGAGGATTCTTAACCACTGCGCCACCAGGGAAGCCCATCCTATAGGTTGTTTTGATTGATCAAAGAAAGAAAAACAGGGATAAACACACACACATACACAGACACACACACACCCCAACTAGTGAAAATGAGCTAGAAAGAAAAGCAGTTAATTCAGACCAAGTGAGACATTTCTGACCCACAAATGTATTTATTTTCTTTGTAATCTCTAGACATAAACTTTGAGTCTGATTGACTCACAAAATCAGCCCACCCAGAGGGTTGCCCATATGGATGGAAAAGCTAGAATTCTTTTCTGCAGTTGAGAAATCCTTTTTTTTACATTAATGGCTCCATCCAGCCATATTTCTGCCAGTAACCAGGACATTTTTCCTCCCCTTAAGTCTTATCACATCTAGTCTCTCTCATAATCTCACACTTTGAGAGGAGCCAGGACAAAGTATGCCAATCCATGAACCAAAGAACCTATCTGCCATTTCAAGGTTTAGAGTCTCTAATATTTGGTTATTATTTATAACTGTTGTTAAGTGCAAAAATAAATAAAACACTCATATTATACAATTTGTGTAGGAATTTCTACCAGAATCTCAGGAAAATGTTTGGAGGAGAGTGTGGAGAAAGAAGACATTTCTATTCCTTTAATTGAAGACCTCCTCATCCCTCCCCACAAAATTAAAATCAGGTGATCATTTTTAAATGTGTATTTCATTTTCTGATCACTAATACGTATGATTTGCTATTTTGCAATGTTGCAAAGTGTTGACAAAAAAATGTCTGTTAAAACTATCCATGCATCACCCATGGAAAATGAAATATTAGAACTTTATCTTCCCTGTGCTAGGCATTTGGAAGCTATACCAGGGATAGCTTGATCAGGAATTCCCCCATAATGGTGTAATTGCTTTCAAAGAAGCTTTTCTATCATTCACAACAAATGCTCCTAAAAGATCAGCTGAGTTTCACTGATATCTCCTCAGGTTTTAAATGTAAGGTCATGCTCTGTAGCTAAGTTCAGTTAGCTTCTTTAAAAGCCACTAGTGTTACCCTAAGAAGATTCTCCTTATGTGTATAATTATATAGAAATGAGATAAATGCCATGAGATGAACTAAACCATCAATAGCCCTGAATCAAAATTGCATAGTAGTAGTAGCTGGGATTTTAGAAGGATTGCTTCATGTCAATTTACATCCATACAAGTCCTGCAAGATTCATATACCCATCCATATTTGTTTTTTAAATATTTATTGAGCACTTACTATGGGCCAGACACTGCTGTTGATTTTAAACAAAATTTAAAATTTGGTTTATCCAATTTCTGCTTCATACAGACTTCCTCAAACAGTTAACTTACAAAGATACACCTTGATTCTTCCTTCTCCTCCTGAATCAGTTAAGACTGAATATTTTTGCCACCAAATAAAAGAGAACCGAAGTGATAATTGCTTAAAAAAGATGTCTTTCTCATAAAAGAAGATATCTGGAGAAAGGTGGATTCTAGTGTTGTTCAGCAACTCTGTAAGGCTAGGACCAGTATCTGTGAGATAGCTTGGTCTTTCCCACATAGTACTTACAAAATAGCTAATAGAGTGCCATAAATCAAGTCTGTATTCAGGGCAAAGAGGAGGGGGGAAGAGGCAATGTCAGTTAAGTCTGCTCCTTTTATCAGGAAGTCAAAGGTTTACCCAGAAGTACCACTAGCAGACTGTCCAGTTTTCCTCATTCTGCAGATCTGAATTACATGGCCATCCCCAGCTACAGGGAGAACTGGGGGAGTGTGATAAAACCTGGGCCTGGACACATCTCCTCACCTGGACAGAATCAAGATTCTGATAGCAGAAAGAGGAAGGGAAAAGACATGGGTAAATACTGGGCAGACAACATCTTCTAACCCTCCCCCACATATTTTGCATCTTTGAATATTACTTTACATTTGCCTACGGCTTCATATTTTACAAAATACTTTTACTTACTTTATCTTATTTTATCCTGTCAGTACAACAACGAGAGATTTAAGGCTCAACAAAGTGATTTTTTTCTAGTTTACACAACAAGTCATAGAATTAGAACTTAGGTATTTTGATTCCCAAATCAGTATCCTTCACTGTCTTTTTAAAAAAATAGATCTCTGAAATTATCAGGTAGAGGTAGAAATATAATGAAACCTATGCTTCTGATCAAGATAGAGTAATAGACACCAGAGTTATCCTCACATTTGAAACTAATAAAAAACTGGCCAAAATAATATGAAACAATGGCCCTCAGACATTGACCATCAGACAATGAAGAACACTGATCTCTAGAGATGGGAAATAAATGAAGTGAATGAATAAATGAAGTGAATAAATGAGGGGAATTACCCCAGCTTACTGCCTGGAGAAAGTTTCCATGCCTGATAGAGTCCCTGCCTTGAGAAGGCAGAGCTGGGAGTCCAGTGACCCCAAGGAGGCTAGTGTTCTCAGGACAGAGTTCTGGAAAAAGTGAGCTGCAAGAAGAGAGAACTGCAGAGGTCTGTGGAAGTTTCCATTCCAAAATTTAGTCGAGTATTGATTAGTAAGTGCATGTGAGGAAAAAACCCAAGGCTGGTCATTTTATAATAATAAGTGAATGAGTTGATCAAGAGAACATAACACCCCCAAAACAGTGCTTCAAAATACATGAACTCCAAGGACAAATACACAAATCCACAGTTATAGTTGGAGAGCTCAACACTTCGCTCTTAATATTTGTTAGAACAAGTAGACAGAAAATCAGTAAAGATGCAGAAAACTTCAAAAACACTACCAACAACTTGATATAATTGATATTTATAGATCACCTCACCCAACTACAGCAGAATACATAACTTTTCTAGTGTACAAGCAACATTTACCAAGATTAACCATATTCTCAACAAATTTTAAAAGATTCCAATATTACAAAGTATATTTGCTTACCAAAATGGAATTAAATTAGGAATCAAGGACACAAAGATGTTGGGAAAATACTCAAATATTTGGAAACTACATAACACACTTCTAAAAAACCATGATCAATTTTTTAAAATTAAAGAAAATTTGTGGGTGCAGGTAAAGCAGTATTTAGACAGAAATTTAGAACACTAAGTGCCTATATTAGAAAAGAATAAAGGGCTCAAATCAATGTCCTCAGTTTCCACCTCAAGAAACCAGAAAAAAGAAGCAACTGAAAACCAAAACTAAGCAGAAAAAGGGAAAAACAAAGATGAGAGCAGAAATCAATGAAATAGCAAACAGGAAAATAATAGGAAAATTGATTAAACCAAAAGCTAGTTCTTGAGTAGATCAGTAAAATTGATAAACCTCTAGTCAGAGTCATCAGGAAAAAAGACACAAATAACCAATATCACAAGTGACAGAATGAACATCACTCTACATTTTACACATATTGAAAAGGATAATCAGGCAATGTTTTGAATTTTATGTCAATAAGTTCTATAATGTAGGTGAAATGGACACACACATCCGTTGAAAGATAACAAACTACCAAAGAGGATTCAAGATGAAGTAGATAACCTGAATAGTCATATACTTATGAAGGAAATTGAATCTGTATTTAAAATCTTCCCACAAAGAAAACTACAGACCCAGATAGCTTCACTGGGAATTTTACCAATCACTTAAGGTAGAGAGAATACCAATTCTACCCAAACTATTCCAGAAAATTGAAAATGAGTGAATATTTCCTGACTCATTCTGAAGGCAAACATTACCCTGAAACCAAAACCAGCCATTATGACATTACGAGAAAAAAAAAAAAAAATAGCCAACATCTCTCATGAACATAGATGCAAAAATTCTTAACAAAATTTTAGCAAATAGAATCCAATAGCATATAACAAGGATAATACATCATGAGAAAGTGAGATTTATCCTAGAAATGCAAGGTTGTTTCAGCATTCAAAATTCAATCAATGTAATTCACCATATCAGCAGACTAAAAAAGAAAAACGCATGATCATCTCAATAGATGACAAATAATCATTTGACAAAAATCTAACATCACTTCCTGATAAAAACCCTCAGCTTCTAGAAATAGAAAAAAAAAAAAACTTCCTTAACTTGTTAGAAGACATTGACAAAAAACCTACTGCCAATATCATATTTAATGGTAAAAGATGAAATGCTTTCTCCCTAAAATCAGTACTAAAGCAAAAATATATTTTTCACCATATTTTTTTTTTTTTTTTTTTTTTGCGGTACGCGGGCCTCTCACTGTTGTGGCCTCTCCCGTTGCGGAGCACAGGCTCCGGACGCGCAGGCTCAGCGGCCATGGCTCACGGGCCCAGCCACTCCGCGGCACTTGGGATCTTCCCGGACCGGGGCACGAACCCGTGTCCCCTCCATCAGCAGGCAGACTCTCAACCACTGCGCCACCAGGGAAGCCACCCAGAAGTACATTCTTTAGTGTTTCTTTCAATGAGAGTTTGTCAACGGCAGAACTATGTACCCAGGATACATAAAGAATTCTCAAAATTCAATAAATGGAAAACAACGGACAAAAAATATCTAAACACTTAACACAAAGGAATATATTCGTGACTAGTAAACACATAAAAAGATGCTCAACATCATGCCTTATCAGGGGATTGCAAATAAAACCGCAGTGAGATACCACTGTATACCTAGTAGAATGGCAAAAATTTTAAAGACCACGCCAAATGTTGGCAAGAGTTTAGATTATCTAGAACTCTCATTCACTGCTGATGGGATTGTAAAATGATATAACCACTTTGGAAAACAGTTTGGTGTTTCTTAAAAATTTAAACATACACCTACCATATGATTCAGCCATTCTATTCATGGGTATTTACCCAAGAAATATGAAAACATATATCCAAACAAAAACTTTTACATAATATTCATAGCAGCTTTATTTGTAATGACCAAAAACTGGAATGATTGCATGTGTCCATCAACAGATGAAGGAATAAGCATACCGTGAAATACTAATTGGCAATGAAATTATGAACTATTGATACAAGCAATTCAGTTGAGTCTCAAAATAATTATACTGACTGAGAAAAGCCAGACCAAAAAAATTGTATGTACTATATGATTCCATTTATATAAAGTTCTAGAGGATGAAAACTAATCTATAGAAGGAGAAAGAAGACTAATGTTTGGGAGAGGGAGGGCAGGCAGAATTCCAAAGGTCCTGAGGACACTTTTGAGGGTGGTGAATATGTTTATTAACTTGATTACAGTGCTGGTTTTGTGGATGTATACATATGTTAAACACATCAAATTATAAACTGTAAATATGTACAGTTTATTGTTGGTTAATTATATCTTAATAAAGCTCTTACAAAAAATAAGTCAAGTCAGTCGTTTTCTCTCTCCTCTTCCTTCAAGAAATATTAGAACACTTTAATTCAAATTTCCTCCCTCCTACCTCCCATGTTAATGTTGTCTATTATCTTCATTCCTCTTTATTTATTCACATCAGCCATTAGTAGTAGTAGTATTGCTAGCATAGACAATCATTATTTCAATTTACCAATGTGCTTACCAATTCATTTGCTTTTGGCCTGTTGCTTTTTTCTCCTGGATTAATTTTTCATTGCCCAGAAGTACATTCTTTTTTTTTTTTTTTTTGCGGCACGCGGGGCTCTCACCGTTGTGGCCCCTCCCACCGCGGAGCACAGGCTCCGGACGTGCAGGCCCAGCAGCCATGGCCCACAGGCCCAGCCGCTCCGCGGCACGCAGGATCCTCCCGGACCAGGGCACGAGCCCGTGTCACCTGCATCGGCAGGCGGACTCCCAACCACTGTGACACCAGGGAAGCCCCCCAGAAGTACATTCTTTAGTGTTTCTTTCAATGAGAGTTTTTCAACGGCAGAATTATCTGACAGTGTCTTTTTTGCCCTCCGTCTTGAATGTAGTTTATTTGGTTATATTATGCTAAGACAGAAGTTCTTTTCCCTCCCCATTTTGAAGATATTATTCCATTCTCTCCTAGCCTCTGTTGTTGGTAATGAGAAATCTACTGTCACTATAATTGTCAACTTTTTGAAAAATTGATATTGCATCTTTTTCTCTCTGGTTTCTTTTAATATTTTTTTCTTTGTCTTTGATTTTCTGCATTTTTACTACCAAGAGACTATGTGCTAATGAATCTATTTATCCTGTTCAGGTTTTGGTTTGCTTCCTCGGTTTGGAGACTCATGGGTTTTGGGGTGGTTTGGGTTTTTTTCAGTTCTAGAAAATTCTCGGACATCATCTTTTAAAATATTGTTTCTCCCTCATTCTCTCTTTTTTTTCTTCTCCTGAAACTTATCCATGTGTTGGCCTATCTATAGTCTCTTAACTATTCTTTCATATACAGCCTATCTTTGTCTCTGTAGCAGTCTAGCTGATTTTCTTCAATCTTCCAGTTCAGATACTCTGTAGTTTTGTCTAATCTATTGTTTCCTTTATCATTAATATTTAAATTTCATGGTTGATATTTTGGTAGAAGTTCCAGTACTTTGTCACATGTGCCTGTTTCATTTTAATTCTGCTCCAATCCATCATTTCAAGAGATTTTCTGGAAGAAAGAAAAGATAGACATATATTCTGTTCACCATTTTGCTAGAAACCTATTAGCTGCTTCTTTTTTGTTTGTTTTAATAGACATTAGGACTTTTAACTGTATCTTAATTAAATAACGCCAATTTTATAATTTAAAAAATTTTAGTAGATTCTCCAACAGTGTTCCAGAGAATTGTTAACTACTTTTAAGTTTTAAAATCCCAGCTCTTATCTTGCCTATATCTCTGAGATACTACCTTCTGTAGGCCCCACAAAGTATAACTTGTCACATAAACATACGTTCAAATTTGGCAAAAATCCATCTGCATCATTTTTGAATGATATAGAAATAGTAACACAGAAACTTAATTTCATTTATATAAGTTTAACACACATTTGTAAATATATGTACATATAGAGAGAACATGCTGAAACTTCTTTCAATATAGCTGATATATTAAACATGTATATCTCCATAGAAATCAAAACAACTTCAAAAATTATAAGTCAGTGGTAAAGAAGGAAAAACAGGAGAAATACTGAGGCTTTTTGAATGGACTCTCAAATATTGATACCACCTTCCCCCACTGCTTTGCTTCACCAATTGGTCATTTAAAGGTAGCTGAACTAGGTGAAGACTATCTTCTAGAAGTCATTTGTGGCACTCTGGATGCAACTCTTGCGCTAAAGAAAGAAAAGAGAAGAAAGAAAGGAAGGAAGGAAGGAAGAAAGAAAGAAAAAAAGAAAGAAAGAAAGGAGGGAAGGAAGAAAGAGAAAGAAAGAAAGAAAAAAGAAGGAAGGAAGGAAGGAAAGAAGGAAGAAAGAAAGGAAGAAAAAAAGAAAGAAAGGAAAGGAAAAAATATCACAAAATTCAGATAGCCTTATATGAAAAGTCAAGTTCAGACTATTTTTCCTCATTCTCCCCATTCTGTGACCTACTTTTTCCCTTCATCCTGCATTCCTCTACTGTATTACCACCTCCAAAATCATCCTTAGCCTACTTTCAAAATGACTGGATGAGAGGGTCTTTGCTTGTGATATCAGCCACAGAGCAAGAACAAAGGAATGTGCTGCTGACTTATAGTGTCTGCTTTTATTTCAGGGAGTCCTCATAACTTCCCCCCCTTAATATTAACTGTCATCCAGGAGGGCCAGGTTTCCTAATCTGGCTGCGTGGGAAGCCCAGCATGCCCCATGCACACCTGCCCTCCTCTACAGATAAATACAGCCCTCACAGCCTCCAAGGCCTTCCATCTGGCACCTTCCAACAGCTTCAAAATCTAAGAAAACAAACCCTTTAAAAAAAAAAAAAAAAAAGGTTTTTTAAACAAGAAAGCCCAAAGGGGGCATTTTTGTTTCTGGCTGCAACCACTTCAACCAGAATAAACAGCATGGGGAAATAAGAAAGAGAATGAGTGGGAGGAAAATCCTGTTCCACAGTTATATATCACACATGTTACATATCTAGATTTAAAATTTTATTAATTTTCTCATTTGTTCTTCAGAGAGGTAATTTTTAGGGGAGAATTGTAGATATCTTTCTGATTACAGGAAGAAAAGGGGCTTCTCATCTTAGAAGAGGCAATCAGACTCTGAAATCTGTCCTTTCCTCCCTCTTTGGCTCAGCCCAAATACCAAAAAATGCCCCCTTTTTGGCCTTCAGAGAAGAAATGTTCACAAACCCATGATTATTCTGCCTAGTGAATTTGAATTCCTTGATTTGGAACTGAAACTCTAAAACCTAGTATGTGGTAAGAACATGTGCTTGGTGGATTTGACCCCGTCTCTCTGCTTACTGAGTGACCGCGGGAATATTCGTTAACCTATTCAAGACTCAGTTTCTGCATTTATAAAATGGAAATTAATACTTACCCCACCAGTTAATCGTTAAGATTAAGGTAAATAACTTACATAAACCAACTATCAGGATCATGCCTGATGTATGCTGAGATGTTCAATAAGAGATATTTCCTTCCTTGTGTTCTTTTTTTCAAGGTGGTAATGAATTTAATCTTGGGCTTATTATTGAAGGAATAAAAATTTCTGCAGTACCTGAATGATTAAAGGGAAAATATATAAATCCATGGTATTTGTTTCAAGTAAAAAGATGTATTTATAAAGCAGAACATGCGTTGGTTTGTGATCTATGAGCACTTTCTAATGTCCCAGTTCTTCCAAAGATAAAGCTCTATTCTAGTTACTCTGTATAACAGTAATTCAAAAAATTTATGCCACTGTAAAAGGAATCCAACGTTTTCCCCAAACCTGTCTGATAAAAAGATCCACCTGAGATGCTTACTGAACATACAGATTCCCACATGCCTTCCCTAGAAATTCTAATTCAATTGGTCTGGGGTGGGCTCAGGAATCCGTATGTTTAGCAAAAGCCCCAAGTGGTTCCTATTTTAGGCAAGTTTAGGAAACACCAATTAATTGCTTGGGGCTGGGGAAATGACTCATCTGCCATTAAACAATAATGCCTCTACTGAAGAAACAGTGCCAAGTTATTTTAAAGCCATTGAATAATTATAACATATACACTGCTCTAAAAATTGAATTAGCTATTATTTCAATCAGAGGGATTGTTCCTTTTAAAATACATTTACATGAATTTTTTTACTTTAAAAAAATGGAAATAAAAACAAAAATAAACAAATGGGACCTAACGAAACTTAAAAGCTTTTGCACAGCAAAGGAAACCATAAACAAGACGAAAAGACAACCCTCAGAATGGGAGAAAATATTTACAAATGAAGCAACTCACAAAGGATTAATCTCCAAAATATACAAGTAGCTCATGCAGCTCAATATCAAAAAAACAAACAACCCAATGCAAAAATGGGCAGAAGACCTAAATAGACATTTCTCCAAAGAAGATATACAGATTGCCAACAAACACATGAAAGGATGCTCAACATCACTAATCACTAGAGAAATTCAAATCAAAACTACAATGAGATATCACCTCACACTGGTCAAAATGGTCATCATCAGAAACGCTACAAACAATAAATGCTGGAGAGGGTGTGGAGAAAAGGGAACCTTCTTGCACTGTTGGTGGGAATGTAAATTGGTACAGCCACTATGGAGAACAGTATGGCAGTTCCTTAAAAAACTAAAAATAGAACTACCATACGATCCAGCAATCCCACTACTGGGCATGTACCCTGAGAAAACCATAATTCAAAAAGAGTCATGTACCACAATGTTCACTGCAACTCTATTCACAATAGCCAGGACATGGAAGCAACCTAAGTGTCCATCGACGGATGAATAGATAAAGAAGATGTGGCACATATATACAATGGAATATTACTCAGCCATAAAAAGAAACGAAATTGAGTTATTTGTAGTCAGGTGGATGGACCTAGAGTCAGTCATACAGAGTGAGCTAAGTCAGAAAGAGAAAAACAAATATGGTATGCTAACACATACATATGAAATCTAAAAAAAACAAAGGTTCTTAAGAACCTAGGGGCAGGACAGCAATAATGACGCAGATGTAGAGAATGGACTTGAGGACATGGGGAGGGAGAAGGGTAAGCCGGGATGAAGTGAGAGAGTGGCATGGACTAATATATACTACAAAATGTAAAACAGATAGCTTGTGGGAAGCAGCCACATAGCACAGGGAGATCAGCTTGGTGCTTAGTGACCACCTAGAGGGGTGGGATAGGGAGGGTGGGAGCGAGATGCAAGAGGGAGGAGATATGGGGATGTATGTATATGTATAGCTGATTCACTTCATTATACAGCAGAAACTAACACACCATTGTAAAGCAATTATACTCCAATAAATGTTTTTTAAAAATCACCAGTTCTTCACATTTGAATTATTATTATTTTTTTAGGTTTTGGAGGGGAAGAAAGCATCCTTGCTTTTATTGTATAAGGTGTCCATGACTGATCGAGGGGCTGATGTCAGATGTCCAGTTTTGAGATGGAATTTTGGTTAGGCAGATTTCTTCATGCCCCCAACTCACATTTATATGCAAAAGTAGACTGAATAAATGCCAAACATTACATTATGCATAGAAGAAATAAAATTGTCCAGAGTTACTGAATGCTACTCACACCATTTGACTTTACCAAATTAATTTAACTAACAAATGTTTATTGTATTATATCATTTTAGTTGCAATCATTTCCATACACAATTAAGATCAAAGGAAAGTTTGCTGATGGAAGGAAGGGGGAGAGGGCTGGGCAGCTAATTAGAACTAAAAGATCTCCCTCAAAGGATCAACCCCTTTGCCTGCTCTGTAATCACTAGTTACAAACACCTGCAGAGCTCACCTCTCAAGAGAACTGAACTCTGCTAACCTTATCCAACTGTACTAGAAAAGTGCTTACAGCAGGGGCCAGACAGGCCTGTCTCAGGTCCCATTCTCATTGCCTGGTTGCTTTGTTTTTGTCAGTTTTATGGAGTGGGACGTGTTTGTTTAAATTCTTAAAGAAACAATCCAAAATACTGAATTGAAATCTATGAGAAAGGAGAAAGCCCCCAAAGCAAAATTTTTTTCTTAAATCTCTATTGTACTGAAAATGATTAAAAATGGGAGGTCAAAATATTAAAAATGCAATGAGGCTGTGGGCAATGCATAGCCCAGACAGATGCGGTGGACACCTATTTTTTCGTCTGTTCTACACCCCTTCATCTTGGAAAAGCACCCCCTTCTTCTAGGAACTGTTCTTCCCTCCACTCCATCCTGTTATTAACAAAAGAGCTGCCATATTTCCTTAGGTCTCTTGGCCACAGTTGACCTATTAAAGGGGGGAAGTCTAGCTCAGACTTGGCAGTAATCCTTCCTGCTCCCCTTTCTTTTTTACTTTGGACTAAAAGTATCAGGTTACATTTTCTCAACATGGTTGAAGCTATATGCTGTAAAGTTTATATGTGGTTGATGACAGTGGTGACTGATAAGCAGAGAGAAAAGAAGTAGATGAAAAATGAGATGCAAAGATAGGAGATGGAAAGAAAGATCTTCCTGGAAATCCTACTTATGCAAGAACAAGGCAGTTGGTAAGTTGGACACAGTTTTAAAAATTCTGTTTCCTTGTCTGTAAAATAAGGGCAATAGTAGTTTTAATTCAAGCAGTTTTTGTGAGGAATAATTGTGATAATTCATATAAATCACTGACTGCTGGACCCAACACAGGGAAAATGCTCAATAAACATGAGCCACTAAGCACCCCTAGCCAGGGCTTAAGAAATGGTCAGCGGCAGGAGTGCAACCCACTTTCAAAGGACATGATGTGACAAGATTTCTGGCACTGTTCATTAGAAAAATATCCCCAAACTAAAGTGACAGCTGACTAAAATTTTAACAAAAGTGCCAGAAAACCCCAAGCATGGCAAAAAGTGGCCTATGATTACTCAGGTCCTAAGGGAAACCCCAGAGCAGGGTTAATGATAATAATAAATAAATAATTTACCCCGAGAGCTAATTGTGGGCTAGGCAGGAAGCTAAATGGTTTACCTCTAATATCCTTAATACTTACTGCCACTAGATGAATTAGGTTTTATTCTTATTCCTATTTTACAGATGAGGATACTGATGCATAAGGTTGAAATATGCCTTCGAGAAGACTACTCAACAAGGGCCTGGTATTCCCAGCGCCTTGAGGGTCATTGGTCAGTGTATTTAAAACTCACTTTTCACTGTCACCTCTATCAGTTTGCTTTGGTTACTGGTCAGTTGCTAAGTCAGTGAAATGGCCATTCCTACACTAAAGGGAGTTAAACTCAGGCCAGAGAAGCATATGTATTTCACTTTCCCAGGCGACATTCCTTCTTGCTCTCCCAATGTGAGTATGCTCGCTGGTTCCCTTTCAGCCCTTCACTTTCCTCTGGGCACCACTCCCCTACTTCTGCTTGCAAGCCTAGCCCTGGAACTGCTTTCTTTCCCATTAGGAAGCCTGTAAGGAACTTTTGAATTATCACCCAAATCATCTTGTTATTTCTAGTCTTTTTTATTAATTAATTTATTTTGTCTGGTTTTTTTTTTGGCTGCATTGGGTCTTCATTGCTATGCGCAGCCTTTCTGTAGTTGCAGCAAGCAGGGGCTACTCTTCGTTGCAGTGCATGGGCTTCTCATTATGGTGGCTTCTCTTCTTGTAGAGCATGGGCTCTGGGTGCAGCGGGCTTCAGTAGTTGTGGCACGCAGGCTCAGTAGTTGTGGCTCGTGGGCTCTAGAGCACAGCCTCTGTAGCTGTGGTCTACAGACTTAGTTGCTCCGTGGCATGTGGGATCTTCCCGGACCAGGGCTTGAACCCTTGTCCCCTGCATTGGCAGGCGGATTCTTAACCACTGCGCCAATAGGGAAGTCCCTGTCTGTAATTCTTGACTGCCCTTGGTTCCTGTGGCCTTCTGCTTAGTCTCAATTATTGCTTTGCCCTGACTTGTGGGATTATTATATGTTCTAATTGGGACTAGCTGTAGTTACCCGTGATCACAGCTTCCCAGAAAATGTCAGGTCCATCTGTCCGCCAAACCAGCATACTCTGATTTTTTTTTTAATACTTATTTATTTATTTTTGGCTGTGCTGGACCTTAGCGGCAGCATGCAGGCTTCTTAGTTGAGGAATGCATGTGGGATCTAGTTCCCCGACGAGGGATCGAACCTGGGCCCCTTGCATTGGGAGCGCAGAGTCTTAACCACTGGACCACCAAGGAAATCCCTCTGCTTTTCTGCCTCTGCCTTGGCACCCTTCATCCTGGTCTGTTATCCTGTATCTTTGACCTCTTGAAATATATATTTTTTTATTTTTCCAGCTAGGTTATAGGTTCTAGCTGGAGAATAATGTGCTTCACAGTCTGATTTTCAGTCCATCTGCTCTTGAATCATCTGGAGTGGCTGATGAAAATTTTTAGCCCCATTGTCATGAATCAGAATTTCTATGGTAAGGCAAGGAAGTATGCATTTTTAACAAGCTACCCAGGTGATCCTTATGCATACACAGCTTGGGACCCATTGTATTGGAAGAGCAACAGTTTCCAAGGATAATCATCTACTTTTTTTTTTTTTTAAATACTCCAGGTATTTCCAGTTCTGTGCTTAGCATCTGGAAGATTCTCACTAATTGCTTGTTGGTTTAAGAATGAATAAATCTAACTTTAGAAGAAAATCCAGTCATGGGAAATCTTCCCTACTCTAAGGAAATATTTGCAATTTTCACTAAATGTGCTCATAATACCAGCTTCAAACAGTTTAATCCTCATTCCTTCACAACTTAAACTGCTTAAATCTCCTTTGGATTTTGCTTCTTCCTAAAATAATATAATTTTAATTACTTTGGTCATGATGAAATATCACATCAAATTGGTTCAAAACTCTCAAGGTGTTCTTTAATTCAGTTTAGACCTCCTCCTGGGTAGAAGCAAGATGTTTCCTCCAATTATAACTGGAAGAAAATACCAAAATGATTTTATAAGCCAGGTAAATATTGTTATAGGAACTACTAAAAAGATTTTAATGTTCTAACATATCATTAATTCAATAAATATTTACTGTACTTAAACAGATTATTACAAGCAGTACAAAGAAACCCATGATTTCCTATTGGCCCCTAAAAATATTAATATTTTGACTTCTTTATTCAATTTGGTTTGGAAGTCTTTTTTGCTCCCTAGCTATAGCCCATTTAAGGCTGGGTGACTCTAGGTAGGCACTTCGGATTGCTGGATTTAGGAGACCTTTGATTCACAGAACTTCTATCAGCATAACCCATTAAACCCGAGCTTCCATTCTGTCTATGTCTTTCTAATAGAGGTTGCCTTGATCTCTTTGCTAACCTTACCTTGGCTCTGAACATATGAAACAGCAAAGGTGATATAACTATGAGCTCTAAATATGCTATTGCTTTTAATCTGTACAGTGACCTTGTGAGGAAGACAATTTCCTTCCCATATTATAGAAGAGATAGTTGAGGCTAAGAGTGGTTATATAATAGCACTAAGTCATATAGCAGAAAAAGTTGCAGAGTTCGGAACTCAATTTCCCATTTCTTTTGTCCTAAGCTCATCTGCTTTCTACTACACCATGTTGCTTCCTCACTTTATTTTGCCACTTCTTTTTTTTTTTTTTTTTTTTTTTTTTTATGCGTTACGCGGGCCTCTCACTGTTGTGGCCTCTCCCGTTGCGGAGGACAGGCTCCGGACGCGCAGGCTCAGCGGCCATGGCTCACGGGCCCAGCCGCTCCGCGGCATGTGGGATCCTCCCAGACCGGGGCACGAACCCGTGTCCCCTGCATCGGCAGGCGGACTCTCAACCACTGCGCCACCAGGGAAGCCCCACCACTTCTTTTTTTTTTAACTTTAATTTTCCATTAGAGTATAGTTGATTAATAATATTGTGATAGTTTCAGGTGTACAGCAAAATGATTCAGTTATACATTTTCCCATTTAGGTTGTTACATAATATTGAGCAGAGTTCCCTGTGCTATACAGTAGGTTCTTGTTGGTTATCCATTTTAAATATTTTGCCACTTCTTTTTTTTTTTTTTATAAGCTTTTTATATTTATTTATTTATTTATGGTTGTATCAGGTCTTAGTTGTGGCTTGCAGGCTCCTTAGTTGTGGCTCGCAGGCTCCTTAGTTGTGGCTCGCAGGCTCCTTAGATGTGGCTCGTGAACTCTCAGTTGCCGCATGCATGTGAGATCTAGTTCCCTGACCAGGAATCGAACCCAGGCCCCCTGCCTTGAGAGTGCAGAGTCTTATCCACGGTGCCACGGGGGAAGTCCCTCCAACTTTTCTTTATCCCAAAGGAGAAGCAAGAATCCTTGACCGGTGAGAAGAACAAAGATGGGACTTCAAGTGGCTGCCAGAATGCAAACACGGGGTGGTTGACACGAGGTGCAAAGGTACAAAGTTCGGGATGTCACCACGTTAACCTCTAGGAGGCCTCGGCCAGAGCCTGCAGGGCGATCCCAGACCAGCGGACCACCCGGCAGTCCCAGAGCCCCTGTAAGATCACGGCTGAGGACACCCACCCGAGGGGGCCAGGGCTCTGCTGGGGCTCCCGCCGAGATGCTGCCACTTCTTGAAGAGCTTTCTACTCTCCCCCTGGGACATGGGTCTTGCCCTTGGCTGTGTGTTGATATTCCTACTCTAAACTGGTATCACCCAGGAGTTCCCTAGCAATAACATGCTCTGTTGATTCCCTGTCTCTCAACCACTCTCCTTTTTGCCCTCAGTCAGTTCCCCCTTCATGCCAGTCTTTCCTAAGCTTAGGCACCAGAGCACCACTTGCGGAATCAAAGCAATAATGTAGCCTTCTTCGATGACTTCCGTATGTCTTATTATGGATATGACATGAAATCAGTTGAAAACAGGTTTGGCTGCATATAACATAAAACCCAACTATAGTGGCTAAACAAAAAGTGTTTTATTTTTCTCATATAACAAGAAGTCTAGAGGTAGGTGTTTGCACAAGATGCTGTAATGATTTCAGAGGTAATGTCTCTGCAATTCTGGCCTTTTCCTCCCTTGTGATGGCAAGACAGCTGTTGTAGCTCCAGCTATCACATCTACAATTTAAAGCCAAATGAAAGAGGGAGGAGCAGTGTTGTATTCCTCCATGTTTACCAAGAAAGTGAAATCTTTCCCAGAACATATCTCACTACACACATCTAGCAGACTTCACCTAAGACTGTGTTGAACACGATGGGTCACAAGCCCCCACATCCCCCCCCCCCCAACCAGCCATTAAAAAGGCAGAGAAAGCACTTGAAAATCAATTAATGTAATCTAATGCATCAGCAGGCTAAAGAAGAAAGAACATGTGATCATATCAATAGGTACCGAAAAAGCATTTGACAAAATCCAACACTCATTCATGATAAAAATCACAACAAACTAGGAATAGAGGGAAACTTCTTCAAGTGGATAAAGACCATCATCTACAAAAAAACCCACAGCTAACATTATACTTAATGGTTAGAAGCTTTCCTGTTAAGATCAGGAACAAAGCAAGGGTGTCCCCTCTCACCACTCCTTTTCAACTTCATACTAAAAGTCCTAGCTAATGCAATAAGACCAAAAAAAAAAAAAAAAAAAAAGGAAAGAAAAGGTATACAGATTGGAAAGGAAGAAATAAAGCTGTCTTTGTTTGCAGATGACATAATTATCTACATAGAAAATCTGAAAGAATCAACAAAAAAACTCCTGAAACTAATGTGGAATTATTGTAAGATTTCAGGATAATAGGTTAATATACAAAAGTCAACTGCTTTCCTGTATACCAACAATGAACAAGTGGAATTTGAAATTAAAAAAAATATCATTTACATTAGCACCCCAATGAAATATTTAGCTATAAATAATGAAATATTTAGGTATAAATCTATCAATATATACAAGCTCATTATAAGGAAAACTTACAGAGTTTTCTCTTATAGAGAAAACAAAACTCTGACCAACAAAACCAAAGAATTAAATAAATGGAGAGCTATTCCATGTTCATGAATAGGAAGACTCACTGTTGTCAAGAAGTCAGTTCTTCCCAACTTGATCTATAGATACAATGTAATCTCAGTCAGAATCCCAGGAAGTTATTTTGTGGTTACCAACAAACTGATTCTAAAGTTTATATGGAGAGGCAAAAAGATCCAGAATAGCCACCACACTATTGAAAGAGAAGAACAAAGTTGGAAAATTGACACTATCCAGCTTCAAGATTTATTATAAACCTACAATGATTAAGACAGTGTGATATTGGTGAAAGAACAGACAAATAGATCAATGGAACAGAATAGAGAGCCCAGAAATAGAAGCAAAAATAGTCTTTTCAAAAGATAGTTCTGGGGGGCTTCCCTGGTGGCACAGTGGATAAGAATCTGCCTGCCAATGCAGGGGACACAGGTTTGATCCCTGGTCCGGATCAAACTAAGCAACTAAGCTCGTGTGCCACAACTACTCTGAGCCTGTGCTCTAGAGCCCGTGAGCCACAACTGCTGAGCCCACGTGCCACAACTACTGAAGCCTGCGCGCCTAGAGCCTGTGCTCCACAACAAGAGAAGCCACTGCAATGAGAAGCCCGCGCACCGCAACAAAGAGTAGCCCCCGTTTGCCGCAACTAGAGAAAGCCCGTGCGCATCAACGAAGACCCAATGCAGCCAAAAATAAATAAATAAAATAAAATAAATTTAAAAAAATAGTTCTGGAACAACTAGGCATCTTCATGCAAAAAAAAAAAAAAAAATGAATATAGACACAGACTTTATACCCTTCACAAAAATTAACTCAAAATAAATTATAGACTTACATGCAAAATGCAAAACTATAAAGTTCCTGAAATATAACATAGGGGAAAACCTAGATGATATTAGGTATGGTGATGACATTTTAGATACAACACCAAAGGCATAATCTATGAAAGAAATAATTGATAAACTGGACTTCACTGAATTAAAAACTGCTCTGTAAAAGACACTGTCAAGAGAATGAGAGGACAATCCACAGATTGGAAGAAAATACTTGCAAAAGACACAACTGATAAAGGACTGTATCCAAAACATACAAAGAATTGTTAAAACTCAACAATAAGGAAACAGGGACTTCCCTGGTGGCACAGTGGTTAAGAGTCCACCTGCCAGCGTGGGGGACGTGGGTTCGATCCCTGGTCTGGGAAGATCCCACATGCTGCAGAGCAGCTGGGCTCATGCGCCACAACTACTGAGCCTGCGCTCTGGAGCCCGCGAGACACAACTATTGAAGTCCACGTGCCCTGGAGCCCACGCACCTCAACTACTGAGCCCACGTGCTGCAACTACTGGAGCCCGCACACCTAGAGCCTGTGCTCCGCAACAAGAGAAGCCACTGTAATGAGAAGCCAGTACACTGCAATAAAGATTAGCTCCCACTTGCCACAACTAGAGAAAGCCCATGCTCAGCAATGACGATCCAACGCAGCCAAAAATTAAAAAAAAAAAAAAAAAAACCAATAAGAAAACAAACTACCTGATTAAAAAAATGGGAGAAAGACCCTAACAGACACCTCACCAAAGAAGATATACATGGTCAGTAAGCATGTGAAAAGATGTTCAATATCATATGCCATTAGAAGTACAAATTAAAACAACAATGAGATATTACTATACACCTATTAAAATGGCCAAAACCTAAAACACTGACACCACCAAATGCTGGCAATAATATGGAGCAACAGGAACTCTCACTCACTGCTGGTGGGAATGCAAAATGGTCCAGCCGCTTTAGAACATGGTTTGGCAATTTCTTACAAAACTAAACACACTCTTATCAGGCAATCCAGCAAGCATGCTCCTTGGTATTTACTCAAATGAACTGAAAAATTATATCTACCCAGAAACTTAACAATGTTTATAACAGCTTTATTCATAATTGCCAAAACTTAAAAGCAACAAGATGTCCTTTAGTAAGTGAATGTGTAAACAAACTGTGGTACATCAGGCAATGGAATATTATTCAGCAATCAGAAGAAATGAGCTCTCAAGCCGTGAAAAGACATGCAGGAAGTTTAAATGCATATTGCTAAGTGAAAGAAGCCAATCTGAAGAGGTTGCACACTGTATGATTCCAACTATGACATCTGGAAAAGGCGAAACTATGGAGACAGTAAAAAGGTCAGTGGTAGGGCTTCCCTGAGGGCTTCCCTGGTGGCGCAGTGGTTGAGAGTCTGCCTGCTGATGCACGGGACACGGGTTCGTGCCCCGGTCCGGGAAAATCCCACATGCTGCAGGGCGGCTGGGCCCGTGAGCCATGGCCGCTGAGCCTGCGCATCTGGAGCCTGTGCTCCACAACGGGAGAGGGCACAACAATGAGAGGCCTGCGTACCGCAAAAAAAAAAAAAAAAGGTCAGTGGTTGCCGGGGATGGGGTTGGGGGCAGAGAGATAAATAGGCAGAGCACAGAGGATTTTTAGAGCGGTGAAACTACTCTGTATGCTACTATACTGCTGGATGCATGTCATACGTTTGTCAAGACTCATAAATGTTCCACCCCAAGCATGAACCCTATTGTAAACTATGGACTTTGGGTGATAATGATCTATCAATGTAGGTTCAGCAATTGCAACAAATGGTACAGGGTGTCAGTAGCTGTGGAGGCTATGGGTGTTGGGGGCAGGGGGTATATGTCAAGCCTCTCCATCTTCTGCTCAGTTTTACTGTGAAGCTAAAACTGTCTTTAAAAACAAAGCCTATTTTCTTAAAAGGCAGAGAAAGGAGGAAATAGGATTGTCATTATTGACGTAGAACAATCGACTATTTGCCTGGGACTGGGAACACTGATGCTCTGAACTAAATTGAAGTTTTGTTAGCAAGGAAGAAGTAGAGAAATCTCCTCCCTGATGGTATTTCCCAGTTAAGATGAATTTTCTGGATATAAATTTGCTTCCTTACAATGTGTTGTATTTACTGCATGTTTACTAACAGTGTCTACCATACAGGTGCTTCCCCATGATTTCCAGTCTTGGTACTGAAAGGACAGCCAAGGGGCTCTAGCCTGGCCTCCCTGCCACCTGCTCTGACAGCCTCTCTCTCTGCTTCACTCTCTAGTGCGTCAAGGGTTCTTGCTTACAAAGTGAGCAGCAAGCGTTCCAAGTGCAGCCTGTGGTCGAGGGACCACAGCCATGGGCGAGAGTTGCGGGTCAGGGAATTCAATAGAAGACTTTGTCCTTCATAGCACTGGGGCATAAAAACCTGTTCTTATCTTTGGATGAAATCTTTAAAGGGAGTGTAAACAAATGAATCAGAACCCATCAGAGCTGCTTGCCTGAATCTAGAATGAGGTCTGGAGAAGCTTCCCTAAAACTCTTCTAGAACAGTTAAAACCCCTGGCTAGAACCGAAGGCCTACCAGAGCTAACTTTTAAACACTGCTCCCATGGCCTGAGAGAGTTAAAAATGATGTTATCTCTGCCCTCTGATAGTTAAAGAACAGCCAGCAATGTTATTGGAATAGACTTACATAGGTGATTATATTAAAAAGTTCATGTGTGTGAATTATGTTCAGCTGAAGTCAGAACTTAAGTCAAAAATCCTTTAAAAGGAAGGAACTGTTATACATTAATTAATTAGAATTTATGTTTACACCCTTATTATAACAAAGCCTGGCTGCTTGTCTAAACCAAAGTCTTTTAAGTTTATTACAGCAATCAGAGTAACGTGTTGGAATTTCATGTGTGTACGTGTGCGTGAATAATGCGAGTCTTGACATTCCTCAGCGGAGTCCTCTTTTTAGGTAGTGCTTTCGCAGAATGGCAGTTTTCACAGTAGCACAGTGTTTTCTCTTCAACAAAGATTACCAAACAGAACTCTAATCAATGGCAGTCTTAATATCCCTTCTTTATTTGACATTAGCCTAAGTTCGGAATTTAACCTGTAAGGTTTTTTTGTTTGTTTGTTTTTTGTGGTACGCGGGCCTCTCACTGTTGTGGCCTCTCCCGTTGCGGAGCACAGGCTCCGGATGCGCAGGCTCAGCGGCCATGGCTCACGGGCCCAGCCGCTCCGCGGCATGTGGGATCTTCCCGGACTGGGGCACGAACCCGCCTCCCCTGCATCGGCAGGCGGACTTTCAACCACTGCGCCATCAGAGAAGCCCTAACCTGTAAGTTTTAATTATGTTTAAACCAATATGTAAATTGATATTGCTGTAAACTAGAGTATTATGCTCTCTCCCTATGTCCCACTTCCATTTTCCACTCTCCTAGTTTCTTCATTTGCCTCATGCCTTAAAAGATCCAAATGGAATTAAAGCCATTCAAGAAATATCCTCTTTGGCGGAGTTTCCTAATTAAAATTGTGGTGGGGGGATATAAATATGCCTTCTCACAATGTTAGTGTAATCATTAATGTATTTATTGCTTGTAATAAGAGTGCATTTCTGGGCTTCCCTGGTGGCGCAGTGGTTGAGTCCGCCTGCCGATGCAGGGGACGCGGGTTCGTGCCCCGGTCTGGGAAGATCCCACATGCCGCGGAACGGCTGGGCCCGTGAGCCATGGCCGCTGAGCCTGCGCATCCGGAGCCTGTGCTCCGCAACGGGAGAGGCCACAACAGTGAGAGGCCCGCATACCACAAAAAAAAAAAAAAAAGGAGTGCATTTCTTACACAAAGAAAAAAGAGAGTGAGATTATATATATGCTGCTGTCAGAGGAGTCCTTTGCAGTGCAGGTTAATTTGTTCATTTATCCTACAGGCATTGATTGAGCGCTTGTTATGTCCCAGGCACTCCAGGAGCTGAACCCTTATCCTCAGAAGTTCACAAAGCAGTAGAAGAAATAAGCTTGTAAGTATTATGGCATGGTGTACTAGCCATGACAGAGGTCTGTATAACACAGTATGCAAACCTTAATAAGGGGCAAGCACGCCCCCACAGGACATGCTATTTGAACCGAATTTTGAAGCCTGTTTAGCTCCCAACCTCCTCCTGGTTGGGATTTTGGACTAGAGATCTAGTTCCCAGGTGGCAGGAGAGCTCACCTGAATGCCAGTTCTAGTGGCAAGCTGAGATGCCAAACCTATTAGAGAAACAAGAACTCAGACTGGGGCAAAGATGGTTAACTTCACATGACACACAACTCTTCAACAATCCAAAAAAAAAAAAAAAGATCATGTCCTCCAAGTATTCATTCAACAAATGTTTGAGTTCCAACTATGCTTATAGCAGTGTAATATTCGCTGGAAATATAGCACTGAACAAAATTGATATAAATCCTCACCCTGGTAGAACTTATAATGAGGAAGGAAATAGTATTAAAGACTTGGGAAAATGTCATGTGAAAAAGGCTGGTTATGGAATAGTATATGGTATAATCTCTATTTTGTTACATATAAAAAGACGGAAAGATTGTTTTATTGGTTAGCTTTTGCTGCATAACAGACTATAAAACTTAGTGTTTTGTTGTAAACAGCAACCATTTATTTAGCTGAGGATTTGATGGGTTTGCACTCTGGGCTGGGCTTAGCTGGTGGTTCTTCTTCTGATCTCAGTTGGATTCACTAACATGTCTGTGTTCAGCTACCACTCATCTGGGCAGCTCTGCTTCTGGGGATTTGCTGAGTGTTGTCTGATAGGACAGGGGCCACTGGGCACATTACTCTTGTCATTCAGAAGGCTAGCATAGGCTTGTTTACATGTGGCAGTATGTTCCAAGAGCAGCAAGAGAGGGCAAGCACAATCATAAGCATTTTCCAAGTCTCTGCTTGTGATTCACTTGCTATTGTCCCACTGGCCAAGCCCAGAGTTAGTGGTAAGAGAGGAATACCCAAGGGCATGGCTATAGGAAGGTATTAACAAATTTGGGATCCCTGTTGCAACCATTTACTACAGATGTATGCCAGAAAGTTGAGGGTGGTTGTCTGGGTAGTGGGATTACAGTTTATGGTTTCTTCTCTACTTCCCCTTTAATTTTTCAAATTTCTTTTGGTAATCACATACAACTTTTATAATAGGAGACTGGAACAATAAACAGGAAGAGGCTTAAAACCCACTGGTATGGCCTAGGGTAGAAAGGAGGAGTTAAGAGAAGGAATTTAGGGGCCTATTATCAGATCCTGAGGGTGCTAGGGGACTTGCAACTTGGAGCATGGTGAAAGAGCCCAGGGTTAGCATTGGGGCACCACGTCCTGGCTCCTAGAAGTTCATACTATGCTATGCCTGGCTGAACCGGGGAAGAGAGGCCTTAGCAACTTGCTTCTTAGCTCAGAAATAAACTAGATTATGTATAGTCTACATATATAAGAAATTAGAAGATCCAGGCAGGAGGAATAATGATGGAGGGAGCCCTCTTATGCAAATCTGAACCTCCTATTGGAGTGTGATGAACTAGGGAAAGAAAGAAAGAAATTAAAAGTCTCTTTGATAATCCTGGAATTAGATATTAGGATATTATATGCTGGTAGAAACTCAATCATCATTATGTTCAAACTCTTCATTACATCAGACAGAGTTCCAGAGAAGTGAGTGGTAGGACTTGACAGGGCCACTGACATCTTGTGGCAGAGGCGAAACTAGAGCCCAAGTCTCCTGAGAGCAAGTCTGGTGTTTTCTGCTTGCTGCACTGCTGCTGGGAGGGCAGCTGGTCCACTTGTGAACAATGGAATGTTGACTGCCTCCCTCTCTCCCCCTCCCTCCTTCCCTACCCCTCCCGCCCTCCTTCTCTCCCTCTCTCTCTCCCTCCCTCCCTCTCTCCTCTCTCTCTCTCTCTCTCTCTCTCTCACACACACACACACACACACAAACAGACCTTGGGTATTAAGATGATCCAAGTGTTACCACTAATGATGGCCACCATTTCTCTTGCTGTGCCCTTAAACCTATACCTGGAGCTTATGAGCTAACACACTAAGCAAGCCATTTTTTAAAGACTTACAGTTAATGAGCATTTGAAAAATATAGGCTGATTTGCCAAGTTAACACTGGTCTCGAGCGTGGGATTTTGTCAGGGGGATAATTGTCTGCTGCACTGACGGAACTTTCTTAGCTTTGCTTGTCTTGAGCCTATTAGTATATCCAAGGCTGTTACCTTGAAAGGAGCATAAAAGAGAATAAAAGTTATTGTTGGTGCAATGGATGTTTTGTTATTTATCAAGTCCAATGTTGCTCCTTTTTTGTGATGGTCAAAACCAGATACTTTGTCATTAAAGGAATACACACAATTGCTTCACAAACACAAACCTGGGTTATAGCATCTATCTAAATATATTCAGGCTAAGGGTGTGAGATGGAAGGAACAAGAAGAGGAGGGAGAAATGGAAGAGCTACCAAGTAGGTCACACCATGTGCATGATCCACCTAAGTTTTTGGTAGCTAATGAATTTTTAAGTGAGCATCTATTCCAAACATAAGGCATTTGGTTGAAATATGTTTGGCTCTCAACTCAATATTGCATGAGGTTTCAAGATCTCTAACTGACCCTCTGTTTTTTATGTAGTGCAGCTTTGAGAACAGATGAGGCTGCTGGTCCCTAGGATCTCCTTCACCTATGGGCCCCTGAGCCACATCTAAAGCTCTAGCCAATGGGTAGAACCATGACCTGTAAGCTTCTGCTTTTCTACTCAGCTCTCCTCTGATTGCAAACAGCACCACAGAATGAGAGGAGCACAGGTTTGGGAAACACCATCCAAATCCCAACTTCAGTACTTCCTTTGGTTGTCTGCCTGTCCAGAGTTCTTCTGACCCAAATGGACAGATAACTCAGGGGAGCAATAATCTATAGACATTCCTGAATCTATTCCATTCACAAGTAATTAAAAAATAATTTGAATGATTTATTAACAAACATTTATTGAATATCTACTCTAAGCCAGGTTTCTGGGGTTATAGAATTAAGTAAATTAAGTCTCTCTCCTCTAAGAAGACCACAGCCTAAAAAGGGAGACACATATATAAAGAAATAAATTATAACATCTTGTCCTAAGTACATTCAACAGGATTTTTTTTTTTTTTTTTTTGCCGCACCATGTGGCTTATGGGATTTTAGTTCCCCAACCAGGGATTGAACCCAGGGCCCCGGCAGTGAGATTAGAGCCCTAACCACTGGACCACCAGGGACTTCCCTCAACAGGAAAATGAGTGGAGGGTATAGTAGTAGCACAGAGGGATAGGGATGCATTTCCTCTTGGGACAGAGATGCTCAGGGAAGGCTTCTGACGTCTCATTTCAGTAGCACAGGCCTAGCAGATCTGTCAAGGATCCATGAGATTTATCTAAGGTACATGGAATCAGAGAAGATTTGGGCTGAAAAGTATCTTTAAAAACCACACTAGTCTATCTTTCTACATTTAGTCAAGACTGCATTTATAAACCATTCTCTGCAAACAGGGAAGGCTACATAGTCTGTGAACCCTTTGTTCAAAAAGTAGGAAAAAAAAAGTGGTGTCATACATACTAAAATATAAAGGTTTTTCCTTTCTTCTCTGACCTCTATTTTGACTTGTGATATTTTTTATTTGCTATTTAATGTTGTTCTAACTAAAAAAGAGTTTAAAAAATTATTAGCATGAATTTCACATTTCATCTTTATATTTTTCAATGCCAGTATTTTGTTTTTTGTTTTTTTTTGCGGCACGCGGTCTTCTCACTGTTGTGGCCTCTCCTGTTGCAGAGCACAGGCTCCAGACGCACAGGCTCAGCGGCCATGGCTCACGGGCCCAGCCACTCCGCGGCATGTGGGATCTTCCCGGACCGGGGCACGAACCCGTGTCCCCTGCATCGGCAGGCGAACTCTCAACCACTGCACCACCAGGGAAGCCCTCAATGCCAGTTTTTTTTTTTTTTTTTTTTAAATTAATTTTTATTTTATTTCTTTTTGGCTGAGCTGGGTCTTTGTTGCTGTGCATGGGCTTTCTCTAGTTGGGGCGAGTGGGCGCTACTCTTCGCTGCAGTGCAGGGGCTTCTCATTGCGGTGGCTTCTCTTGTTGCAGAGCACAGGCTCTAGGCGCGTGGGCTTCAGTAGCTGTGGCTCGCAGGCTCTAGAGCGCAGGCTCAGTAGCTGTGGCGCACGGGCTCAGTTGCTCCGCGGCATGTGGGATCTTCCCGGAACAGGGCTCGAACCCATGTCCCCTGCGTTGGCAGGCGGATTCTTAACCACTGCGCCACCAGGGAAGCCCCCAATGCCAGTTTTAAACATAAGAGCACTAACTCATATGTGGAATCACTGAAATTACACAATTCTTATTTCACTGTGTGAATATGCACCTGCATTTCATTCTTACAGGACACTAGAAGAGCTGCACAAGATGAACTCAACTGTTTTAATTGCACTTCATGATATGGGCACATTCTACCAACATTCCACTCTGGCTTAATGGTAAGTTAGCAAGAACGGAAAGCAAAAGGGTCTATGGGTTGCCTTAGCCTTTCCTTTCCTTTGATGTCATCATTTTCAGTGTTAAGTGGCTGGGGAACTAATAGGAGTGAGAAAGAATGTGATAACGCTCCTTGGCTTTCAGGCTTTTGAAACAAATTCTAGTTTGAACAGAAAGCATGGCCTCTTGGGCTGTAAGCACCTCCACTTACTTAGTCGTGGAGGTAACACTTACTTACCCCTGCTTATTTTGAGTCTCACTGTGGGTTCACCAGAATTCAGTGCTCATGGGGCATTGAGAATGCCAATGCAAATGGGGTGTGAAGGGAACTGTGGATGTGTGTTGTGCATATCTCCTCTATTCATGTACATGCTCCGTTGTCCTGTCAGGCTTCATTTAGAAAACACAAGTTCAAAGACAAAATCATTAAGACTTCTATGATACCAGCAGAATATCAAACCAAGCACACATCTCTGTACACAAAAAAGGCTAAACCGATGTTTCGGCTTCAGAAATATATATTGAATTATTACATTTAATGATTTTATGATTTACCACCATTGCAGCTTCTAGATAAATTCCCTGTGTCTATCCACCTTGATATATTCATGATCTTGGTTCACAATCATTCCTCAAAAATACTACAATGTTATTATTACAACCATCATTTATGCCAGATACTTTGCTCTGCACAGAAAAGGGTAACCTAATCAGTGTGGTCTTTCTTCACCTAAAGCTTCACAATCTAACATAGGCCACAGTGATAGGAATAGATGTACAACGTACACAGACAGTGGTTTAATACTGAACACAATCCCTTATTAATAAAGTATTTACCTTATATAATCTCTGAGGGATAAGTTTTTCAATTGTACAGTAAAGAACGAGTCACTAAGATCACATATTTAGAGGTCAAAGCACATATCTTGTTTACACACAAGGGATTATTCATATAACTCTGCATAGGAGAGTGTTGGTAGTAACTTTTCAGTGCCTGTAACATGAAATGCTTTACTATTCATTTTCTGGTTTTTGCTTTTGTTTGTTTTCTTTTTAAAACAGACTTTATTATTTTCTTAATTGAAGTATAGTTGACTTGCAATGTCATGTTAGTTTCAAGTGTACAGCAAAGTGATTCAGTTATATATATATATATATATATAACTGAATATGAATATATAGTTATACAATATATAATATATATCTATTCTTTTTCAGATTCTTTTCCATTATATATTATTACAAGATATTGAATGTAGTTCCTTTTGCTATACAGTAGGTCCTTGTTGTTTATTTTATGTATAATAGTGTATATCTATTAATCTTGAATTCTTAATTTATCCCTTCCCCCAGGCTTTCCCTTTTGGTAACCATAATTTTTTTTTCTATGTCTGTGAGTCTGTTTTGTAAATAAATTAATTTGTATCACATTTTAGATTCCACATACAAGTCATATCATATGATGGTTGTCTTTCTCTGTTTGACTTACTTCACTTAGCATCATAAACTCTAGGTCCATCCATGTTGTTGCAAATGGCATTATTTCATTTTTTTATGGCTAATATTCCATTGTATATATATGCCACATCTTTTTTATCCATTCATCTGTCGATAGATATTTAGGTTGCTTCCATGTTTTGACTATTGTAAATAGTGCTGCTATGAACATTGGGGTGCATGTATCTTTATGAATTAAGAGTTTCTGTCTTTTCCAGATATATGCCCAGGAGTGGGAATGCTGGGTCATACGGTAACTCTATTCTTAAGGAACCTCCATATAGTTTTCCATAGTAGATGCACCAATTTACATTCCCACCAACAGTGTAGGAGGGTTCCCTTTTCTCCATACCCTCCCCTGCATCTATTATTCATAGACTTTCTGATGATGGCCATTCTGACTGGTAACTCATCGTGGTTTTGATTTGCATTTCTATAAAATGAGTGATGTTGAACATCTTTTTATATGCCTGTTGGCCATCTGTACGTAAATACACTTTATTCTTAAAAGTAATTTTAGATTTACAGAAAAACTGAGCAGAAAACACAGAGTTCCCATGTATTCCCTGCCCCCACACAAGCTATTATTTTTCAATTATTTTTTACAGCATCCTTAGAAAATAGATGAATCTCTTAGTTCCTAAACTATTTTTTGAGAAATCATGGCACAGAATTTTACTGCTTTATACCAAAAGTATCTTAAAAATCGAGTTGGTGTTTCCTAAACTTCAGCCACGCAAGTTCCACCTCACAAATTCAGTGATATTCACGTTTCATGCCTACTTTATCAAAGTAGAGTTTTTCTTTAAACCTATTCACTTTTTTACTTAAATGCATTTTTTTAAAAAAACTCATTGAATTATACACTTTATACATTTTTATTTATGTATTTTTTATACAGCAGGTTCTTATTAGTTATCTACTTTAAACATATTAGTGTACACATGTCAATACCAATCTCCCAATTCATCCCACCACCAGCACCCTGCTTTCCGCCCTTGGTGTCCATATGTTTGTTCTCTACATCTGTGTCTCTGTTTCTGCCTTGCAAACCGGTTAATTTTATGATTTTTCTAGATTCCACATATATGCATTAATATACGATATTTGTTTTTCTCTTTCTGACTTACTTCACTCTTTATGAGAATCTCTAGGTCCATCCACGTCTCTACAAATGACCAAATTTCCTTCCTTTTTATGGCCGAGTAATACTCCATTGTATATGTGCACAACAACTTCTTTATCCATTCGTCTGTCGATGGGCATTTAGGTTGCTTCCATGACCTGGCTATTGTAATGAATATTAGGGTGCATGTGTCTTTTTGAATTATGGTTTTCTCTGGGTGTATGCCCAGTAGTGGGATTGCTGGGTCATATGGTAATTCTATTTTTAGTTTTTTAAGGAACCTCCTTACTGTTCTCCATAGTGGCTGTATCAATTTACATTCCCACCAACAGTGCAAGAGGGTTCCCTTTTCTCCACACCCTCTCCAGCATTTTCTGCTTGTAGATTTTCTGATGATGCCCATTCTAACTGGTATGAGGTGATACCTCATTGTAGTTTTGATTTGCATTTCTCTAATAATTAGTGATGTTGAGCAGTTTTTCATGTGCTTCTTGGCCATCTGTACGTCTTCTTTGGAGAAATGTCTATTTAGGTCTTCTGCCCATTTTTTTTTTTTTTTTTGCGGTACGCGGGCCTCTCACTGTTGTGGCCTCTCCCGTTGCAGAGCACAGTCTCCGGACGCGCAGGCTCAGCGGCCATGGCTCATGGGCCTAGCCACTCCACGGCATGTGGGATTTTCCCAGACCGGGGCACGAACCCACGTCCCCTGCATCGGCAGGTGCACTCTCAACCACTGCGCCACCAGGGAAGCCCTTGCCCATTTTTTGATTGGGTTGTTTTTAATATTGAGCTGCATGAGTTGTTTATATATTTTGGAGATTAATCCTTTGTCCATTGATTTGTTGGCATATATTTTCTCCCATTCTGAGGGTTGTCCTTTCGTTTTATTTATAGTTTCCTTTGCTATGCAAAAGTTTTGAAGTTTCATTAGGTCGCATTTGTTTATTTTTGTTTTTATTTCCATTATTCTAGGAGGTGGGTCAAAGAAGATCTTGTTGTGATTTATGTCAAAGAGTGTTCTTCCTATGTTTTCCTCTAAGAGTTTTATAGTGTCTGGCCTTACATTTAGGTCTTTAATCCATTTTGAGATTATTTTTGGGTAGGGTGTTAGGGAGTGTTCTAATTTCATTCTTTTACATGTAGATGTCCAGTTTTCCCAGCATCACTTACTGAAGACACTGCCTTTTCTCCATTGTATATCCTTGCCTCCTTTGTCACATTAGTTGATCACAGGTGTGTGAGTTTATCTCTGGGCTTTCTATCCTGTTCCATTGATCTATATTTCTGTTTTTGTGACAGTACCATATTGTCTTGATGACTGTAGCTTTGTAGTATAGTATAGTCTGAAGTCAGGGAATCTGATCCCTCCAGCTCCATTTTTTTCCCTCAAGATTGCTTTGGCTATTTGAGGTGTTTTGTGTCTCCATACAAATTTTAAGGTTTTTTGTTCTAGTTCTGTAAAAGATGCCATTGGTAATTTGATAGGGATTGCACTGAATCTGTGGATTGCTTGGGTACTATAGTCATTTTCACAATATTGATTCTTCCAATCCAAGAGCATGGTGTATCTCTCCATCGGTTTGTGTCATCTTTGATTTCTTTCATCAGTGTCTTATATTTTCCTGCATACAGGTCTTTTACCTCCTTAGGTAGGTTTATTCCTAGGTATTTTATTTTTTTTGTTGCAATGGTGAATGGGATTGTTTCCTTGATTTCTCTTTCTGATCCTTCATTATTAGTGTATAGGGAAACAAGAGATTTCTGTGCATTAATTTTGTATCCTGCAACTTTACCAAATTCATTGATTAGCTCTAGTAGTTTTCTGGTGGCATCTTTAGGATTCTCTATGTATAGTATCATGTCATCTGCAGACAATGACAGTTTTACTTCTTCCTTTCTGATTTGGATTCCTTTTATTTCTTTTTCTTCTCTGATTGCCGTGGCTAGGACTTCCAAAACTACGTTGAATAGCAGTGGTGAGAGTGGACATCCTTGTCTTGTTCCTGATCTTAGAGGGAATGCTCTCAGTTTTTCACCATTGAGAATGACGTTTGCTGTGGGTTTGTCGTTTATGACCTTTATTATGTTGAGGTAGGTTCCCTCTATGCCCACTTTCTGGAGAGTTTTTATCATAAATGGGTGTTGAATTTTGTCAAAAGCTTTTTCTGCATCTATTGAGATGACCATATGGTTTTCCTCCTTCAGTTTGTTAATATGGTGTATCACATTGATTGGTTTACATACATTGAAGAATCCTTGCATCCCTGGGATAAATCCCACTTGATCGTGGTGTATGATCCTTTTAATGTGTTGTTGGATTCTGTTTGCTAGTATTTTGTTGAGGATTTTTGCATATATGTTCATCAGTGATACTGGTCTGTAGTTTTCTTTTTTTGTAGTATCTTTGTCTGGTTTTGGTATCAGGGTGATGGTGGCCTCACAGAATGAGTTTGGGAGTGTTCCTTCCTCTGCAATTTTTGGAAAAGTTTGAGAAGGATGGGTGTTAGCTCTTCTCTAATTGTTTGATAGAATTCACCTGGGAAGCCATCTGATCCTGGACTTTTGTTTGTTGGAAGATTTTTAAACACAGTTTCAATTTCATTACTTGAGATTGGTCTGTTCCTACTTTTTATTTCTCCCTGGTTCAGTCTTAGAAGGTTATACCTTTCTAAGAATTTGTCCATTTCTTCCAGGTTGTCCATGTTATTGGCATAAAGTTGCTTGTAGTAGTCTCAGGATGCTTCGTATTTCTGCTGTGTCTGTTGTAACTTTGCCTTTTTCATTTCTAATTTTGATTTGAGTCCTCTCCCTCTTTTTCTTGACAAGTCTGGCTAAAGTTTTTTCAATTTTGTTTATCTTCTCACAGAATCAGCTTTTAGTTTCATTCATCTTTGCTATTGTTTTCTTTGTTTCTTTCTTTTTAAAAAAAAATTATTTATTTACTTTTGGCCGCTTTGCATCTTCATTGCTGCATGTGGGCTTTCTCTGGTTGCAGTGACTGGGAGCTACTCTTTGTTTTGGTGCATGGTGGCTTCTCTTGTTGCAGAGCATGGGCTTCAGTAGTTGTGGCACACGGGCCTAGTTGCTCCACGGCATGTGGGATCTTCCTGGACCAGGGCTCAAACCCATGTCCCCTGCATTGGCAGGTGGATTCATAACCACTGCACCACCAGGGAAGCCCTCTTTTTTTCTATTTCATTTATTTCTGCTCTGATTTTTATGATTTCTTTCCTTCTACTAACTTTGGCTTTTGTTTGTTCTTCTTTCTCTAGTTCCTTTAGGTGTAAGGTTAGATTGTTTGAGATTTTTCTTGTTTCTTGAGGTAGGTATGCATTGCTATAAACTTCCCTCTTAGAACTGCTTTTGCTGTACCCCATAGGTTTTGGATCATCGTGTTTTCATTGTAATTTGTCTCTAGGTATTTTTTGATTTCCTCTTTGATTTCTTCAGTGATCTCTTGTTTATTTAGTAACATTTTGCTTAGCCTCCATATGTTTTGTGTTTTTTACGTTTTTTTCCCTGTAATTGATTTCTAATCTCATAGCATTGTGGTTGGAAAAGATGGTTGATATGATTTCAATCTTCTTAAATTTACCGAGGCTTGATTTGTGACCCAGGATGTGATCTATCCTGGAGAATGTTCCATGTGTACTTGAGAAGAAAGAAAGAAATAATCTGTCATTTTTGGATGAAATGTCCTATAAATATCAATTAAACCTATGTGGTCTATTGTGTCATTTAAAGCTTGTGTTTCCTTATTAATTTTCTGAGGTGAGGTGTTTAAGTCCCCCACTATTATTGTGTCACTGTCAACTTCCTCTTTTATAGCTGTTAGCATTTGCCTTCTGTATTGAGGTGCTCCTATGTTGGGTGCATATATATTTATAATTGTCATATCTTCTTCTTGGATTGATCCCTTGGTCATTATGTAGTGTCTTTCCTTGTCTCTTGTAACATTCTTTATTTTAAAGTCTATTTTATCTGATATGAGTATTGCTACTCCAGCTTTCTTTTTTTTTTAATTTTTATTTTATTTTATTTTATTTTTGTGGTACGTGGGCCTCTCACTGTTGTGGCCTCTCCTGTTGCGGAGCACAGGCTCTGGACACACAGGCTCAGCGACCATGGCTCATGGGCCCGGCCGCTTCGCGGCATGTGGGATCTTCCCGGTCCGGGGCACGAACCCGTGTCCCCTGCATTGGCAGGCAGACTCTCAACCACTGCGCCACCAGGGAAGCCCTCCAGCTTTCTTTTGATTTCCATTTGCATGGAATATCTTTTACCATCCCCTCACTTTCAGTCTGTATGTGTCCCTAGGTCTGAAGTGGGTCTCTTCTAGACAGCATATATATGGGTCTTACTTTTGTATCCATTCAGCGAGCCTGTATCTTTTGGTTGGAGCATTTAATCCATTCACATTTTAAGATAATTATCAATATGTATGTTCCTATTACCATTTTCTTAATTGTTTTGGGTTTGTTTTTGTAGGTCCTTTTCTTTTCTTGTGTTTCCCACTTAGAGAAGTTCCTTTAGCATTTGTTGTAGAGCTGGTTTGGTGGAGCTGAATTCTCTTAGCTTTTGCTTGTCTGTAAAGCTTTTGATTTCTCCGTCGAATCTGAATGAGGTCCTTGCCATGTAGAGTAATCTTGGTTGTACGTTCTTCCCTTTCATCACTTTAAATATATTGTGCCACTCCCTTCTGGCTTGTAGAGTTTCTGCTGAGAAATCAGCTGTTAACCTTATGGGAGAGTTCCCTTGTATGTTATTTGTCATTTTTCCCTTGTTGCTTTTAATAATTTTTCTTTGTTTTTAATTTTTTTCAATTTGATTACTATGTGTCTCAGCATGTTTCTCCTTGGGTTTATCCTGCCTGGAGTCTCTGTGCTCTCTGGACTTGGGTGGATATTTCCTTTCCCATGGTAGGGAAGTTTTTGCCTATAATCTCTTCAAATATTTTCTCAGGTTCTTTCTCTCTCTCTTCTCCTTCTGGGACCCCTATATGCGAATGTTGTTGTGTATAATGTTGTCCCAGAGGTCTCTAAGGCTGTCTTCGTTTCTTTTCATTCTTTTTTCTTTATTCTGTTCCATGGCAGTGAATTCCAGCACTCTGTCTTCCAGGTCACTTATCCGTTCTTCTGCCTCAGTTATTCTGCTATTGATTCCTTCCAGTGTATTTTTAATTTCAGTTATTGTATTGTCCATCTCTGTCTGTTCTCTAATTCTTCTAGGTGTTTGTTCTTTAATTCTTCTAGGTCTTTGTTAAACATTTCTTGCATCTTCTCAATCTTTGCCTCCATTCTTTTTCTGAGGTCCTGGTTCATCTTCACCGTCATTATTCTGAATATTTTGGGGGGAAGGTTGCCTATCTTCACTTCATTTAGTTGTTTTTCTGGGGTTTTCTCTTGTTCCTTCATCTGGTACATAGTCCTCTGCCTTTTCGTTTTGTCTATCTTTCTGTGAATGTGGTTTTCATTCTACAGGCTGCAGAATTGTAGTTCTTGCTTCTGCTGTCTGCCCTCTGGTGGATGAGGCTATCTAAGAGGCTTGTGCAAGCTTCCTGATGGAAGGGACTGGTGGTGGTAATACTGGGTGCTGCTCTGGTGGGCAGAGCTTAGTAAAACTTTAATCTGCTTGTCTCCTGATAGGTGGAGCTGGGTTCCCTCCTTGTTGGTTGTTTGGCCTGAGGTGACCCAGCACCATAGCCTACCGGGCTCTTTGGTGGGGCTAATGGCAGACTCTGGGAGGGCTCATGCCAAGGAGTACTTCCCATAACTCCTTCTGCCAGTGTCCTTGTGCCCGCAGTAAGCCACAGCTGCCCTCCACCTCTGCAGGAGACCCTCCAACACTAGCAGGTAGGTCCGGTTTAGTCTCCCATGGGGTCACCGCTCCCTCCACTGGGTCCTGATGCACACACTTCTTTGTGCGTGCCCTCCAACAACGGAGTCTCCGCTTCCCCCAGTCATGTTGAAGTTCCGCAATCAAATCCCACCAGCCTTCAAAGTCTGATTCTCTAGGAATTCCTCCTCCCATTGCCAGACCCCCAGGTTGGGAAGCCTGATGTGGGGCTCAGAAGCTTCACTTCAGTGGGTGGACCTCTGTGGTATAAGTGTTCTCCAGTTTGTGAGTCACCCACCCAGCAGCCATGGGATTTGATTTTCTTCTGATTGTGCCCCTCCTACCGTTTCATTGTGGCTTCTCCCTGTCCTTGGATGTGGGGAATCTTTTTTGGTGAGTTCCAGTGTCCTCCTGTCAATGATTGTTTAGTAGTTAGTTGTGATTCTGGTGCTCTTGCAAGAGGGAGTCTATACATTTTAAATATGTGCAGTTTACTATACATAATTCATAACACAATAAAGAGAGAAGATAAAGTTCCAAATATTTTCTTTCAATAATATATTGTTAGAGTTGAGTTATTAATTAGTGGTGACTTCTTAGTTTTTAACCCTTCAATGTATTTTTAAAAGAGTTCTATGTTCTAATTCTTGTCTACTAGCAACTTTTGCTTGAAAATGTAATCTGATTCCTTTGGAGAACAGGAGAAAACAGATATTCATGTGAATCAGGAAATCAAAAGCTATTTATTTCCTGATTCAAAAAAGCTATATAAGAATTTAAAAATTATCTTCCAAGAAGAAATGCATTCATTTAAATAGAAACTCTGTCTATTCCATAATTAGGAAGGCAATTGTAAAATTGATGCAGAACTATTACAATTAAGAATAAGTCTGGGGCTTCCCTGGTGGCGCAGTGGTTGAGAGTCTGTCTGCCGATGCAGGGGACACAGGTTCGTGCCCCAGTCTGGGAAGATCCTACATGCTGCGGAGCGGCTAGGCCCGTGAGCCATGGTCGCTGAGACTATGCATCCGGAGCCTGTGCTCCACAATGGGAGAGGCCACGGCAGTGAGGGCGAGGCCACAACAGTGAGAGGCCCGCATAGTGCAAAAAAAAAAAAAAAAAAAGAATAAGTCTGCACATGTCTACCACCTCAAATAAATTCACAGAAGTATCCCTGTCACAGTTCAGGAATAATGATTTAGTTCAGCATTCCCAGTAGTTTTTCTGCTACAATACTACTGATTGATGGTGTCCACAACATGGCACTTTCCCATGGTTATAAGTAGCCATTTTAAAGGCTTTGACATAGACCATGCAGAACATGGGTTAGTCTTAATATCTACATCCACTACCTGTCATTTCACCTCACTTTCTCCCACTGATGGTAACACCTCATTTATAGACAAAGCAACTGAAGCTAGGAAAATCAGGGGTCTGCCCAATTTATGCAGCCTGAAGGAAAGCTAAGACCCTCCCCCTTTCTATCCCAGTGCTCTTTGTGGTTTACCACAGCACCTCTCCAACTTTCAAACTCAGATCATCAAACAATAGGTCATGGACATTAAGGGAAACAGGAGATTAAAATGTAAAGTTGGACTATTCTCTTGAAAATGAGCACCAACATACAAAAATTGAGCAGTGCCGTCTCAAATGGCCACCCTATTGACAGCAAGAATTAGGCCAGTGTTTCCCAAAGCCTAGGACATATACACAGATGATTTGGGGGAGTACACAAATACAAATTTAAAAAGCATAGACGACCATAGTGAGGAAGTCACTCCCTTTTGAATTCTATTTTAATCTTTCTGATTATGTCAGGAGAAAAATCTTTCACATTTTAAAAAACTTTTCTAACATTTGCTAATTTACTTTTTTAACCTAATTTTTTTTTTTAAAAGAGAACAGGCATCACCCTCAAGGCATTTATCAGGTATTTATCAAGCTAGTACTTAATTAATGAATTGTTTTTAGTTTTGTGTGTGTGTGTTTTAGTCTGATCGGGCTGCTATATCAAAATACCATGGACTGGGTGGCTTAAACAACAAGGATTCATTTCTCACAGTTCTGGAGGCTGGGAGGTCCAAGATCAAGTTGCTGGCAGATTTGGTTCTTGGTGAGAGCCTTCTTCCTGGCTTGCAGAAGGGTACCTTCTAGATGTATCCTCACATGGCAGGGAGGGAGAGAGACAGAGAAAGAGAGAGAGAGAGAGCAAGAGAGCACAAGCTCTGCTCTCTTCCTCTTCTTATGTGAACACTAATCCTATCTGGGTGTTCCACCTTTATGACCTCGTCAAAGGCCCCACCTCCAAGTATCATCACATTGAGGGTTAGGGCTTCAACAAATGAATTGGGCGGGGGGACACACAAACATTCAATCCATGGCATTATGTCTTATGGTTACTTTCTATTTATAACTGGTGATTTAAAATGTTCTATTTATGGTAGATACATACAATTTACCATTTAAATAAAATTATTTATCTAAAAAAGTGAAGTGATTTAAAGAAAACTCTGAAATAAATAATAGTTCTGATGACATATAAATATGTGAAAGATGTGAAAGTTGCATGGGAGTGGCTGCAATTTGAGAAACACTGGCAAAAGTAAATGGAATTGACACTGGTGTTTGCTATGTGTTGAGTATTCTCCCAAGCATTAGGCACTTGTGATGAAGATGAGGAAATTGGACAATTAAAACCCAAACTAATTGTAGGTGCTTTTTCCTTCTGGAAAATTTTTTACTGGGGGCAGTATCATAATTTATGTTAGTGAGAAAATACATGTCTGTGTTGTTCATTTCCACAAGCAGAGACTAATGAGAGATAGAGAAGAAAGGGAAAAGAAGGGAATTTCAATCCTTTGGCAACATTTCTGTGCTTCTAGAGAGAGGGGCAGGAAGCAAATCAACCATTGTCGGGGAGAGCATGTTGGTGGCTCTGGATATGGAACAGTAGAGAAGGAGCCAACTAGGAAGGAAAGAGTAATTGCTTAGCAATTAATGGGAGGACCCTGAGGGTAGGAGCACCAGCAAATGGATGGAGAAGAGAAAAAAGATGTGGCTGCATCTTTCCATTACCCCCAATATACAAACACTTTGGTTTTTTGCTGCTGTTTACCAGGGTGGAGGGTAGTTTTGGGAGGGAGGGGAGGTTAGAGAATGATTGGAGAGTGTCTGAAATCCCCTATTTATGTATTTATTCGATCAACAAATGTATTGATCTCCTTTTATGGGCAAAATGCAAGTGCCAGGCCCTGGGGACAGCAGGGGGCAGACAGAAATAGTCCTGATACCACAGAACTTACAGCCAAGTAGAGGGATGGCTGTTAAAAAATAATGACATATATGAATGCCATGGAAAAAAACAAAAACAAACACTGGGTGCTGTGGGACAGTGAATGAAGGCTTTCTCAGGTACTGGCTGCTTGCCACTTCAAATCCATCTGGCCTCACTTCCTATCCCAGTGACTACTGTGGTAACCAGTCCCACACGAGTGCAATCCGGCTGCCCCTCACCCAGGTCCGTACTGCTGGCATCCAGGCTCCTGCCCTGAAGCTTCTCTGACTGCGTGGTGTGGCCTAACCTTGGGAATCTACTCAACACTCACACGGGTGCAACCCAGAGTGTGGGAGAATTAAGGTCACGTAGGAGCCACTGCACGCCTGCCTCCACCTTTCTGAAGTCTGCTGGCATGACAGTTTAAGACACATTTCATGAAGCCTCTCAGAAGGTCCTGTGAGATTTGGCACCCAGTCCCTCATAACAGTGGCCAACTCCACAGCACATCCCTACATTGTCTCTCCCTCATTCCATGATTCACCTCCCCCCAGTGGTGTCCTGAACTGGCTCCTACAGGCTGGTGAGAGCTGATTGTTAAATTTCAGATATTTTGCCATTTGGTAGGTAAAGAGAGTCATTATTTAAAATTAAATTATATAAACTTTAAATTGTATTAAAAACAAAAAAGTAAAAACTATTCAAAATTGATCACTTCCTATTTTACTCTATTTTATTATTATCTGTGCTCTCAAGGTTATCTACATCTATCCTATCTGTTTGGTGGGAATACCACAAGGTATGTTACATTGGATCCCTTCCCATGGGCATATCATTTCAGTGACATTATGTTAGTAGCTTGATATCAGCCATGAAGGAAGTATCTATATCACAGAAATAGGCAAATGCTACAAATTAGGATTTGATTAATTGTTTTGTTGATTGTCCAGACTTCAGAAAATGATGGAGAAAATGTTAATAATGTAAACTTAGAAGTGTGTCATGTTTCTAGAAATTACATTGTGAATGACACAAAAATTGTGTTCTAAATTATTATTCAATTCCGCAAAAAAGTCACTCGCATCATTTATGAATGAGTAAAGTTGACACACATCTTCCTAGTTTTACTTTCATTCTCCTTGTTAGTATAAATGAATCAACTTTTATATTGCAACTGTATTTTTTTGTCAGTCTCAAACAAAGGTTGGCTATGGTTATAAGACTTCAGCAAAAATCAAAGCATTCTGTGAAAATCAGTCAGCTATATGGGATTTACTATGAAGAGCACTGTATATTTTATTATAATTTGAAAATTATGTAACATACACTATTCATGTCAGTAAAAATGTGTAATACACTTTTGTACATGTATCTACATGCATACGTTTTTCCTGGAGAGCTGGTTGTTAAACATTCACCAGCACCTCATCTCTTCTTATTCATGTAGAAGTCTTTATTTTAAACTCCTCTTTGGGAGGAACTAGTGCAATCAGGTATGGCTCTAGAAAGCAGACCCTCAGAATGGATATTTGGAGGTAGATCACTCATGAATAAGATGGCAATTGGCACACTGTTGCTGGTAGTGTGTTGATGAACTTTGGCATGCAGTAGCATCACAATCACCAAGACTGTTACTTGTGGTGATTGGGTTGAAATAAAGATGGAAGAAGCAGCACTGGGTCACATGATAGGTGTAACACTTGAGCAGTATAGGGATATGGTAGTCATAAGGGTTGTGGAACTTGAAGTTTTCTTGGTTCTACCCATTTGCTAGAGCTTTATTTATAGCTTAGAGGCTCAAAGGTGTAGGAGATTCCAGTGATCAGCAGCCTCACCTGTTTCAAGATTGCACTGCATTAAAAATAAGAGTGTTGTTTAGAGACCTTTAAACCTCATAGCATTGAGCTGCCAGCTAAACCTCTTGCAACCAAATGCTGTACAGGAGCCAACGGATACATGGCCAAAAGGTTCTGAGATGCAGTTCATAAGATTCTCAGAACGTCCTGGGTGACCAAGCAACTTGTTGCCTACAGCAGTGGTCAACTCAATCATGCATACTGGTTGGCTCACCCTTCTCTTTCATTCCCCAGTCCTCACTCACACAAAAGCCTTTGTTTCAGGCTCTACTTTGGGGGAAACTTGAACTAAATAAGACATGGGTCTTACTTAGATTGGGAACTAGAGACATGTCAACAAAACCTGAAAGATCAGGTGAGGAAGGCTGAGGGAGTAAAGGAGGCGTCCAAGTTAAGCAAATAGTTTATGTGAAAGTCCTGAAGGGGGAAAGAGCTTGATCTATTCCAGGTGTGGAAAGAAGACCAATGAGTCTGGAGGAGAGAAAGCAACTGGGGAGAATGCATGAGATGAAGCTGGAGAGTGGGCAGGACCTTGTATTTCTCTCGCACTGGATGTTTCTTTGTCACTGGAAAAACCTCAGTCCACTAAGCTGCCTCCTTTTTTCTCCCTTATTCCTATTTGCAACGTCTTCAAAATCAGAGTTGCGATGAGAGCAAAACAGTGAAGATGAAGAAATCCTAGTTCATATTTTGGCTCTTTCATTGACTTCATGTGTGTTACTTTGGACAAATTATTAAAGCTCTACTTTAAATGGTATGGAGACAATAAATAAATGTGCTATGTAAAATACATAATATTACTATTAATATCACAAGCTATGAAACATTGGAGGTCAAGGACACAGTCCATGTTTCACAGATGAATGAAGTAAAACCTGAAAGCATTGTCAAGGCCCAAAAAAGACACCTTTGCTCACAGCAAAATCACAGAATTAGTGATAGAGTTTGGAAACAAACATTCATGATCAAGCAGAGCTGAAGGAACCCCAGCCCAAGGCCAGAGGAAGGGAAAGCCTTTGACTTCTTCATATTGATAAAGCCAGAACATGTTATAGAACAAGAATTTTCCCCCATGGAATGAAATTATCTGTTGTCAGTGATATGAGAAGTGGGATAAAGAAAAAAAACCCAGCATTTATAATGCTCTCTTTAAAGCAGTCCCCACCTACACAATACATGTTAAGCACCTGGTAATTATGGCCTCCAGCTTGTATACTTATGGTGGTGTCACTTTATTTTTGAAAGCCTGCTTTTCTGGCTCATATTTCAGTCGTAGAAGTTCATGTGACCTAAAATATGATGCCAACTAGTACTACCAGGAAGTAGGTCTGTTTCAGAAGCCATTTCATATGCACTGGGTTAAGTAATGCAATGGGTTCAGCCCTGTTCCATAGTCTGATCACTTCCCTGGTAAGCACAGATGATTAAAGAGACTTTAAGAATTTGCTTCACTTTGGAAATTCCCTGGCGGTCCCATGGTTAGGACTTGGCGCTTTCACCAGGGTATGATCCCTGGTCGGGGAACTAAGATCCTGCAAGCCACACAGTGCACTTCATTTAGACGGTCTTCTACTTCTAAACAAATGCTCGCCTGTGATGAACAGTTTACTTGTTACGATTAACACTGATCAGTGTCTATCCCATACCTAGAAACCATAGCAACAGCTTGGAAGAAAATTATGTAAAGATTCTCAAAGCATTATGCTTTTATACTTTTCCTCCTAGGTTAGAGGAATATCAAAATTTTCTTGTAGTTCTATATCCCACCAGATACCACAAGATTATGGTTTTCGTTTTCTCTTTAGTTTTCATCAGTTTGACTCTACTGTGCCTGAGTGTGGATGTCCTTGCAAATGCTTGTTCTGTGCATATTGAGATGATATTTTTTGTTTCCTTTTTTGGTTTGTTAATACAGTGAATAACACTGTATCAATATTTCAAATGTTAAATATACATTGCATTCATAATTATAATAATTATTTATTATAATCATAATCAATTTTTCTCTCTATGGTAGAAAAGCGTTTATCACTTTCCTGAGATGCCCAAAATGTACTCTTCAGAACATTAGCTCTGTGGCATGTTAATGGAAATTGTGCAAAAAGAGCAGATCAAATTAGTTTGGCAAATGATAGGCTAAATAGGTGACTTCTCAGGGGTTTTAATATCCTAGAGTGAATTGTTAATCTATAAGAGAAGGGATATGTTATACATGACTTTCCACATACTTATTTGACCATGGACTTATCTTTTCTTACATCATCCCTCAAGACCAGAGTTCCATGGAACACACTCTGGGAAATGCAGCTTTCTATTAGGTAGACAGGATGTGTCTGATTTTCTACTTGGACCATGAGCTTTCCAATAGAAACCATCATACTGAACTCATGTTTGTAACATCTATCACCTGCCCAGCATTCTTTCACTTATTCATTTTTTTCAACAAATATTATTTGAACCCCTTTGTATGCTAGATTCCATGCTTGGGGGGAAAGAGATGAAACATATGGTTTCTGCCCTCAAGGAGCTCACATTCAAAAAGAAGCCTCAGTGAATGTTGGCTGAAGCAACATGCAAATGAAAGAGCACCTAGTGGTTTAAATCTAATCATAAGTCAGAGCACTTTGAGAGGAAAATAGAGACAATTCCTAAAAGGAAACTTATTTCAAAAGTCCCAATTGCCTGTGTGTTGCCAGACCCCATTCTCCTTCCAGAGTCTATCACAGAAATATTGAAATATTCAAAATCCCAGAAGAGTTAACAGGCAGTACAATTTTTTTTTTTTTTTTTTTTGGCGGTAAGCGCGCCTCTCACTGTTGTGGCCTCTCCCGTTGCAGAGCACAGGCTCCGGACATGCAGGCTCAGAGGCCATGGCTCACGGGCCCAGCCGCTCCGCGGCACGTGGGATCCTCCCGGACCGGGGCACGAACCCGTGTCCCCTGCACTGGCAGGCAGACTCTCAACCACTGCGCCAACAGGGAAGCCCAGGCAGTACAATTTTTATACATCATATATCTGAGTGAAAATTACATGAGGTGCTGTTTGGGGTATACCCATCTGTTCTGTACTGCACGATCTCACCATTGAGAACAGCTGTCCAATTCTCTTTCAAATGAAAGTTACAACTTCTGTCTTTTGATTTTGACCCTTTTTAAACTGTTAGGAATGTTTGAAGAAGGTTTTCCCGGACACCAATGTTGAATATGTACCCTTTTATGTGCTCACAAAGCGTCTTGTTCTTATTCTATCGCAGTTATTTTGTCACAATTTCATAAAGTTGCCTGTTTGTTTCTTTATTCCTCAATGGATAGTAAAACTATGAGGACAAATCATGTATTCATCTCTATGTTCCCAGAACTTAGCTTCAAATAGAGTCTGATACATAGTAGGTCCTCAGTGAGTATCTGTTGAATGAATCAGCCCCTTTGATCTGGGCACCCACTTACATTTCCAGCCTCATCTCCTGCATTCTTTGCCTTGACTTTTCCTTCAAGCAACAAAGTGTGTAGTTCTCAGTCCTTAAATATCCTTCTTCTTCCATCTTCACCCCTTACCCCTTTCGCCTGACTTGCTCATACTAAGCCTTCACGACTCAGTTTAGGGGACTTCCCTGGGGTGCAGTGGTTAGGAATCCGCCTGCCAATGCAGGGGACACAGGTTTGAGCTCTGGTCCAGAAAGATCCCACATGCTGTGGAGCATCTAAGCCCATGCGCCACAACTACTGAGCTTGTGCTCTAGAGCCCAGGAGCCACAACTACTGAAGCCTGTGCGCCTAGAGCCCGTGCTCCGCAACGAGAGAAGCCACCAAATGAGAAGCCCGTACACCGCAACAAAGAGTAGCCCCCGCTCACCACAACTAGAGAAAGTCCACGCGCAGCAACGAAGACCCAACACAGCCAAAAATTAATTAATTAATTTTTAAAAACCGACTCAGTTCAGGATTGACCAGAAGCCCTTGGTGAAGCACTCTTCCCCTGTGTTCCCTGTACTACTTCTCCACATTGAACTGACATTACCTGCCTATTTGTTTTTCTCAAGCTAGTCTGTAGGCTTCCCTGAAACAAACACCATTTTACTAGCCCGGAGTCTGGTACGTAGGATGTGGCCAATAAATGCTTGTGGCATCCAATCAAATTAACTACACAGAAGTTCTTATTACTCCCACCAAGTTCCTAAGAAACTTCAGCAAAATAGTTAACACAAAAGCTCAGCATCTTCTGAACAGAATATGTACTCGGCATTAAGCTGTGTTGTTGGTAGGATGGCTGGGTACTCCTGAGAGGGGTAATTACTAACACCCTGGGCTGTGTTGTCCAATATGGTAGTTGCTAGTCATATGTGGCTATTTAAATTTTAAATAAAAATAATTAAATTTAAATAAAAATTAAACTTTAGTTCCTTAGTCACTCTAGCTACATTTCAAGTGCTTAGTAGTAGCTAGTGGCTATTGGATAGGCAGCTCAGAATAAACATTTCCATCAATGCAGAATGTTTTGAGGCAGCACTGGTCTAGCCTGTAAGACCCAAAGAAAATAAAAAGCACAACTTTCAGTAATTGTTTAAGAAACAATTCAAGGTCGTTTTGTAGACCTAATGCCCAATACTGCTTTTCAGAGGGCATGTTAGAAAGTCATTTCTGGCTTAATGAACAGCCCAGGTGCTGAAGCTAGTTTTAGAAAATAATGAAAAGCCTAAGGATTATGTTTATAAAACACTGAACCAAGATGACTGTGGGACAAATTTAGATTGTTCCTAAAGCAATAACTTGGGAACTTGGTTACTTAAGCATAGTCTGCAACCAAGTATCATTAACGGTTTGTTTCTGATGTCCAAAATTTGAAATTCCATAACATCACCTAAGAAGAATTTCACAAATCTTGTGGGCTCCTTAAAGTGCTTGTCACGTAGAAGATACTTAAATACATGTGGGTTGAACGAAGAACTTTTGGGGGAAACAATCCTGATTCATACATCCAGATGTCCTTTGGAATTAAACACAAGGATGTTTGACATGTGATGGCTCTTGGATTGTTTTTGGAGATTCTTTCCTGCTCAACTAGTTTGTGGGCCAGAACACTATTGAATTTGGCAACACTAAACTGAAAGCAGAGTCAAACCCCTGGTCTACTTGGAAGCAGTGAGGGGAAGTCTTAGCCACATGCTGTCCCTGTCATGATAACAATCAAAAAAAAAAAAATCTTTATGAATACTTTTATATTCAATGACTGTAAAAGACTGGAGGAACAACCTTAAAAATGTAGGAAGATTCTGCATGTGAGATGTTTCCAAAGTGTACTGAAGTTCCTGCTGCTCTTTAAAAAAACTAAATGTGGAAATTGTAGGCCATTAATTATGGGTGTTGTTTATAAAAGGCAAACAAACAAAACAAAAAGCAAACAACCCCCCCAGAACTTTATTCAGCAGACCTATACTAAAAGAAAAGATGTTGACTAAACATCAAAAAAGATTGGCAGATGAATATAATTTCTATGTTGTAAGTTAAAACAAAATGTTTAAAGGTATATATGCATCATTTTTGGGTGATTCTCCACTTTTTTTTTTTTTTTTAAAGAAGATGTTGGGGGTAGGAGTTTATTAATTAATTTATTTATTTTTGTTGTGTTTGGTCTTCGTTTCCGTGCAAGGGTTTTCTCTAGTTGCGGCAAGCAGGGGCCACTCTTCATCGCGGTGCGCGGGCCTCTCACTATCGCGGCCTCTTTTGTTGCGGAGCACAGGCTCCAGATGCGCAGGCTCAGTAGTTGTGGCTCACGGGCCTAGTTGCTCTGTGGCATGTGGGATCCTCCCAGACCAGGGCTCGAACCCATGTCCCCTGCATTAGCAAGCAGATTCTCAACCACTGCGCCACCAGGGAAGCCTGATTCTCCACTTTAATGAACTCTCTGATTTGTTGACGCACAACCAGTCCCAACTCAACTGTAGTTGAAAAGCTGCCATTCACTTTGATCAATAGCAATGCAAATTAGAGTTCTTTGCTCAGCAAGTGACTGGCATACAATAAAAACTCAAAACATCAGCTAGTACTATCACTATCTGCATTTGATGTCAGCTAGGACTAGTAACTGCTGGGACTTGACTTTGACAAATAAGGGTCAAATGACAATTATTAACCACCCCAAATTAATTCAAAGCAGATGTAGATCTCAGATTCTTGACCAAATATAATGATGCTAATTAGATCATTGGCTTTTCCCTCATCCAATATTAAAATCTAGGAAAGCTTTGATTGAGCAGAGGAAGGTTTTTGTTTTTTTGTTCTTTTTTAAGAAATCTCATAAAATCTAGTGTGCACTGGTTTACATCAGATCCTGGCAGAGTTAACAGGGAGGGAAAACAGCCTCCTGAAATAAGTGACTTCAGTCAGAAGCTACAGCCCAGGAATGTTTTTGTAAGAATGCTGTTATAAGGACAATGTGTCTCATTACTGCCTCTCCCTACAGTCCATTTTTAATTATTGATGTCACTCTTTCCTTCTTTCTCTGCCCAAACAAATATAACATTTAAACATTAAAGAGGCTACAGAGTCAGTAACTGAATGGAAGAAAGAATGAATGATTTAAAGAAAGAGATTTCTAAACCAGGTTACCCCCGAGGTGTGACTTACTCCCTCACTTTCCTCACGGGCAGGATTTTGGGGACTTTGTCATATCAGAACACAATTCATTCAAGCCAACTCTAAGGGCCACAGCAGAGAAGAGCAGCAAAAGGAAATGTATATATTGGTGGGTGTGTCCCTGGGTCATCAGCCTCACCTCACTTCTTTCTCTCGTCTTACCCAACAATCCTCTGTACATTTTCTTATAGAGTCGGAGCTAGAGTTTATCCTTAAACGTATGACAACATTATCAATATATGTTTTCCCTGGGTCACGTAATGGGATAGTCTAGCCTTTGTATGTGTGTCTTGTGTTGAGGAAAATGGTAAGAACTTTGTATATGCGTGATATTGATGGACCCTTGAGGTCCTGTGTTACTTTTTTTTTTAAAGCAGAAAGCTATCCTACAAGTGTTTACCAGAAGATAGATATCTAGATCAAACACTTAAATTTTACAGACATTCGCACCCAAACTTCAAGCCAGATGCACAGCGATATCATGGAGGAGGCTCTGCCCGGAATCTGCCTGCCACACTTAGGCACACACACACTCGTGGGTGCTCTGGCAGGACTCAGAGAACACAGGAAAGTGAATGAACCCGTCAACTAACAAGGCCAGCTTCCTGGGCTCCTGACTCTTCTGACTGCTTTCTTCTTTGAGCACTTACTATCCTACAGCCTAACACCTGACTACGCACTGTGGCCCCAGCTTGGAGTGCATGTGCTTGAGGGTCTCTTACACAGCCAGACTATAAACTTTTTGAAGGCAGGATCATGCCTTACATTTGGCTTATCTCCTCCTTTGTGCCTAGCACAAAACTCAAAAAGGGATTGCTAGGTGTTGGAGGAGCAAATGCACAGAAATGACTGTCTTATGCTTAATCCAAACAACAAAGTCCTTCTTGGCTCAGATTACCAGCTATATCACCTTCACAGAGTTTTAAATGGCCCATTGGAGAAGTCTCTCTGCTCCTCAGACATTGTATTTATGTTTATAATACAAACAGCCATAGTGTAAGTGAAGGTAATTCTATAAATTTTCACCACTGCCAGAGTAGGGCCAACTGCCTATATCCTTTTCCAGAATCTAATTCATTTCAACACATTTTATTATTACCTGGGCCAGCTGCCAGTGGTGCCAACTGAAAGACCCAGGTCTGACCATGAGGAGTTAAGTCAGCTCAGATATGGCCCAGTGGCCTCTTTAACTGAAAGGCCCATGAATAGGGTGAGGGTGAGAAAGCTGGCAGTGGAGAACTTAACCAAGCGTTTAGGGTCTCAGGATGAAAAACTTAATGCCGCATTATATTCCAGAGATATTGTAACCAGAATTAGAGGATTGATGTTGCCTTTTAAGCTGGAGAAGCTCAAGCAAACCTGTTCAGCCTCACTCTGATTCCTGAAAATAATAGCTAATATTGATTGGACATTTAGCTATATGTGTTAGTGCTTGAGATATTTATCTCTTGGAAACTTTCTAAACTCTGTGTGTTAGGTACTACTTTTAGTCTCACTTGCCAAAGAGGAAATAGATGCAAAGATTAACTAATAACATCCCCACGCCACATGGCTGGTTAGTAGTGGAGCTGGCATTCAAACCCAGGCGGTTTGACTCTACGGCTGCTCCTCCTTGATTGGCTGCCTCCAGTGAATACAAAGGACCCTCATTTTTCTCTCTCCTTTCACCCTCACTTGTCAATGTTCTCTGTAAGGGGCACTTTCAAACGGTTTTGGGCCTTCTAACTTAGCCGAACTTCCTAGCCTCTCAGAATTCCTTGCCATATCCTGAGGATGGGATGGGGAACTATTCAAAGACCTTGGCCCATTTACAGGGCACCGCTCATGTGCTTAGAATTATTAAGGATGTAAAAGGGGCCTCGGACGATGGGCTCCTGCCCACAAGTTATATACAGCCTTGCAAACACAAGTTTCCTCAAATAACTGGAGGACAAAACAATATATAATCACATGATAGTATGATCTAGCTGTCTAGGAGAATGGGAGAGTAAGTGGAATAGGGAAATATAAAAAGATTGCCAGGCAGCATTAAGAACCCATTCAAAGTTAGTGTTCATGTATTCAAAATGAGACCAGTCAGCATGGTGACAGTTTTCTAGCCATGCTCAGTTATGTGAGTGCAGTTACCCCACAGGCAGAGAGTTAGAACTATACCTGGATTGGGGTTTTGCTCAGCAAGTATCATAGTAAGAGTTGAAATATATTCATGGGAGTGATAATGATTGATCATGGAGGTCACTTATACCAGGTATAGAGGGAAGACATGAAGGATGTGGGGACAGTGACAAGGTGTCAATGGGTTGTAGATCCTAGGGCTATGAGGATTGTTGGAGTCAGGGTATGGGAGGGGCACCACGGGTCCTGCAGACACAAGTGCTGTGGAAAATCAGAAAAGGTACAACTCATATGGGCCAGAATGGTTGGGGGGAGGTTTCTTTGAAGGTGGTAGGATTTAGTCTGAGAATAAAGGACAGAGAAGAACTCAAAATGGAATATTTCAAATTGGGGACGTATCTGAGCAAGGTCATGAAGCCTGCTCTAAAGATAACAGATTTAGGAAATAGCAAGGAAATCAGCTTTACTAGGATGTGAAGTTTGGATTGGAGAGTTGGTAGGGCATAAATTTTGATAATAAGTGTTGCAAGATAATGACTCAGATACAGGGAGTACTAGGACTATTTCCATCTTCCAAATATTCCCCAAAAAATCTGTACATTTTATTCCTTTTTTTGCAGTGAATGTGGATAAAGTCTCTACAATTTAAATGGACAATATTGCCCCTGTTTGAAAACCTTGTCACACTTTGTCAGTAACTTTTCCTCCTGTTTTTGACACCTTTTATTGGCTCCATATGGTGAATTTATGTGTTTGCCTTACAGTGTTCTGTGTTGAATAATTTAGTACAGCTAGAGTTGACTGAGGCAGAGATTCAATATACATTTCAAGGCTTCTAAAAACTTAACCAAAAATGTCCAGCTAAATAGATTTACACAATGACCTAGATGGTGATTGCCATTGCCAAGTTAAAAACAACCAAACACAAATGATTAAACTTTATATAACTAAAACCAATTCTTCATGTTCCACATCATTCATTCAACATTTTTGAGCACCAACTATAAACCAAGAACCATGGTAGGTAATGGGGATACAGGAATTAAGAAACAACCCTTCCCCAGCTAGCAAGCAAGACAAGTGAAGAAGATACAAAGTGCTATGAGAACAGCAAACACAGGAGCAGATAAGAAAAGTTTCCTTACCTGGAAGCAGATGGGAAGCCAGGAAAGATGTCTGAGAAGCATTTGCATCTGAGTTAAGTTTTTAAATTCCAGCAGCAGCTATTTAACCAGCTACAAAGCAGCAGAGTGGGTTCCTGGTGGGTGGAGGAAGCTGCAAATGCAAAGGCTCAAGTGAGAGAAAAGCTTACCAGAGAGAATTAGGAGAGCTCCTGAGTAATTCATTATCTTGGGGGATCAAGTAGGGGATAGTGAGAGAGATTAGCAAGACCAGATTTAAAAGATCATATGTGTTCTGCAGTGGAGGCAACTTGGAGCCATTAATCAAATTTAAGCAAAGGAAATTATTTACAATAGCCAAGACATGGAAGCAACCTGTGTCCATCAACAGATGAGTGGATAAAGAAGATATGGTATATATACACTACGGAATATGACTTAGTCATAAAAAAGAATGAAATATTGCCACTTGCAGCAACATGGATGGACCCAGAGATTATCATACTAAGTGAAGTAAGTCAGAAAGAGAAATACAAATAACATATGATACCACTTATATGTGGAATATAAAAAAAAAGATACAAAGGAATCTATTTACAAAACAGAAATAGGCTCACAGACATAGAAAACAAACTCATGGTTACCAAAGGGGAAAGGTGGGGAGGGATGAATTAGGAGTTTGGGATTAACAGATACAAACTACTGTATATAAAATAGATAAACAGCAAGGTGCTACTGTATAGCACAGGGAACTATACTCAATATCCTGTGATAAACCATAACAGAAAAAAATGTGAAAAAGAATGTATGCATATGTATAACTGAATCAATTTGCTGAACACCAGAAACTAACACAACATTGTAAATCAACTCTACTTAAATAAAAATATGTAAAAAATAAAAATAAATTTTAAGCAAAGGAAGGACACTTTAGAACATGGAATAGAAAGATCATTCTTGTGGCAGGGTGGAAGATTGGGGCAAGGAAATTAGTTAAGACACTTTTGCAGTCATCCAGTTGAGAAATGATAGGGCCTTGAACAAATGGGGATGGAGAGGAGCAAATCAATATGACAGTCCTTTAGGAAGGAAAGTCCACTAGGTCTGGTGAATGATTACAGAAAAGGTACCAAGTGATATTTTCTATCTTCCAAAGATCTCACTGGGGTACAAAGCCCACTTATTCCCTTAAACATATCACTCTAGAAGTGTGAAATTCAAAAAGTTCAGTCATGAAGCTTCTGTTTTATCCAGGTGGGGGTGTGAGTTTCCCTGGGTTTGGGCTTTGGTCTGTGGTCTCCAGAGAAAAGTTTGGACAGACTATCTTTTTAAAAAGGTCTAAATTTACAATTAAAAATACAGCTGACTTATAATTAAAAATAAATTGCCAGCAATCTTTTATAGCTTTATTTGCTTTCTGATTGTCAGATCTTTAAAATGCTGTGCGGCCACAAATAGTCCACCTATGTTCCCTGACTTCGTACTTCCTTCCTTATCTGATTAGCATGAGGCAGAGTACTAAGTAGCTCAGCTATCTTCGTCACCTTTAGCAGGATGGAAAAACAAGAATGAGCCGAGTTTTCTAACATGTGTTTGATGTGATGAAATCACATTTGTCTTCAAAAAGAGAATATTGTTGCCTTTTTTATGGCTTGATTTTTTTTTTTAAACTAAAAATTCATCCAGATGTGTGCAGATTCCAAATGACAAAAGCCATCCGTTTCAACCCCTTCAAGTGAAATGGAGTCATTGTGTGAAGAAAAGATTACAGGATTATGGCTCTGAAGTCTTTTCGGCCAGGAACTGAGTGGCAGTTTGGTGGTAACTGAGCTGCTCCACCGCCTGGCTGGGTCACACCACCACCTCCTCAAGCTGAGGGCAGAACTGACACAGATGGGGTTTGGGGGTGGGCAGAAATCACAGGCGAGACAAAGGAAAAGAGCAATCTGTCATTTTAAAGAAAGAAAACTTCCCCAATGCCAACCTTTAGGTTTATGGAGACAATGTGTAATGCACAGCTGTGGGAAAGGCGGCTTACTTCTGTCACAGTTGCTACTTGGGTCCTGCCGACTCAACTCCTCCTTGTCTGGCTTCTCTCTGGAAACCCCAGGCAAGATGCTGCAGTGCCCGACTAGGAGAGTGACCTCCGTCCCAATGCCGAATGGATGACTAAAATAAATGCAGAAAAACAAATCATTGTTTTTGGACTGAAACACCCATTTTCTTCATTTCAGGCCTCTGGCTTCCTTTTGGAACCACTCTCTTGAGATGCCCAGATGTGGCCTTCTGAGTCTCCTTGTATGAGTTTGTTTTTTAAAGTGACATGTGCCATATGTTTGAGAGTCTAATAACAGTTCTTGTTATTGGCTGGAGCTAGAGGAGGAATAGAAGTCCAGTGTAGGAAAAGAAGATAAAGAACAAACTTAGCTGCATCTCTTAAGGAACTGAAGCTGCTTTAAAATGAGTGCTTATAATTCCTTGCCTGATCTGTGATTTGAAAGTCTTAGTACTATTGTCAATTTTTCACACGTGGAATAGAAACAGACTGGTTAAGTAAGTCTGACATAAAATTTAAAAATATTTTAGGGCCCATAGAAAATTTTTTTCAACCATTGTTGACCCTTTAATTCTTCATGGAGTTTTCACTTAAAGTCTAAAGTTATTATCTTTGTTTCATCCCACTATATTAAGCTAAGAATTATGGTTCTTAGGCCTTCCTCAGCTACTGGGAGTATATAAAAGCTATCTAAGGTCTAGCTGTATCAATTAGAACACTTTTGGTTGCAAGTGACAGAAACCCATTTAAAATTGGCTTAAGCAAAAAGTAGAATTTATCGGCTCATATAACAGATAAGCCTAGGAGTACCCAACTTCAGGCATGGCTTGATCAAGATGCTTAAACAATGATGTATGGAATCTTTCTATCTCTCCAAGTCATAGATCTGCTTTTCTTTTTTTTTGCGGTCGCGCAGGCTTAGCGGCCACGGCTCACGGGCCCAGCCATTCCGCGGCATGTGGGACCTTCCCGGACCGGGGCACGAACCCGTGTCCCCTGCATCGGCAGGGGGACTCTCAACCACTGCGCCACCAGGGAAGCCCTGCTTTTCTTTATGTTGGCTTCATTTTCAGATGTGGTAGAAATATGACTATCAACAATTCAAGGCTTGGCAACATCAGTAGAAAGAGATTCTATTTCTATATAATCCTTTCGGCAATTTTAGGCAAGGTTCTCTTTGTCCTGACTTAGGTCATGTGCCCAGTCTTGAACCAACCACATTGGTCAAAGGCTTGCAGTGTGGTTAACCTGTTCTCACTAGAGCCAAGAATGGGTCCTGCCCCACTCAAATCACAAGGATAGTTTGAGAAGGTGCATGGTTCCCCAAAGTAAAATTGGGTTGCTAATACCAAGATGGGAATGGGCACTGTAGCAGGCAGTGTTGGTTGCCTCTCCAAAATCCACTTTCCTGGTCCTCCCTGCTAAACTGAACCCTGATTATGTTTAGGTATTTACTCCACTCCATGCAGATGTGGGCTCAGGAAAGGGGTAAAGAGTTGGGGAGCTGGCCAGGCACACAGTGTCAGAGTCTAGGCAGGATGAGGAAGGCATCTTGTTCACAGACCAACACTGACAGCATGTCACAGCCCAAATGCAGTGAGGTTGGCATCCATGCAAGGACGGGTGGTGATAACTTATGGGAGATTGGTTACGTGCAGAGGAATTGATCAAATAAGTAATATATTACAAGTAATTGGGACCAGGTTTCTCACTGTCAGAGAAGGGAGTTAAAGAAAAGGAGAAAAATAGTGAACCCTATGGCGTTTGGACTGGAATTGGAGGTAATGTTGTGAACTCATGGTTTTCAACTTATATAGATACATACAGAAATACAGAGGAAAACAAGTGTGTGCGTGTGTGTGTGCATGTGTGTTTGTCTACACATATATAGCCTAGCTCTGTTCATAGAGAGGCCTGAGAACAGTAATACCTCATGGCAAAGAACAAATGTAATGCTCAGATGTTATCTTCTAAATACCATTCTCCACTAAAAGGAACCAAGCTTCCTAATCAATGGCCGATTCCTGGGCAAGGAAAGCATAAGATGAACCTGGGACATTTTGTAATACCAAAAATTAAGGAAGTGCTCCAAAAATGGATGAGAGCATCTTGAAGGGACACAAGGACTAATGTTAAGGAGTTCCAAATGGCTGAACTGTGACAACACTGAGCAACAAAATAAATAACCTTAGCAATGAATTATAGCCCATTGAATAAAATAAGAATTTGAGTGCATACTAATACAAATAAACAAATAAGGAAGAAAAGAGGGTTCTCCTGAACCATTAGCAGAATGGCAACTAATAAATGTTGAAGGAATGTTGAAAACAGAAAATCTCCATTTGGCAAACACTGTAGTAATAATTGTTTCAGGCAAGAGTCATCAATGAATGCTAAAATTAGAGAACAAAACTGTGATAAACTTTTGCTTACATAGTCTCAAAGTATCTCCCCATAAGTTAGTAATTTAGTAAATATAAATAACTTTATAGTGGAGAAACCTGGCAGACACCTCCTGAATCAACTAATTAAAGTTAAAATTATCAAGGCAGAAGCTGGGGATAGGTGAAATGGGTAAAAGGGGTGAAAAGGTACATATAAGTCCTGGGGATTTGTGACTACAGTTAATTATACTGTATTGTATATTTGAAAATTGCTAAAAGAGTAGATGTTAAAAGTTCTCATCACAAGAAAAAACTTATAGGGAGTTCCCTGGTTGCCTAGTGGTTAGGATTCTGGGCTTTCACTGCCATGGCCCGGGTTCAACCCCTGGTGGGGGAACTGAGATTCCACAAGCTGCATGGCACAGTCAAAAATGTATATATAAATATATGTGGTGATGGATGTTAACTAGACTTGTTGTGGTGACCGCTTCACAATATACACATATATCAAGTCATTATGTTGTATAACTGAAATATAATGTTATATGTCAAATATATCTCAATTTTTTTAAAAGTTAAAATCACCAGTAATGGGGCAAATCATCATATGCCTCTGATATGACGCATGAAGAAGGACACCACAGCACTTCTGTAGCACTTGGTCCAAAACACATAAGTCTAATCATGGGGAAATATCACACAAACCAAAATTAAGGGATATCTGCAAAACAATTGGGCAGGACTCCTCAGAAATGTCAAGGTCAGGAAAGTCAAAGATTATGGAGCTGTTTCAGATTAGAGACTCTAGACTGAATCTTGGACCAGAAAATCTTTATTAGTAGGACAATTGGTGAGTCTGAATAAGATCTTGGGTATACTGAGTTAAGTAAAATTTATTATTAAAATTAATAATAAATTATTAATAATATTAGTACCTGTTTCTTTTTACCTTTTTAATGTGATTTCTAGAAAATTTTTTTTTTTTTTTTTTTTGTGGTACGCGGGCCTCTCACTGTCACGGCCTCTCCCGTTGCAGAGCACAGGCTCTGGATGCGCAGGCTCAGCGGCCATGGCTCACGGGCCCAGCCGCTCCGCGGCATGTGAGATCTTCCCAGACCAGGGCATGAACCCGTGTCCCCTGCATCGGCAGGCGGACTCTCAACCACTGCGCCACCAGGGAAGCCCCTCTAGAAAATTTTAAATTACACATGTGGCTTCCATTATATTTCTATTGACCAGCACTGATCTAGATCTTTAATGTCCTCCCAGTACTCAGGGTCACACACTCTGAACAGCCTCCTAGTTACCCTACTGACTGCAGTGGTCAGGAATCAGTCCTTGTGAATGCATGCTGGGGACTTGTACTGGGCCCAGTGGTTGAGTCAGTCCTCAGTAAGGCAGCAGGGTAGAATGCCTCAGCAGTGGGGAATAAGTCTCACTTAGTGGCCCTTGGAGCATCTATCCTCTTTGTTGTTATTCTTGATGTGCTCATCTAGAAAAAGAATGAAGCATCAGTGGGACTTACCACAAATGCAGTCAGATGGCCAGGATTCTTGCTTATTTGTCTGCTCTGTTTGTCCCAGCCAGTACTATCATAGTGGAGTAAGGAGTCTTGGACCACTATTAAAAAGTTATTACATCAGAACTTTAGGAGCATAAGTTCCACCAAAATGGTAGGAGCAAGGGTATGGTTCAGGCTTTTTCCCCCAGAAAAGGAAAGCACTGATGGTATACCTTAAATAATGTACCAGTACTTATAGGGTTAACATTCATTTTTGTGCCTTTGGTGAATACATTCTCCATGATATGTCTGAAAGCCAAATTGTTGTGATCTTCAGGAGAAGTAAAAGCTTTCTAGATTTTATCATTTCTACAGGTGAAGCACATCTGCTACAATCAAGAATTCCTTAGGACGTTAGTCTCACCACACAGGTGCTTTAGAAGTACGTCTCCTTTTTCATTAATTTATTAGGGTTCTAAGGTCAGTTTGCTGAACGAAGGTTCTGGCAACGTCTATGACATGCTATGAAATTCCTACCTAAAAAGATAGTTTTGGAGGAAAAAACACTGATCTAACTGCTTAGCTGCCAACACTTCCAGAAAATTCCTTTGTGCTGTTTTTACCCAGGAACTAAAGGAGCAGCTAAAGAAGTGTATTCCTTGTATTGTGATTATGTCACACTTTATATACATTCATACAGGTCAATTAAAAGATATCCACTACAGGGCTTCCCTGGTGGCGTAGTGGTTGGGAGTCCGCCTGCCGATGCAGGGGACGCGGGTTTGTGCCCTGGTCCGGGAAGATCCCACATGCCGCGGAGCGGCTGGGCCCGTGAGCCATGGCCGCTGAGCCTGCGCGTCCGGAGCCTGTGCTCTGCAACGGGAGAGGCCACAACAGTGAGAGGCCTCCGTACCACACACACACAAAAAAAGATATCCACTACAGTGATTCTGTACATGGTACAAAAATAAAATATATTTTAGAAGAATCCCAAAGTTGTAACATTCACACAGATCTTAGTTTGCCTGAGTCTTTCTGTTTTAACCAGCAGCAGTGACTCAGCATGTCAGGGCATGAGAAGCTGTAAACCAAGGCACAACTCTTCCTTGAGTTTCTCCATGGTTGTAGGGATGGAGGAAATCTGTATGGGGAAGGGGCTGATAAACTCATCCAAGCATCAAGAAAGACCAGCCAAGGGGCTTCCCTGGTAGTGCAGTGGTTGAGAGTCCACCTGCCGATGCAGGGGTCACGGGTTCATGCCCTGGTGCGGGAAGATCCCACATGCCGCACAGCGGCTGGGCCCGTGAGCCATGGCCGCTGGGCCTGCGCGTCCAGAGCCTGTGCTCCACAACGGGAGAGGCCACAACAGTGAGAGGCCCGCGTACAGAAGGAAAAAAAAAAAAAAAAAAAAAGAAAGACCAGCCAAATCAATTACAAAGGAAAAGGAGGAGAACCTAGATTTAGAAAATGGGAGTATAGGTTTAGAAAAAAATTTGGCAATTCTTTAGATGTTTATATCATTAATTCCATTTTCATTATCAAAAAGTGGTCATGGGCTTCCCTGGTGGCGCAGTGGTTGAGAGTCCGCCTGCCGATGCAGGGGACGCGGGTTCGTGCCCCGGTCCAGGAAGATCCCACATGCCGCGGAGCGGCTGGGCCCGTGAGGCATGGCCGCTGAGCCTGCGCGTCCGGAGCCTGTGCTCCACAACGGGAAAGGCCACAACAGAGAGAGGCCTGCGTACCGCAAAAAAAAGTGGTCATGAATGTTCATTGAGTTTATGGTGTTATTCGAGTTTGCTTTGACACCTAAAGGGCCTTTGAAACACTTTTGTCTGTTTCAAGTGTTTGATGAGCTTAATTAAAAAAACAAAAACAAAAAATAAAACAGTCACAAGCTGGAGAGTTTTTGATCATTGATATGAGTTGTGTCTTCAATGTGTTTTCTGTGTACTTGAACATTATGATTGAGTTGAATGACCCTGTACTCAATTTCATCACTAGGTCAGTTCATTTGATGAAAGGCTGTATTAAAGTATTGTGCCATGGCCTACGTGTTATCCAACTTCTTACACCTAGCACTCTTCTGAGCAGAGGGAAAAGCCACTTGTGGTTTTCATTTGAAATTTTTCAGAAATCAGATTATCCAGATTTTTTTTTTTTTGCGGTACACGGGCCTCTCACTGTTGCGGCCTCTCCCGCTGAGGAGCAACAGGCTCCTGACGCGCAGGCTCAGCGGCCATGGCTCACGGGCACAGCCGCTCCGCGGCATGTGGGATCCTCCTGGACCGGGGCACGAACCCGTGTCCCCCGCATCGGCAGGCGGACTCCCAACCACTGCGCCACCAGGGAAGCCCAGATTATCCAGATTTTGAAGCTAGTGATCACCAGCTAAAGGCATTGTCTTGGAATCCATTAAGTATTTACTTTTCTACTTCTACCTAAAATCACTCATGCATTCCTATTAGCCAAAAACCTGAGCAGAAATCCCCACAGAAATTTCTCCTATCTTTGTGCTCCAATAAAAACTATCCATCTCACAATTTCACTGCCACAATGAAAGGAAACTTGCGTGTCTTTTTCCCATAGCAGCTGCCGAGAGTCTCTCCTCTGTTTAATCGAAACTGGAGAGCCCCTGCTCCTGCCCTTCCTGTCCTTTGGCACCATGGGTACAGAATGCCCTAGAACCATGACTGCCAGACCTCCCTAGGATGCTGGAGTGAGTCACTGGCTGAGTTCAACAGTAATGGAAGCTCCAAGCAGAGGAAAGTCACAGGGCCAGGGCTCCACAGGCAACATTCACAGCACGCAAAGCCATTGTCTAAACATAATCTAATTTTGGCCAAGAGGGTATGGAACAGATTGGTTCCTTTTTTGTCTGTTTCTCTATAACTAGGATCTATATGATCTGATAAATCCAAAGAGACAATTTTGCCTCGTGGCATTTCTTTTAAATTGGGTTTGCCGGGAGGTATGCCAGATGAAGTCCTTTCTTCCACAGTGGATTCAGGGCAGGCAGCAGCAAGCCGACCTTTCCCACCCTTTTCATTCACACAGTTCTAAGAAGAGAACCTACTTTTGTTCCTGGAGCTCATTCAGCCCTCAGCCTCTCTGCTGAGCCTACCAATTAGTGTTAATAATGGTGGCCAGAGTTTAAGGTCTGGACACGGGAACACAACTGAGTAGATGGATTCATTTCAGGACCTAGACTACTAAGAAGGCATCTGATAGAACATGGAGGAAGCAATTCATAAAGCTAAATAATAGCCTGGGGAGGATAGCGCTTCAAGTTTGGAAACTTTCTATCAAAGCCTTTTCATGTTATGTCGATCAACTCATTCAATTTGCCTCAAATCTTACTTGCTACAATTAGAATAGCATAACAAGGCCAGACATTTGTTTACAATTTTCTACAATTGATAAGTTTACCTTAAAATACTCAAAAAGACTTGCAGACATTTAAAATTCTGTATTTAATCAGGGTAAAAACTTTGAGAAGCTCATAGTTTATTTCTTTCGTTCCCACCCTACCACTAGGATGTGTTTAATAAAGAATAGCTATAAACCAATCATCTTTTAAGGAAGGTGACTTTGAAGCCCAGCAAGATGACAAAATTTGCTTTAGGTTAGGTGAACAGTACAATGGCTAGGAGCAGAACACCATCAGGCACTATGGGCTCAGGCCAGAGGGAGCAAGGTGGAGTGACTGAATGCATGGGTTTTCACACCAGCCTTGCCTGGGTTCAAGTCCAGCCGGTTTACCTTAGGAGATCTACTTAACTTCTCTCTGCCTCCATTTCCCCTTTCTAAAACACGGCTAGTAGGAGTTTCTCACTTACAGGTTGGCTATAAGGACTGGATGAGCTAATGGGTGTCAAGTGCCTAGAACAATACTTGATATGGGCTACGTAAGTATTTATTCAACATAAAACACAATGGGATGGTAAAGACCTTCTGTTTTGCTCCTTATCTACTTACATGATCTTAAAAAAATGTTTCATAGAAACTAATATGTACAATATTCTTGGGATGTTGGGTAACTACTGGAGACCCAGGGTAGGGTCTGGCTGCTCGTCAGGCAGCGCTGTGGTGGAGTTGTGACTTGTAAAGCCCATTGCATAGTTCCCCATGCCCACCACCAGAACTCACTGCTCACCATAATTACAACAGGCTTTCATCGCCTGGTGTTAATGAGTATCATTGCATCCTTTGATCAGCGTTCTCACCTCCAAAGATGGATTCGTACTTTTGAAATTTTAATTTAAAAGGAAAATAAGCTGTTTGTCTACTGAGCACATATATTATGTAAATGTGACAATTATAGAGCTATAAAGAAGCACACATACATGTTTAATGTGCAAATTAGGGGTGAGAGGGATCTCAACAGCAACACACAAGGGTCCAAACCTCCAGTTTCAAAACTCCTAACAGAAACCAATGAAATATTTATGTTAGGAAGACATACACATCACATTTATATTTGTATATTCTACCATGAACAGACAATTTACACACATATTCACACCCACATATTCATATATCTATATATAAAATATATGATACTTATTCCCGTTTCATTTGTACCAAACAATGACAAACAGTCCTTCAAATGAAACATCTCAGGAAGAACCTGTGGAATTACTAGGTAATAGTTGAAGAGTATAATCAGGCTCTGGATCATAAACCTAAATTCCAAGCTGTATGTGTCCTTATCTTCCTACCTCATTTATGTAGATGCAATTTTGTTTGGTAATTACAGTGGTATTTTTGAAGCAATATAAAAAGGTTCAGAGGTGGGTGGGGTACTTATATACGTGTCTAATTCAGGAAGTCTGGCAAGCCACTGCAAGCCACCAACAGCCCTCCTTGCAATGAGAAGTGTGAATGCTGGGAATTTCTGAGTGCTCTGTGCTTACTCCCCAACATCCCTGGGGGAGGGGAGGCGTCCAAGTACTAAGTGAGGGAAAGCACACATTCCCCTGGTCTCATATTTTCCATAAAGAGATGAGTGAAAGGAGATTTTCAGCCTCTCCCCACCTCCTCACTTACTCTACCTCCTAGAGAAATGACTTGTTTCATCGGTGACTTTGGCTACACTGGGCTCACCCCTTCTGGGATTTCTTGAGGAGCCAGCCTGGCCACGTGACACTTGCATTCTGGTTTGTCTCCATGATATGATAACCTTAGCAGGCAGGTTTCTGCAGGGGGAAAGTTCAACCTCTGGGGAAGGTGGGGTGTGGGATTTTTAGCAATTGCTTTGGCTACAGATCTAAAGCAGAGCTGCAAATCAGTAATAAAACTGACATTTACTTATAAAACTGACATTTTAATCTTCATCTGTTTGTCTCCGTGCCTTCATTCTTACATAGTTTGAACTTAGCTATCTCTGTTTGGACCCCTAAAAGGCCCAACACTGCAAAATAAGGAGTTAGGATCACGAAAGTTGCACATTTGCTGCCTCCCTCACCCCTCAATAATTCTGTCACATAGCACCTCTGATCAAAGAGCTGTTGGGTTAAGCAGTGAAGGGAACATATAACCAATAATGGAATCCCAGGAAACAGAAGGCCACTGATTCATGATGAGGAGTAGAGATAATTTTGAGTGTGCCTCTGAACGATACCACCCAAATTCTCTTTGACCTGGAGGAATTTGACCAAAATACAGTGATGGAAGGACCCATAAGATTTTGAGGGAACGAAACTACCCTTTTGGGAACCTAATCAAAAATCCATAATACATAATCATTAGAGAAATGCAAATCAAACCTACAATGAGATATCATCTCACACCGGTCAGAAAGGCCATCATCAAAAAGTCTACAAACAATAAATGCTGGAGAGGGTATGGAGAAAAGGGAACCCTCTTGCACTGTTGGTGGGAATGTGAATTGGTATAGCCACTATGGAGAACAGTATGGAGGTTCCTTAAAAAACTAAAAATAGAACTACCATACGACCCAGCAATCCCACTACTGGGCATATACCCTGAGAAAACCATAATTCAAAAAGAGTCATGTACCAAAATGTTCATTGCAGCTCTATTTACAATAGCCAGGTCATGGAAGCAACCTAAGTGTCCATCAACAGATGAATGGATAAAGAAGATGTGGCACATATATACAATGGAATGGAATATTACTCAGCCATAAAAAGAAACAAAATTGAGTCATTTGTAGTGAGGTGGATGGACCTAGAGTCTGTCATACAGAGTGAAGTAAGTCAGAAAGAGAAAAACAAATACCGTATGCTAACACATATATATGGAATCTAAAAAAAAAAAAAAAAAGGTCATGAAGAACCTAGGGGCAAGATGGGAATAAAGACGCAGACCTACTAGAGAATGGACTTGAGGATATGGGGAGGGGGAAGGGTAAGCTGGGACGAAGTAAGAAAGTGGCATGGACATATATACACTACCAAACATAAAATAGATAGCTAGTGGGAAGCAGCCGCATAGCACAGGGAGATCAGCTCAGTGTTTTGTGACCACCTAGAGGGGTGGGATAGGGAGGGTGGGAGGGAGGGAGACGCAAGAGAGAAGAGACATGGGGACATATGTATATGTATAACTGACTCACTTGGTTATTAAGCAGAAACTAACACACCATTGTAAAGCAATTATACTCCAATAAAGATGTTAAAATAAAATAAAATGATCTTTTTACACTAAAAAAAAAAAAATCCATAATACAAATGCCAATGGAAAGATTCTCCCAAGTAAGCCAGGGGTCTTCCAATGAACCATGCCTCCCAGTACTCATGCCTGTGTGTACTTCCTTCTCTTGAATTCTATTGGTTATCACAGAATCAGCAGGTTGCAGTGAAAGTGATGCTGCATGGCTTGCAAGGCTAGGTCAGAAGAAGCCTTGCAACTTTCACGTTGGTCTCTTAGAATGTTCACTCTAGAGAAAGACTGTTATCATAAAAGAACTCTGATTTCCCTGAGACCTTCAAACTATCATGAAGCCCAGGCTAGCCACATGGAGGGACCATGTGAATTGATATTCCAGGGAGGCCTCAGCTTTAAGCCACCTCAGTCCAGGCACCAAACAGGATGGAAAAAACTCCCTTGGACATCCAGGTGAGTCCTCAGAAAACTCCAGCTCCAGCCAACATCTAACTTTAACTGCTTAGAGACCCAAAATTAGAATCACCCAGCTGAACCCAGTAAATCCACAGAATTAGGAGAGATAAGAACAAGTTATTTTAAAAATCATTGATTATTTGGATAGTCGTCTATAGCAGCAGATAATTGGAACAGCATTCACAACATGAGGTATGAAATTGTGGTAATATTGCTGAGCTGCTACAGCCAGATGGGATTGTAATAAAGTGGGCATCCATATTTTACCCAATGGGGGCATCCACTTTCAATTTGGATTCTAAGCATGAAGTTACTCTTCCCTCCAAAAGGAGCAAAAACAAACAAACCAAAAAACCCACCCTTCCCATCTGAAAACAAAGGGCTCTCATTATGGACCAGCAAGAAAAGTACGTGACTTGTGGAAAGTATTTTCAGGGAATCTTTAAGAGTTTACACCTTTAAAAAAAAAAAAGAATTATAAATGTTTAAATCCAATACATAAAATGAATTTGGCACAGTTCCAGATGGAAACAAAAAAAAAGTAGTAAGGCTCTGACATAAGAAAAGAATACCCTACCACAGACCACACTGGAATAGAAAGTAAGCAAAAGATGCAGGGCATACCAATGAGTTCAAGAGCTTAAGGTTTGGAATCACGGGTCTTGGTTTGAATCTTGTTACTGCCACCTACCAATGGTATGATCTTGGTCTAGTAACTTAGTCTCCCTGAGTTTATAATCTTAGAACCTAAATATAAAACCATAAATAAGTATTAAATGAGATGATAAATGCAAAGTACTTATTATCATGCCTAGAATGTAGTAGGTTCTTAATATAAAGTAGCAATTATATTATACTCTAACAATTTGAGTTGTTTTGTATATTTTTGCTTGAATAACACAAGAGTCTATTCATCTAAGTGCTTTCACCAATTTCTTATTGAGGGAGAAACTGGAAATTTACATCATAGCCTCACTGTATAATATTTGTGGAATGTTATACGAAATTATAAGTAAAATATATTAGTTAATGCTACTGAAATAAGAAATTCCTGAAAGTTCAGTGATTTAATGTGATAGTTTATTTCTTGCTCACTCAGTGTCCCAAAATGGGTGCTTCTTGTTGGGTCCGGACAACTCTTCTCCAAGTGATGATTCAGGAATCAAGGCTTGTTCCACTTTGTCATTTTGCCACCTTCAACATAAAACCTCCAAGGGCACCATATTCACTTAGATTGAACCAGACAGGGAAAGATTATAGAATATTATTACATGTGGGAAGCTTCTAGGAACCAGGCTGGGTTCCACTTCCAATCACATTCTATTAACTAGAAATCAGACACATGGCCAAACCTAAGTGCAAGGGAGTTAGTGGTCTAGCTAAGGGCCCAGAACATTGATAATTAGATAGTAGTCTCTGCCTCAAAAAGTATAGAACCAGGCTTCCCTGGTGGCGCAGTGGTTGAGAGTCCGCCTGCCGATGCAGGGGACACGGGTTCGTGCCCCGGTCCGGGAAGATCCCACATGCAGCGGAGCGGCTCGGCCCGTGAGCCATGGCCACTGAGCCTGCGCGTCTGGAGCCTGTGCTATGCAACGGCAGAGGCCACATCAATGAGAGGCCCACGTACCGCAAAAAAAATAAAAGTATAGAACCAAAATGACAGATAACTGATATGAACAACAAAAAAGGATAATATATTCTATGGCAAAATGTATATACATTTTTCCCCTGGTGGGTGTTCAACTACTTCTACTAACCATAATCTTTTTATTTCCAATATAAAGAACGCTCTAGATCAAAATCTAGATTTGTAGTACTGAGCTGACTATCATTATCAAGATTCTGTTGCCCAGAGCAGGAAAAAAGAGACAAGTGACATTTTTAACAGATTGTTGTTTTAACAAGATTTATTTATGTTCAGGTCGTATAAGTACCCACATTACGGGTCACCTTAATTGTTTTTAAGGAAAAAAATCCCAAGTATACTTTTCTTGTTGTTTTATTCATTAGTTTGCCTCCTCAGCAACTAATTTATTAGAATTGGGATTCCATACATATTTGAGCAGACCATTCATTCATTCATCCATTCATTCTGTACTTTCCTATGTTCAGAGATGTAGAAAGTGTAAGAGGGAGAATAGAGGACGTGTTCCTCTTAAATCAGTTGGAGAGTTGAAAGTTATACAGCTTAGAATATCCAAAGAACAATTCTAGGAAAATATAAGGTGGGATAGCCTAGTCTAAATAGGATGACCATATTTTCTAGGTCAAAAAAATCAGGACATGTGGTCTAACAAAATATTCTTTTACTAATTCGTGAATTTGCTCATATGAAGTCTCATGAAGGTGTATTAAATTTGATGTTTCACAGACTATATGACGCAGTGACTTCCAGATTAATATTTCATGTCTTCTGTCTGAAAACACTCAAGCAAACGTGAGATTCTTTCATTCCATTTCCATCTGCTTGAGGGTGACCTAAAACCTCAAGACACATATCACATAAGTAATATCCTGGCATGGAGGAGGAAAATGTGCTTGTCTTTGTGTGCCGTCCTTGAGTTATTCATTTCACATGTCTGTTCATTGGCCTCAGTGGCTGAAGGGTTCTAGGGACACTTTTCTGCTGGCTTCTGGGTCCAGCAAGGTCACACTGTATCCTCCACCCATCAGTGAGCCTCTCTAAGTCAGCTGACTACCCTCAGGCTCATCCACTTACACAGTTATTCTGCCCTTCTTGTGTCACAGGGGGTTTTGCTGTGAGGTTTGCAAACTCCCAGGCTATATCCCAGGAAGTCATGTAATAGTCCTTCTGCTCCAAGATTCAACTCTTGCCCAATTTACTAGGAGTTTCTCTCTTCAGTCAACCACCCCCACTCCACACTTCAGAACTTGGCCCAGGACCTCAGGCCCTTTCTCAAAGACAATCCATGGCAAACCTTAGTCATGTTCATTTAGCTTCTTTCCCACCACTAGCAGGAAAAAAAAATGAACTTCCTGTTCTATCTGTGAAAAGCTTATTCTTGCCATCATGATGCCTTCTTTGCCACTCTGGTCTTTTATAAAGACTATTCTATCTCAAACCTGGCTCTTGATCTTCAAAATCAAGTTTGTAGGATTAAAAGCAATTCACAAAGACAACACTTCTTTCGGATTCTGTTTCACACAACTCAAAGTTGCTTTAATTTCAGACTATTGCCTCTGTCACGAATTTTTTTAAGTCTTCTTAAAAGCTTAAATCCTAGAATTTCACTAATTCCTCTCTCTGTGTGTCACCCCAATCTGGAGGAGAGTGCAAATAGAATGTTCTTAGTGCTGCTTGAATGATGTGGAAAGGGCAGGGGTAAATGAGGGTTTTTTTTCCAAATACGTGATTTAATATCAAAATATTTTTGTGCTACAGAAGTATAAAAGATTAATTCATTTAGATAGGCTACATTTATTGAAAAGAATGAAATGGTATGGAACTGTCCATACTATTGGAACTGTCCTGGAAAATTGCAATTGCATGGTTGCCATAAGTTGCATTGTACACATGTGAGTATTGAGAGAATTCACTGTTTGGGAAAGAGCACCAGGGGTCAGAGAAAGCTGTGTGGTTAGCCACTCAGTTACTGCCAGCATGAAGCTGTGCCAGTGGACAGATGGGCCTTTGTGCTCTCTTTAAATTCTGTAAAGCAATATGTTTGCGTATGTTAAGTATCATCTCACTAATATTGAATCAATGGTTCTCAAATTTAGGGCTCAGAAAAATCAGGGAGGTTATTTAAAAATGTATCTTGGTAAGGGGGAAGGGGGGTAGAATGAATTGGGAGATTGGGATTGACATATATACACTACTGTGTATAAAATAGATAACTAACGAGAACCTGCTGTATAGAACAGGGAACTCTACTCGGTGCTCTGTGGTGACCTAAATGGGAATGAAATCCAGAAAAGGGGATATGTATACATATGGCTGATTCACTTTGCTGTACAGCAGAAACTGACACAGCAGTGTAAAGCAACTATACTCCAATGAAAAAAAAATTTTTTTAATAAGATAAAATGTATCTTGTTAAAAAAAATTTAGACTCCTGAATTCTATCTCCAGAGATTTATTGAATAAGCCAGGGATGGGACCCACTAAGCAGTTTTAACAGATACCCAAATGATTCTCATTCAAGTGGCCCTCAGACCACACCTTGAGAAACTATCTCAACTCAGGGAAAGAAAACACCCATTCATTCAGCTGCTTTGTTTCATATCTGGGACTCCCCTAAATCAGTATCATCAATCACCACCCACACATGGATGGCAATGATCCTATGGCTTGCCAGGGCTCACTTTAAGAGCCTACCTGCTGAGGAAGGTGCCCACCCACAATCTCCCATGCAGAATCAGCATCTCAGCACCAACTGTGATTCCAGGATTTGTTTGGCATTTTGGCCATCTGGACACAAACACACACAGTGGGTAGTGCTAGGATTGCCAAATAAATTGCCTAGATAACAGCAAGCTTTTGTTCAGCATTTGGCCAGATTTTGTGCCTTGACAATTAGTTATTTTTAGGAATCTGACTTTTTTCCCCATAGGAAGATATTGTCTCTTAATTCTTTCTTTAAAAACTAGTTGTTATATGTGAAATACTCTTTCTGCTACCAAAATACCCTGAACATTACACTGGCTTCATTTAAACAGAAGATACGATAGGACGATTATTTAAACAGAAGATATGATAGGACGATTATACTTGTCTTCATGAATAAAAGCAGAACAGTGAAGCCATTGCTGATTTATTATTGTTCAGATTTGTTGTTTTGGTTGCTAGCATTTTTTAAAGGATCAAAATTCACTAGAACAATCTCATGAAATACAGATTTTTCTCCTTATTTATAGCACCAATAACCACAAAGATATTCAAAGGCATTTTATCCTATTCTAAAGGTGCTACAGGGCTTCCCTTGTAGCGCAGTGGTTGAGAATCTGCCTGCCAGTGCAGGGGATATGGGTTCAAGCCCTGGTCCAGGAAGATCCCACATGCCGCGGAGCAACTAAGCCCGTGCACCACAACTACCGAGCTTGCGCTCTAGTGCCCGTGAGCCACAACTACTGAAGCCCACACGCCTAGAGCCCGTGCTCCACAACAAGAGAAACTACCGCAATGAGAAGCCCGCACACCGCAACAAAGAGTAGCCCCCTATCGCCACAACTAGAGAAAGCCCGTGCGCAGCAACGAAGACCCAACACAGCCAATAAATAAATAAATAAAAATTTTAAAAATAAATAAAAAATAAAGGTGCTACATTTGCAAACATTCATCCGGGTAGAACAGAGAGTGCTCAAGTTCATTGTGCTGACTCAAATCGGGGGTAATAATTGGAACCAGGAGAGCTTGTAGGTAAAATATTGGACTGGAATGCAGTAGAAAATCTTACAGAGCTTTGAGAAAACACAGTGGTGCTTATTTCAAAGTGCCATACTGAGAGAGGAATTATTTACTGTCACGAGTTACAAATAATGAGGTAAAATAAAATGGGAAAATGTAGGAAGCCTATCTGAATTCCTAGCAGTGAGACTTATTTAATAGTGAAGTATGTTCTGCTAAGAAAAAAAAATCCATATCAAATGAAGCATTGAAAGCCAGCCTGGACACTGCACTAGAAAATGTAGGGTGAAATCCTCTCCAAAGGGGAAATACATGGACTAACCCTCAGTGGTGCACCTCATTTCAGCATTTTAGGACACAATATTCCTAAAGAAATTGTTTCTTTCCATTCATATGTCAACACAGGAAACTACTTAATCCAAAAATCTTCAGAAATTAATTGTAAAGTTGCTATGGTACATAATGAAGGTGGAGGTGGTAGAAGACATCTAAGTAATTTAGGCTCAATAGGCAGTCCATAATGAGTCACTGGGCTTTTCCACTGTTAAACTCTGCCTCACTGTCCATAATTTCTTTCAGTCTTGTCTCAGTCCCTAGGCTAATTCAAACATCCTGCCCTCTTACTCCTTCACCTGCCCCCAATCTGATGGAACTTAACATTAAGTCCATTATTAGGCTGGGGCTCTCGAGACTCGGTGACTACCGCTGCACCCAGGGGTTTGTTGTCCAGATTCTTGGATTCCTGCTCACTGTTCCTTATTGCCATAAGTGGACAGCCACAATCACGTGTGCCTTATGCCCAAGTCCCAAGTAATGACAGCTACTTTTGCTGGCTCTTCCTGCTGTCATCACCCTTGGTCCCAGGGCCTTGTACTTATGGGCTAAGGTGCAAATCTCTTCCCCAGTGTCTCCCAGGTCCCTTCTTAAAAGACAATGTACTGTTTCTTTGCAAGAACACCACTTTTCTACAAGAGTGAGGGCCTATTAGGGTACAGTAACAAACATCTAGGTCCAACTCTATAAAGTAGTCTCTGTGGTCCTTGGTTTTAGATATATTTGCCCAAGTCTTTTCAGATTTAGGCCCTGTTCTGCTTTACTATTCAACAAATCCAGCTTCTCCCTATTTCATTTTATGTCTCTGCTCTAAACTCACCTGGCCACTAAAGAAATAGTGGCTTTACCATGTTCTTAAGGTCCCATCAAGACCTCAAGTACACTTTACCCAAGATCTTTTACACCATCAGATCCTACCTTGTCTCCAGTGTTTTTACAAGACTCTGCTCTGTTCTAACTCTGACTCATCCCTTTCTCTGATTCTCCTCTTAATTTGTTATATTTTTCTCATTTGGAGGCCCAGAACCTACCTGTCTTTCACTGGTGTCCAATCTCTCCCGACTGTGTAGAGTATGACTGCCAAAATAGCAGATGTAAGCACAGAAATTTCCAAACAAGAGTATGAGATATAAGTGTGAGACACGCAAACTGGAGAGTTAGATGGGAGAAAGGCTTCTCTGTTTCCCCTACCTCAAATTAATTTAGGCCTAAAAAGTCTAGTAGCGACCTGAATTTAATATAATTGGATTTGTCTCAAATGTAGATGCTCAAGAAGAAAAATGCAAATGGCCATTTATTAGAGTAATGAAATTAAGCAGAATGCTAACATGCAGGGCTGACAGGGATGAGGGGAAATGAGTGCTTTCATGTAAGATTAATGAAAATGTCAAGGAGTATGCATTTTGGGGAAAGTAACTTGGCAATATCTATTGAAATTTAAAAGGTGCATACCTTTAGTCCAACAATCTCATTTTAACAAACATTTATTTAGTGGCTCATCTGTGTTAGAAGCAACAAAAACCATATTGAGCAAAGCAGACAAGTCCTGACCCTTATGGAGCAAGTATTCATGAAGGAGAAAGATAAATTAATCAAATCACCAAGGAGATGAATGTTACTAAACCACAACTATGATGCATGTTAGGAAGTAAGTGTACATGATGCATATACATGGGGGACCTAACCACGTCTGCAGGGCAAGAAAGGCCTCCCTGAGGAAGGGAGATCAAAGAATGAATAGAAGTACACTCGATAAAAGAGAGGACAGTAGGAGTTAACTGCGTAAAAAGAAGGGAAAATATTCTAGGCAGAGAGAACAGCATGTAGAATAATTTCTTCAATTTGTTCATTTTTCACCATGCCCAACCCTACCACCTTGGTCCAACAAGCCAAGCTCATTCCATACTAGGGTCTTTGCAGTTTCTGTTCCCTTTGCCTGGAAGGCTACTCCTCATGATCTCTGCATGGTTGGCTACCTTTCATTTGAAATCCTTTAGAGAGGCCTTCCCTGCTCACCCAATAGAGGCCTTCCCTGCCCACCCAATAAGGAGCATCCAGTTAGTCATTCTCTTTTATATCACCTTAAATTTATTCTCAGCATAGAAATTAACAATTATCACTATCTAATAAACTGTCTTGTTTATGTTTGTGTTTTTGGTGTGCCGTCTCACACTTTACTCCTCTAGAATGAAAGCACCATTAGAAGCAGAAACCTTGCCTGTCCATCCCAGAGCCTTGACATAAACAAATAAAGATGTTCTGTAGATGGAGGGAACATGGGAGAACACTGGAGGAATTGAAAGAAGGCTGGTGTGGCTGAAAGGCAGAAAGTGAGGAGGGAAGGTCAATCTGGCTATAAATGGAAACTTGATTAGAGAGGGGCAAGAGTAGGTAGATAAAGATAGAACTTAATTAGGAAGACATGACAGTGGCAAGAGATAGTTGTAGCATGAATTAGTTGGGTAGCAGTGGAGATAGGGAGAAATTGATGAATTGAAGAAACATTTAGGGGTAAAACCATGCTTGGTGATGAATTATATATGGGTAGTTATTTCTATTGTGCAACTTTTTGGATGCTAGTACCACTCAATAAAATAGAAATTACTGGGGAGGACTATGTTTGATGGAATTATGAGTTTGATTTCAGATAAAATGAGTTTGCGGCAGTAGGAGTCATGGGTCTAGAATAATGAAGAGAGGTATGGAGTAGAAAAATAAATCAAAAGTAATCTAGAAAGTAATAAACATGTTGCAATATACATGGTTCTGGAATCCAGAGAGTCAAGGGTGAAGATATAAATATGGGTGCCATTCCTGTATACATGGTAATTAAAGCCTTGGTCATTGATGAGGTTGTCTAGAGGTAAAATATAATATGCAAAGAAAAGAGTGCCTAGACTGAGCTTGAGGAGTTTGCATTGAAGAAGAGGTGGTGGTGAAGTAGAATTAGAAGGAACAACAAAAGAGGTAGGAGGAAAAGCAGAGAAACTTCCAAGGAACAGAGAGGATGGTCGAAAGTGTGCTAAAGAAAACCAACGTCCCACTGGCTCCAGCGTCATGCTGGTTATGGTGACCTTAGCAAGAACTAGTCTGTGGGGAGATACATCTTACATACATGCTACACAACCACATAAAGCTACATATTATTCCCTGAAATAGTGTTTTCAGTAGCGTAAAAGAAAAACATCTATATTTAACAATTTAAATATCAATGGAAAATATCTACACAGATTATGATACACCCATACAATGGAATGCAATAGTTATTGAAAGTGAGGAAATCTATGTATGATGATATGGAAATATGTCCAGATATATAAGTAAGGGGAAAACCTATGTTATAGGTCAATATGGCTAGCCTGATCCATTTCTGTAAAACTTGTGTAGATAGATTGATTAATATAGCTGTATGAAAGGGAAAATTGAAAAGAATTTGTAGCATCAAATTATAAACAGAGGGCTCTTCTTGGACTGCTAATAAATGGTGGGAGCAGGAGGATAGGGATGGGGTAAAATTTAAATGGTGGGATTATGGACACTTCTTTTGTGTATCTCAATTAAAAAAACATGGTGATGTGCTAAACCTCCTTTTCACTTTGTGATGTAAAAAGATATTTTTAAAAAATCTAAACCAATATAAAAGCTGAATCTATAAAATAACTGCTTCCACAAGTATGTCAGAGAAATGGATAACGTCACATAGGCCAAGAAAGTTCAACTGACACATTCACTAATTGGATCCTCTTTTGAAGTACAAAACAATTATTTTATGATTTTAAGTCAAATGCTGGACATACCCAAAGTGGTAGCCATCCTTAATAAATGCTTCTTTATCTAATATGAATTCCCATATTTTGTACAAACTTATCACAGATCTATGCTCAGTAAGCACTTCCTTGGATTAAATAGTTTTGTTCAGTTTATTTTTAAAATTAATGAATAGATTCTATTTTAAAGGAAGCAATGATGAAGAATAGCCCAAGATTCATGGTCTTATTAATTTTCCTTTTCTTTGGCATATGTATGGTGTGTGTATATCTGTGGGTTTTTAGGGCATGGATACACGTACAAATGTACATTATAAATCTACTTATATTGTGTATATACAGTTGACCCTTGAACAACATGGGTTTGAACTACATGGGTCCACTTACACATGAATTTTTTTCAATAGATGCATACTATAGTATTATAAAAATAATGTTTATTCTTCCCTGTTGGAGGCTGAAACATCATGTGCAAACAGAGACTGTTTTTTAAAAATCTTTATATACATATATCTACATAGTTGTATATGAAACTATAAATTGATTAGTTTATACATTAGTCCCAAATAGAATTCTCAATATTTACTTATTCACATAAGTAAGTCATATATAGAAATATATATTACAAAGCTTAGGCAGATGTGACATATAAGATACTTTAAGAAGTTTCTTTTAACATGTAAGCACTTTAACTTTAATAAAAAGGAATATGTCACTAATGGTATATTGTTATTTACTGTTTTAATTAATATAATTCAAAAATCAGGATGAATGAATTATAGAACCTTCTTAAAATGCTATAAATGCATTCTAAATATATTAGAAAGTATTTTCCTTAAGTTGCATTTAGTATCATAAATGGATCATTTACAAAATGTGTAAAACAGCCTTGACCGAAGTCTGCTAAATTTGCATACTTTCCAACTTAAGAGTAACTTAACTTGAATAACTCTCCATAGTTAAATTATCTAAAACATGCAAAAAAAGGAAGCAAGAAAGGACTTTAATGATAGAGAAGTTAAATTTTTTTTCTCATTTCTGTATAATTCACTAAGACTCCATCCATCTTTACCATATGATGTCTACACTTTGGATATAGATATAATTTATAATCATAGTGTATGAAGCACCGTAGAAGCACACACACAGAGTAACTGAATTTTTTAAAAGACACAAAAGTAAATATTGATTTCTGATAATACATAATACCTAAGACTCATCTTGAATATATGAATATAATTGTTTCATTAGGCATCTTTACACTGTAGCTCTTGCAAGCCAAACTACTATTTCAAGCACAAAGTCTCAAACATACTTTTGTAAAATTCTGAAATGTTTAGAAACTCAACACTAAAGCCTAATTTTATTTTATTTTATTTTATTTTTTATTATTTATTTATTTTTGCGGTACGCGGGCCTTTCACTGTTGTGGCCTCTCCCGTCGCGGAGCACAGGCTCCGGATGCGCAGGCGCAGCGGCCATGGCTCACGGGCCCAGCCGCTTCGCGGCATGTGGGATCTTCCCGGACCGGGCCACGAACCCGTGTCTCCTTCATCGGCAGGCGGACTCGCAACCACTATGCCACCAGGGAAGCCCTAAAGCCTAATTTTAAACACAAATCTTGCATATGCCTGTGAGTTGCTGAACTGAAATACTAAAGAAATTTCTCTTCCATCATCCTGCCTTTAGACAATGTCTAGCTAACCATCCCAAAGCCGTTAGATGCTATTTTCTTTTTAAATGTCTCAGTCATGATGATTTCACAACCTCCCTTGTAATCCATTCCTGTACTTAAAGTTCTTTTTTCTCAGGAAGCCCTTCTCTAGGGTAAACTAGGAAGAAACAGTAAAAGAGACCTAAAAGGACTTTTAAATATTCATTCTTCTTTAAAAAAAACAAACAAAAAAAGATATTCTCTTAGGGAATTTCACTGTCCTAAGCCAATTAAGAGAGAGCCATCTTGAGCAGGTAGATCAAAATCTTATGGGACTGCACATCAGGGACGGCCCTTTCCTATCACGGTTGCTCCAGAGCCAGGCAGTCAGCCCAAAGAGCTTTCCTAGACAGAATCCCAAGGTTGTTCCAAGTTTGCGGCATCTCCCTTGGCTGGGCTCAAGCATCTGCCCTCTCAGGCTTTTCCTGCCTCTTTTGGTCTCCCCTACCTTCACTGTGAACCCAGAGATCTCATTACCATGAAAAACAAACAAGAGAAAACACCCTGCAAGTGTAAAGCATTATAGGATTTTAAGGTCTTGTTTATATGGTCCCCAGGTATGCCCCTAACATTTCACCTTTCTGCTCTGTGTGACTCCTTCCACTACTGACTACCTGATGTACATTTATAAACCCCTGGAATTGGGAATTGTTTCTAGAGGGCCCTGTTCTATCCCAATCAGATAGACAAACCCCAGCAAACCCAATTACCATTTATTATCATATTAATATATCACCACTCATATTTGCAATTTAAAAAAAAGATACTTTCCTGAGATAAGATCTTATCATAAAAACACTTGGTAAGCCAGAGGGGAAGATTATTTTTTTTCAAAAAGGTGGGTCTCGTTAATATTTTACTCATGGCAATGAGAAACTAAGGAAAGAAAGCATTATCTTTGTAAAAGGCATTAATGTGTCCATGGAAAATGCTACAACGTAATATACTGAGAGCTGTTTGTTAAACTTAGCGTGCATTTTATTCCTTTTTAACTTCTGGTTTAGTGTTAATTCCTATTCTATTTGTATGTTAAAGAAAGCAAAGTTAGTTATATCATTCTCAGTGCTAATAAAATTGATGGTGAAAAATCTGACAAAGAAAACAGACGGTCCTCCTAAGACCCATCAAATCTCTCTATCTGCAGCCAGGCCTTGTTTCCTGGATCCTACATGTTTTATTGTTTAATGTAACTGATGACTTATATATCATGGACACAATAGAAATGCCAGACTAATTTTTACTGGAAGGGCATTCTCTCACACTCATGTTACTTGTTCATTATAATTTAGAACAGTCAGATGACAGATTTCTGAGCTGCGGATCAGTAGAATATCTGAGTTCCAGCCCCAGATTTACTATCAAAAAACCCAGGGCAAACCACTCAATATCTCTTAATCATATTCTAATTCAGTAGGTCTAGGGTGGTGATTCTGCATTTCTAACAGACTCATTTGATGATGATGCTGGTTCTCAGATCACACTTAGAGCAGCAAGACCTTAGGATATCTGACGTGTGTAGATAAAAGCAGTTGTACTTATTATTACGCAGTACAACTGCATGAGTAAAATAATAGGTGAGAAAATGTTTGGAAAGTAAAGAACTATGTAAATGGGAAGTTTTATGAAGATATTAGCACCTTGCTTTTGAAACAAACTCAATGTGAAAATCTAACTTTGCAAAATAGATCAATAATTAAAAACTAATATACTTTTCTTGATGATTCTTTGCTTTATAAGAGATGTCAAGATGATATTTCTTCAGTTATTGTATCCACTAATATATTTAAGGTGATTCAACACTTAAAAATTACATTTAGGGCTTCCCTGGTGGTGCAGTGGTTGAGAGTCCACCTGCAGGGATCACAGGTTCATGCCCCGGTCCGGGAAGATCCCACATGCCGCGGAGCAGCTGGGCCCGTGAGCCATGGCCGCTGAGCCTGCGCGTCTGGAGCCTGTGCTCCGCAACAGGAGAGGCCACAGCAGTGAGAGGCCCGAGTACCGCAAAAAAAAAAAAAGAATTACATTTAATGCATGGCTTCTCATGAGCACAAATACCTCATAAAACTCTATACCAATAATTTACCATAAATGTAAGTCATATGTCCAGTCAAATTCTATTTAATACCTAGATTCAGTTTCTGTCTATCTGATCTAAAGTCTTAACAGAACTCAATTCAAAGAACTAATTTGACTGTTTTTTCTCTACTGAGTGGATAAATGGCAGCTGCAGCATTTTGTGTATGTAAAGAGAGTGTGTGTTTATTATTGGACTGAAAGAATTAACACTGGCCAGAGCAGTTAATGTACCACACTAGGAATAGTTAATAATTTCTATTTTGGAAAAATAAAAGATTTTAGGACTCACCAAGGCAATATCTCTTTGTTAGTATGCAAAATTTCTTTATATCAATTTTAAGCCTACAGGTAGTCCAAGCCAGAACTTATAGTAAGATATTAAAAACAAATAGCTCAAAATTTGTGAACCATATGAAGCTAAAATCTAGGCTGATGAAGAAAATAAGGGAGCACTGAGTGTGAGTGTGAATATCTGTGTGTGTGTTAATGTGAGGACTGGTTTTTGCCAAGCACTGTAGGTCCTACAAAGTTACACTGAGCCAATAAATCAATAGAAACAGTACACGGATCACTAAGACTGGTAAGCAGAGAAAATGGAATAAAACCACAGATGTCTTGGATATCAAGGACCAGGAATTGGCATGAAGTATTTATTAAGCTATATCTAAAAACTACACCATCAGTTTGAGTGATTTTGTGATTTGGCCTCTGGACAGAAAAACAAAAATAAAAGTAAAAATAAACCCAGTTCTTATTAAATTATTGTATAGTGAAGAAAAGAAAAGTTTCCCACAAGTTGTAATTTAAAGAAGAAAAATATATACAGTACATCTTTGCTGCCCTAACTGATCTGAATAGCAATAACCTGGCACTTTCATATTACTCCCTTTTCCAGTAAGTAATTGGTCAGTTGGAAACATTTTGTAAAACATGGTCTTTTCTTTTTCTGATGTTAATGGCTCCTTGTTTATATGACTGTATGTGGCATTGATTATAAGGACATTTGTTGGATTCTAGTTTTATACTTATACATTTATAGGAACACATCAAGTATTAGGAGATACTCTATATATTTTCTCAATTTATTGAGTAGTAAAACCAGGAACAAAGAAATGAGAGAAGTCAGAGATTAGATGACAAAGTAGTGGCTTTGATTGAATCCAGTTCAGGAAGACAGTTAACTGCTTCCAAAAGTATTTATAAGAGTCCTGACCATAAACTGTGTATTTGAGCCATATTTACTAGGTATTAAAAACTGCTTGATATACATGTATGTTCAGTGAACAGCAGCACTATTCACAACAGCCAAAAGGAGAAAACAGCCCAAATGTCCATCAATAGGTAAATGAGTAAACAAATTGTGGTAGGTATATACAGCGGAATATTATTTAGCCAGAAAAAGGAGTGAAATACTGGTACATGCTACCATGTGGATAAACCTGAAAAGTATTATGATAAGCGAAAGAAGCTAGATGAAAAAGGTCACATTTTATATGAAATGTCCAAAATAGATAAATCCATAGACACAGAAATCAGATTAGTGGTTAATAGGGGTAGGGAGAGAAGACAATTCAGACTGATGACTTAACAGGCATGGGGTTTCTTTCTGGAGGGGTGAACATATTTTAGAACTAAGAGGTAGTGGTTGTACAACATTATGAATATACTAAATGCACTATTGTTTACTCTAAAATGCTTAATTTTATGTTATGTGAATTGCACCTCTATAAAAACCATTTGAGAATGAACAAAAGTAAGAATAATTATCACTCAGTGCCTAGTCAGCAGAGAGCCTGAGTGACAGTAAGTGTTCAATAAACATTCACTGAGCAATGAATGAATAATAAGATTATAATTCTCTTGCTAGATGGTCTGTTTTCAGAAAGCCATTGTTCAGATTTTTAGATTTCTCCCCCCTTCTAGAAACAGTGGAACCAGAAAATAGCATGAAAATCATAGAATTTAGAAGGGGAAATGTTAAATGACAGTCTAACCTCGTTACTGTATGAGGCCCACAGGTGTGACTCACTTTAATTAGGTAACAGCCACTTAGTCTCAGTAGGCCAGAATCTGAGGCTCCAGACTTCTAGTTCTCTCTTTGCTACTCCTCCCTGCTTCAGCCATGACCCAAGATCCCTGAGAAGGTTGGAGCCTGGTGGAGGAGGAAAGATTTGACCAGACAACGGCTGTAATGAAGTTAGTTTACTCTGTGGATCAGGACTCAGGCCATATTTGGGTGCGGAGGGAACACAGCTGTACTAAAAAGAGGAAAAACAAAGTGGGTGGTAAATAAATTATCAAAAGTATAAAATGCAAATATCCCAATGGTTGATGCAATTCTATTCCCAGTGGACAAATATCTAGAATTGTAACTCTTTTTCATAAGGGAGTTTAATATTGCTTAAAAGGAGAAAGAGGGAGGTAGGTCCCATTCAAACAAAGCCAAGGAAAATAAATACACGTACACCTCATAAATTTATTAGAATTATTTGAAATTTGATAGAATTTTAGGATAAAGGTCTATCCTAAGAAATTTGGCTAAGAATAGTCCTTATACGCTCATATTTTGTAATAACGTGATTTGTTTGAAAGTGAGTTCTTTTTTTGATTCCTATCCTTAAAGAATTTCCATTTTCAAAAAGCCAACATGAGGCTTTTCTTATAAGATAGTTCAGTGACGAGATAGAAATTGTCATTAAAAGGTATACTAGAAATTTTCTTTTTCAATGCTAAAAAAAAGTGAATCGAGCTTGCAAATTGTGTTGAGATGTGAGTGTGTGTGTGTTAAAGTTCAGTGCTGATGGAAATGTGCCAAGGACTGTAATACTAAGAACTGGCTTACGGCCAAGTGCCTTTGGTTTTAGAGAAGGCGAGCACGAGCCAGAGAATGCTCTCAGTACTGGTGGGAGGTTATTTGAAGTTGAGGGGGTCAGTGTATTTGATGCCCAGGAGCAGAGAGAAACAATGATTCTCTGATAATTAGGATAGTAATCCCAGCAGGGAAGCCCTATCACCTTTGTTCCTCTCAGACAGAAGCATCTCCAGGCTATGGCTTAATCTTGTGAGTACTCTAACTTGGAGAAATCATGATATCTTTGGTAGTATGCTGTGAGCTGACCCATGCTTACTTTGCAAACTCCTTCTTCCATAAACAGACATTATAGAAGATGAAATTCTATGACTTGATCCTTGTTCAAAGCATCTTATAAACCATATCAGCAATAACACTGCAAAATCACTAAGATGAATGCACATTTCTTGTCAGTATACTTATATATGTTTAATTCTCTAAAATTTCTGTCCTTTATTCTTTTTTCTTTTGATATCTTTCTTTTTTTTAATGTAAAGTCAATTGATTCCATTTTCTGTTTCCTCAAGCTCTCCTTTCCTCTCTCCTCTATTAGAATACTTTTCCAGGCCTGATGGTGTAATTGTACATACAATATTTCTTATCCTGGCACTTTCTAACAATAAATATCAAGATCAAAGTTAAAGTCCCATTTGCAGGATTTTTTTTTTCATGTCATAGACACACAGCACAAATCTGACCTTTTCCTAGGCCTAATGCCTATGTTGTTTTTTTCTTTATTTCTATCATTTATAGTCCTGTTTCTATGACTTTCTTTATTGATCTGACCCTCCTCTTTTCTTACTGAGAAAAATTCAGTTTTTACTATTAAAGATTCTTTTGACAGTGCTGTAAAACTCACACTTTAGTGATTTACATATGCTCCTAATTTAGTGAGTGAATTATTTGAATTCAACAATTTTTAACAATTAATTCACCTCCAGTTTCTGCAAATTCAGCTCTTATACGGAGCCAGATCTCTTCATTGCTCAGGGAGCAGTCACCCAAGCCTTTGGGCATAACAGAACAAACATATTGATGTCTCTTAGCAGTTACTCATGTCTAGACTTTGCTCCAGAATCTCCTTAGTACTTCAGCTGAGCCTGAAGTCTCTAGTGGGATAAGCTAAGTTCTCTATTGCAGATAATTTCTGACTCACAGTAAACAAGAAAATGTTGGGTGGAAAGATGCCATGACAGCAGAAACAAATGTTAGTGGGGAATACTGCAAAAGCAGCCTCTTATAGGCAACAAGTTCAGGAAACAATGAACAGTAAGACGGCAAACACCACAGACTCACTGTACTTAGAGAGGCTGCTGGGTTTTACACATGCTTTGTGTTTAGCCTAGATTTGTGATGAGGCCCTTAATATGCTCAGGGAAACTGCTGAATATTTTTTTTAATTGAAAACTTTATATGTGAATATTCCAATGAAGGATAACAAAAACACTGGATTTGCAGAAATTCTTTTCTACCAAGAGATCAAATACTCTAATACACAATACAGACAAGGACAGGTTACTAAAAGGAAAACTGAGAAGCCTAGAGAAGTACATTGAGTTGACAAAGCAAATCAGTGGCCAAGATGGAACTAAAATTTAAGTCTTTACTTATTTCAGAGAGTTGAATATTATTTGATGAATGTGGAAATACAAAAGTGGAATATAAAAGTAATTGGCTAGACAGAGATTCAGAACAAATGCATTCAACCAGGCTACTGTTTAGTGTCTACAATATAGGAAAACTAGTATCTGACATATTTCATAAATATTTGGTATTAAGATTTTATAAAGGCATAATACATTAAAGAGATATAAAAGTTTATAATGCAGAAGAGCCTTTTTATATTTAAAAATAAGTTTATCGGGCTTCCCTGGTGGCGCAGTGGTTGAGAGTCCGCCTGCCAATGCAGGGGACACGGGTTTGTGCCCCGGTCCGGGAAGATCCCACCTGCCGCGGAGCGGCTGCGCCCGTGAGCCATGGCCGCTGAGCCTGCGCATCTGGAGCCTGTGCTCCGCAACGGGAGAGGCCACAACAGTGAGAGGCCTGCGTACCGCAAAAAAAATAAATAAGTTTATCACTGTGCTTGTCATATTTTATGCAAAGTATTACACAGCTTGTTGAAGCCAAGAGAATCCCACGTGCTTTTTTTTATAAACTGCACATAAGAGTTTATTAAGTCAACATTACAAACCAATGCTCAAAGCCAAAACATAAAGTTCCTGTTTCAATTAGATATACTAACTCAATCTCTGAAGACCTTCACATTTTCTCATGTTCTAAAACAGGGGTTGGCAAACTTCTGAAAAGGACCAGAAAACAAATATTTTAGGCTTTGCAGGGCTTACAATCTCTGTTGCAAACACTCAAAGCAGCCATAGATAATATGTAAACAGATGAGTACAGCTATGTTCTCATAAAGTTTTATTCATGGACACTGATATTTGAATTTCACATAATTTTCACATGCTATGAAATATTGGTCTTTGATTTGTTTCTCTCCAACCATTTAAAAATGCAGAAACCATTCGTAGCTGCAGGACACATAAAAAACAGAAGCAGGCCAGTTTTGACCAATGCACCATAGTTTTCCAACCCCTGCTCCAAAATATGTATTTTTTAATACTTATTTAATTTTTAGGTTGAATATTCTCTCAATGACAGTGCCAGCAAAAGTATAATGAAAACTACAGCCTTATATGGAATTACTCTAAGAGGCTAACAGTGGAAAAGAACTGAAATTTAAGATAATAATAACATTTACAGAGAAGAGAATGAGACATTTATGTCATTATGCGAATGTATAACATAAGATAATCTTTACTTAACATAAATTGCAGACTGTTTGAGCAAATTACTAATTCAGTGTAAATGAGCTGGCTGTATAACTGGTTACTTGACATTCAGCTATTTTGCATATGTTTAATAACATTTTATTTTTGGTTAAGAATTAAACACATAAAATTTAACATTTTTAAACAAATCCTTTGGGAAACCATTAGTTTCTTAAAAATTATAGTAAAAAGGTAAAATAGCCATAAGTGATAGAACCCTAAATAAGTTCCAATTATTCAAATTTTAATTACCTAAAATGGGGCTATGTCTTGTGAAGTATATAATTCATTAAAATTTATCTAGCTTAGTCAAATTTCCAATTATTAGATGAATTCAGTAATTCAATCACTCTATCCTTGACCCATGATTACCTTGGGAATTACTTACTATTTTAACAGACTCTTAGAGGTTAACATTTATTACATTTGTGATTTATCAAAATCTGATATTTATGGCTACTTTTACTCTATTCCCAGAAAATGCTAGAATCTTAGAACAATTTACCAATATTTTATCTCTCCTAATATACTACTGTTGTGTATTTTTCTGCATACTATAAAGACCAGAAGTCTTTATTATTACTGTTTATGCAGTAAATACTCATTTATATTTACCCAAATGTTTAAATCTCTTTGTTTTCGCTGCTGTCTACATTTCCAATTGGGATCATTTTTTTCTACCCAAAGAATACCCTATAGTATTCCCTTTAGTGTAGATGTGCTTGTGACTAATTCTCTCAGTTTTTTTTTTTTTTTTTTTTTTGGTACGCGGTCCTCTCACTGTTGTGGCCTCTCCCGTTGCGGAGCACAGGCTCCGGACGCGCAGGCTCAGCGGCCATGGCTCAAGGGCCCAGCTGCTCCGCGGCATGTGGGATCCTCCCGGAGCGGAGCACGAACACCTGTCCCCTACATCGGCAGGTGGACTCTCAACCACTGCGCAACCAGGGAAGCTCTCTGTTTTTGTCTTTATTTGTCTTTATTTATATGTCTTTATTTCCCCTTAATTATGGAAGAATGCTTTCACTGCATATGAATGTCTAGTTTGGTTGTTATTTTCTTTCAGTGCCTTGAACTTATTATACCATTGTCTTCTGCCTTCCATTGTTTTTCTTTTCTTTTTTTTTTTTTTTGGCTGCCTTGTCTTTGTTGCTGTGCACAGGCTTCCTCTAGTTGTGGTGATGGGGGCTATTCTTCACTGTGGTGCGCGGGCTTCTCACTGCTGTGGCTTCTCCATGGGCTCTAGGTGCACAGGCTTCAGTAGTTGTGGCACGTGGGCTCTAGAGCTCAGGCTCAGTGGTTGTGGCACACGGGCTTAGTTGCTCCACGGCATGTGGGATCTTCCCGGACCAGGGCTTGAACCCGTGTCCCCTGCATTGGCAGGAGGGTTCTTAACCACTGTGCCACCAGGGAAGCCTGCCTTCCACTGTTTCTGTTTAGAAGTTAGCTGTTGGCTCTTAGGCTAGTCATTGGTCCTTTGAAAGCAATCTGTCCTCCTCTGGCTGTTTCCTCCACACCCCTGGCTAATTTAAAAATTCTTTTCTCTTTATCTTTCCTTTTCAGAAAATTTTCTGTGATGGACCTGGCTGTGCATTTCTTTTGGTTTATCCTGTTAAGAATTTGTAGGAAGTTATGAATTTTAAACTTATCTTTCATCAGTTTTTGGACAATTCTCAGCTATTACCTCTTCCAATATGTCTCTTAGTTTCTCTCCTCTACTTCTGGGATTCAACTGTACATATACATGGGTTTTTTTCACAAATCAACCTTTATGATTCTTACCCTTTCACCTATAATTTCAATCCTTTTGACTCTTTGTGCCTTATTCTCAATAGTTTCTTTTGTTCTAATGTGTGTAATCTGAGTTTTAATTCCAGCTATTCATTTTTCATTTCTAGGTTATATTTGGTAACATTTTCAAGTATTTTTTGTTCTGTATCTCCAAAAACTTTCAATATTGTCTTTTACCTTCTTGAATATGGTAAACATAATTATTTTAAAGTCTATTCTGATAAACCTAATGGACCCTAGGGCCTGTTTCTGTTCTCTATTGTTCCTGCTGGTTCTCAGTTATGTTGTCATGTTTCCTTGGGTACCTGGTTATTTTTTATTGTGTGCTAGACATTGTATTTGAAAACACTTATAGAGGGGAGTTGATCAAGATGGTGGAGTAGGAGAATGCTAAGCTGACCCCTCTCCCCATAAACACATCAAAAATACATCTAGGGACTTCCCTGGTGGTTCAGTGGTAAAGAATATGCCTTCCAATGCAGGGGCCCTGGGTTCGACCCCTGGTCAGGGAACTAAGATCCCACATGCAGTGGGGCAACTAAACCCACGCACCACAACTACTGAGCTCACACACCTCAACTAGAGTGCCCATGCACCCTGGAGCCTGCACATCACAACTAGAGAGAGAAAACCCACATGCCACAACTAGAGAGAAGCCCATGCATCGCAACAAGGACCTGACACAGCCAAAAATAAAAATAAAGAAATAAATATTTTTTAAAAAGAAAAGTGTTTAAAAAAAAAGGAAAAAATCTATATGGAACAATTCTCACTGAAAACAAACTGGAGACTGGCAGAAAGACTCTTGTACAACCAAGGCTGTAGGAAAGATGGGGTAGGAATGGAAGAAAAGTGATCAGGTTAGGACCTGTATCCCTGGAAGGAGACACAAAGAGGAGGAGGATTACACAGGTTCAGAGATCCTCCCTGGGGAGTGAGCAGTTCGAATCACATATTGGGCACCTCAGCCCTAAGGTTTGACACTGGTAAGATGAGTCCCCTTAGCCAATTTGAAACCAGTGGGTTTAATAGGAGGGCTATAAGAAACCCAGGCTCTACTCATGAAGAGTACACATGTGCTTGCTTACTCCCAAGAACAAGGCAGAGGAAGCAGACTGAAATAGCCTGGGACTTGTGCCAGGTCCCCAAGACCACCCCAGCAAGCAACCCAGCCTACTACAGCACCTGCTCTAACCCTAAACTCTGGCTCTGGAGCAGCTCCACACTAGCGAGAAGGCTGCTGTTGCTAAGGAGAGTATGCAGTTGTGGGGACAGAGTTGGCTCAGACCTGGTATGGCATCCAAACAAGGCAAGGGTGGTCAATACTGGTGTTTGCAGAAGTGACAAATACAAAGCAGCCTCAAGCTATGGCTGGTGTGCTGGGACTGGTAATGCATGTCCTGGCCCACACTGAGTGACCACTCTGGACCTTTTTGCTCCAGTGCTGCTTCCTTCTGGGGTGAAGGTACCATTGCTGGGGGAGGGGAGAGTGCACAGTTAGAGGGAACAAAACTAGCTTGGATCCAAATCTCAGGGTTTCTGCATTAGCACCTTGGGACCCGACCACAGCCCTGATAGGTCAGTAACAGCCACTGAACATAGGAGAAGGCCCAGCTCACACCTAGCTCTAGCTCTAGCCACTCCATCTCCAGTGCCACCTCATACCAAGGTGATAGCTGCCAGCACACAAGGGGGAAGACATGGCCAGTGCTCACTTCAGATCCAGCTCTCCCACCAAAGTAACCAGACACACATAGACTGCATAGGAATGTTCCCACATAAGGACACCCCTTCAAGACTTGGATAGGTAACTGTTTCACCTAATTTCATAGAGAGAGAGAAAATTAAACAAAGTGAGAAGACATATGGATTTGTTTCACTTGAAAGAACAAGAGAAAACTCCTGAATAAACAACTAAGGAAACAGAGATAAATAATTTACCAAATAAAGAGTTCAAAACATTAGTAATAAGAATGTTAACTGAACTAGGGAAAAGAATAAATGACCACAGTGAGAATTTAAACTAGAAACTAGAAAACTAAAAATAAAACAGAGCTGAAGAATACAATAACTGAAATGAAAAACACACTAAAATGAATTACCTACAGACTAGCTGATACAGAACACAAAAGGGATCTGAAGATAGGAAAATAGATATCACCTAACAGAACAGCAAAAAGAAAAACAAATCTTAAAAAAGAGAACCATTTAAGCGACCACTAGAACAATCAAGTATACTAACATTCGCATTATAGGGGTACCAGAAGGAGAAGAGAAAGAGAAAGGGATTGAAAATGTATTTGATGAATATATGGCTGAAAACTTCCCAAACCTGAAGAAGGAAACAGATATATAGGTACAGAAAGTACACAGAGTCACAAACAAGATGAATCCAAAGAGGCATACACCAAGACATATCATAATTAAAATGGTAAAAGTTAAAGAGAATATACTAAATGGCAAGAGAAAACAGAGAGTCACATACAAGGGATCCCCCCATAAAGCTATCAAATGATTTTTCTGCAGAAGCTTTGAAGGCCAGAAGGGAGTGACATGGTATATTTAAAGTGCTGAAAGGAAAAAAGGTACAATCTAGGAAATTCTGCCCAGCAAGGTTATCATTCGGAATTGAAGGAGACATAAAGAACTTTTCAGACATGTGAAAATTAAAAGAGTTCATCAATACTAAACCAACCCTAAGAGAAATGTTAAAGTGTCGTCTTTAAGTAGAAAAGAAAACGCTACAACAAGAAGTAAGAATTTATGGAAAAGGAAAAATCCCACTAGTACAGGCAAATATATAGTAAAGGCTGTGGATCAACCACTTAAATAAGAGAGTATAAAGATTAACACTTTTTTTTTTTTTTTTTTTTTGCGGTACACAGGCCTCTCACTGCTGTGGCCTCTCCCGTTGCGGAGCACAGGCTCCGGACGCGCAGGCTCAGCAGCCATGGCTCACGGGCCCAGCCGCTCCGCGGCATGTGGGATCTTCCTGGACCGGGGCACAAACCTGTGTCCCCTGCATCAGCAGGTGGACTCTCAACCACTGCGCTACCAGGGAAGCCCAAGATTAACACATTTTTGACTGGAGACAGATTACAGCCACTGGTGTTAGTTTCTGCAAAAATCCCCCCGTCAATAACGTGTTAAAAGACAAAAATTATAAAATCACCTATAACTACAACAAACATTTAAGGGATAAACATGATGTTATAAAATAGGACATGAAAAACACAAAAATAGGGAGGGGAGTAAAAAATGTAGATCATTTAGAACATGTTTGAACTTAAATGAGTATCAATTTACAACAAGTAGAATAGTTATAGGTCAACATATATGAACTCTATGGTTACCACAAATCAAAAACCTACCACAGATACACAAAAACTAGAGAGAGAGGAACAGAAGCATAGCACCAAAGAAAATCATCAAATCACAAGGGAGGAAACTAAAAGAAGAAGAAAAGAAGAGAGAACTACAAAAATAACCAGAAAACAAGTAACAAGTTGGCCATAAGTACATACCTATCAATAATCACTTTAAATGTCAATGGACTAAATGCTCCAACAAAAGACATAGGGTGGCTGATTAGATAAAAAAACAACACCCATCTATATGCAGCTTATAGGAGACTCACTTCAGAACTAAAGACACACAGACTGAAAGTGAGGGGATGGAAAAATATATTCCATACAAATGGAAATGACAAGAAAGCTACAGTAGCAATACTCCTATCAGACAGAGTAGATTTTTAAAACAAAGTCTATAACAAAAGATAAAGAAGGGCATTATATAATGAGAAAGGGATTAATACCAGAAGAGATTATATTTAACATATATGTGCATTAACATATATGTACCTAATATAGGAGCACTAAATATGTAAAGCACATATTAACAAACATAAAGAAAGAAATTGACAATAATACAATAATAATTGAGAAATTTAACACCTCATTTACATAACACCTCATTTACATGACAGATCATCCAGACAGAAAATCAATAAGGAAACAGTGGTCTTAAATGACACAATAGTCAAGTTGGACTTAGTATATATCTACAGGACATTACATTCAAAAACAGTAGAATATACATCCTTTTCAAGTGTACATGGAACATTCTCCAGAATAGATCACATGCTAGGCCACAAAACAAGCCTCAACAAATTTAAGAGGATAGAAATTATATTGAGCAACTGTTCCAACCACAATGATATGAAACTAGAAATAAATTACAGGAAGAAAAATGGGAAAAACACAAACACATGGAGACTAAACAACATGCTACTAAAAACCAATGGGTCAATAAAGAAATCAAAGAGGAAGTCAGAAAATACCTCCAGACAAATGAAAATAAAAACACAACTTTCCAAAATATATGGGTCTATGCAAAAGCAGTCCTAAGAGGGAAGTTTATAGTGATACAGGCCCACACCAAGAAACCAGAAAAATCTCAAACAACCTAACATACCATCTAAAGGAATTACAAAAAGAAGAACAAAGTCCAAAGTCAGCAGAAGGAAGGAAATAATGAAGATCAGAAAAGAAATAAGAAAGAGAGACCCCCCCCAAAAAAAACAAAACATCAATGAAAATAAGAGCTGTTTTTCTGAAAAGCTAAACAAAATTAATAAGCCTTTAGCCAGGCACATTAAGAAAAAAAGAGAAAGGACCCAAATAAACAAAACAAGAAATGAAAGAGAAGAAATTACAACTGATATCACAGACATTAAAAAAATCATAAGGGGGGACTTCACTGGTGGTTCAGTGGTTAAGACTTTGTGCTCCCAGTGCAGGGGGCACGGGTTTTATCACTGGTTGGGGAACTAAGATCCTGCATGCTGCATGGCACAGCCAAAAATAATAAATAAATAAGGGAATACTATGAACAGTTATATGTCAACAAACTGGATAACCGAGAAGAAATGGATACATTTCTGAAAACATACAATCTCTAAGACTGAATCAGGAAGAAATAGACAATATGAACAGATTGTTTACCAGTAACCAAATTGAATCAGTAACCAAAAAACTCCCAACAATAGTCCAGGACTAGACAGCTTCACAGAGGAATTCCACCAAACATATAAAGAAGAGCTAATACCTATTCTTCTCAAACTATTCCAAAAAAATTGAAGAAAAGGGAACACTCCCAAATTTATTCTACAAAGGCTCCATTACCCTGATACCAAAATCAGACCATGACACTACAAAAAAAAGAAAATTACAGGCCAATGTCTCTGATGAATACAGATGCAAAATGCCTCAACAAAATATTAGCAAACCAAATTCAACAGTATATAAAAGGATCATACACCATGATCAAGTGGGATTCATTACAGGGATATAAGGATGATTCAGTATCTTCAAATCAACCAATGTGATACACCACATTAACAAAAAGACAGATAAAAACCACACTATCATCTCAATAGAAGCTAGAAAAGCTTTTGACAAAATTCAACATCTATTCATGATACAAACTCTCATCAGAGTTATTAAACCAGGGACTATATCTTAACATAATAAAGGCCATATATGACAAACCCACCGCTAACATAATACTCAATGGTGAAAAGCTGAAAGATTTTCCTTTAAAATCAGGAACAAGATAGGGATGCTCATTCTCACCACTTCTACCTAACATAGTATTGGAAGTCCTAGCCACAGCAATCAGACAAAAAAAGAAGTAAAAGGCATCCAAACTGGAAGGGGGTAAATAAAACTGTCACTGTTTGCAGACAACATGATCCTATATATAGAAAACGCTAAAGTCTCCACCCAAAAGCTATTATTAGAACTAATACATGAATTTAGTAAAGTTGCAGGATACAAGATTAATCTACAGAAATCTGTTGCTTTTCTGTACACTAATAATGAACTATCAGAAAGAGAAAGCAAGAAAACAAATCAGTTTAAAATCACACTAAAAAGAATAAAATAGGGCTTCCCTGGTGGCGCAGTGGTTGAGAGTCCACCTGCCGATGCAGGGGACATGGGTTCGTGCCCTGGTCCAGGAAGATACCACATGCCGTGGAGCGGCTAGGCCTGTGAGCCATGGCTGCTGAGTCTGCGCGTCCAGAGCCTGTGCTCTGCAACAGGAGAGGCCACGACAGTGAGAGGCCCGCATACCACAAAAAAAAAAAAAAAAAGAATAAAATAACTAGGAATAAACTTAACCAAGGAGGTAAAATACCTATACTCTGAAAACTATAAGACATTGATGAAGAAAACTGAAGGTGATACAAAGAAATGGAAAGCTATCCCATTTTCATGGATTGGAGGAATTAATATTGTTAAAATGCCCCTACAGGGCTTCCCTGGTGGCGCAGTGGTTGGGAGTCCGCCTGCCGATGCAGGGGACGCGGGTTCGTGCCCCGGTCCGGGAGGATCCCGCGTGCCGCGGAGCGGCTGGGCCCGTGAGCCATGGCTGCTGAGCCTGCGCGCCCGGAGCCTGTGCTCCGCGGCGGGAGAGGCCACCGCAGTGAGAGGCCCGCGTACCGCAAAAAGAAAAAAAAAAAAAAAAAAAAAAAATGCCCCTACAACCCAAAGAAATCTACAGATTTAATGCAATCCATATCAAAATACCCATAATATTTTTCACAGAATTAGAACAAATAATTCTAAATTTTACATGGAACCACAATAGATCCTGAATAGCCAAACAAAACTTGAGAAGAAGGAACAAAGCTAGAGGTATTATGTTCCCAAACTTCAGACCATATTACAAAGCTACAGTAATCAACACAGTATGGTACTGGCACAAAACCAGACACATTGATCAGTTGCTCAATGGAACAGAATACAGAGCTCAGAAATAAACCCATGCACCCATGATCAATTAATCTATGACAAAGGAGGCAAGAATATAAAATGGGGAATAGATAGTCTCTTCAAAATGATGCTGGGAAAACTGAACAGCTACATGTAAAAGAATGAAATTAGAACATTCTCTAACACCAAATACAAAAAAAACCCAAAATGGATTAAAGATCTAAATGTAAGAATGGAAACCATAAAACTCCTAGAAAAAAACATAGGCAAAAAGCTCTTTGACATAAATCATAGCAATTTTTAAAATCTATCTCCTAAGGCAAGGGAAACAAAAGCAAAAATAAACAAAAGGGACCTAATTAAACTTAAAAGCTTTTGCACAGCAAAGGAAACCATGACAAAATATAAATACAACCTACTAAATGGGAAAAAATATTTACAAATTATATGACCGATAAGGGCTTAATATTCAAAATATATAAACAGTTCATACAACTCAATACCAAAAACAAACAACATGATTTTAAAATGGGCAAAAGACCTGAATAAACATATTTTCCAAACGGCCAACAGGAGGATGAAAAGATGCTCTCTAATCATCAGAGAAATATGCAAATCAAAACCACAATATCACCTCACACCTGTCACAATGGATATCTTCAATAACAAATGTTGAAAAAAACCAAATGTTGACAAAGATCTGGAGAAAAGGGAAACCTGGTACACTGTTGATGGAAATGTGAATTGGTGAAGCCAGTATGGAAAACAGTATGATGGTTCCTCAAAAAACTAAAAATAGAACTACCATATGATCAGCAATTCTACTCATGGGTATATATCCAAAGAAAATGAAAACACTAATTTAAAAAGATACATGCACCCCAATCCTCATAACAGCACTATTTACCATAGCCAAGATATGGAAACAACCTAAGGGTTCATCAACAAATGAATGGATAAAGAAGAATGGTATATATACATATATATATATATAAAATATATAGCATAATATCCTCAGGTCCATCCATGTTGTTGCAAATGGCAAAATTTCTTTTTGGGGGAGGGGCTGAGTAATATATATATATAATATATATTATATATATATATATATTCCCCCAAATATATATATATTTCCTCCCTTGGTGGGAGGGGCTGAGTAATACATATTTCCTCCAAAACAGAAATTTACATTTCCATTAGCAGTGTACCAGGTTTCCCTTTTCTCCAAAAAGAAATTTTGCCATTTGCAACAACATGGATAGACTTGAGTGTATCATGTTTAGTGAAATACGTCAGTCATAGAAAGACAAACACTGTATATGTCATCACTTATATGTGGAATCTAAAAAATAATCAAACGAGTGAATATAACAAAACAGAAACAGACTCACATGTATGGAGAACAAACTAGTAGTTACCAGTGGGGAGAGGGTAGCAGGGAAGGGCAAGGTTGGGGAAGGGGATTAAGAGGTAAAAACTCCTATATAATATAAATAAGCTACGAGGATATATTGTACAGCACAGGGAATGTAGCCAATATTTTACAATAACTTTTAATTTTTATAGATTTTATAACCTATAAAAATATTGAATCACTATGTTGTACACCTGAAACTAATTTTATAAATCAACTATACTTCAGTTTAAAAAAATGCTTATAGAAATAATTTGATGCTTACAATAATATTATCATACTACATGGTGAGTTTATTTTTATCTTGGTAAATTGTATTTTTAAAAATCCAAGTATATGCTGTATATTGAGGTACACCTAAAATATAAAGACACAAAAAGTTTGAAAGTAAAAAGACAGAAAAAAAATGTACCCAGGAAATACAACGCCCCAAAAACTGGTGCCATAATATTAGTATCAGACAAAGTACACTTTAAGATAAACACTATTAGGCACAATATGGTCATTACATCATGATGATATGAACAATCCATTAAGAAAGTATAAAAATTCTTAACCTGTATGTATCTAATTATATTAGCATTAAAAAGGCAAAAATGGGGCTTCCCTGGTGGCGCAGTGGTTGAGGGTCCGCCTGCCGATGCAGGGGACATGGGTTCGTGCCCTAGTCCGGGAAGATCCCACATGCCGCAGAGCGGCTGGGCCCGTGAGCCATGGCCACTGAGCCTGCGCGTCTGGAGCCTGTGCTCCGCTACAAGGAGAGGCCACAGCAGTGAGAGGCCCGTGTACCACAAAAGAAAAAATAAAAAGGCAAAAATGGAGAAAATTACAAGAAGAGAAGGATAAATACATTCAAATAGGAGAGATGTAAACATACTTCTCTTCATATTTAAGATACTATGCAGACAAGAAATTAGTAAAGCATAAAAAATGTGAAAGCACAATTAATATTCTTTCTCTACTGGACATACACATATATGTATGTATGTATGTATATAACATACTGTTATATCCATCAAATACGTAATATATAGTCTTTTCAAGTACATAAATAACAGTTTAAAAATTGATCATTAACTTGCAAACTAAATTAAATAACAAATACCAAAGAATATTTGTCATGGAGATAATTTTGGTATTTATCAGATACCAATGAAATTACATTAGATAATAACAAATGAGAGAATAAATTTTTTAAATGAAAATTCCTTTTATTCCACACATCTTCTCCCCTACCCTCCATCCTAAATAACCAAGATGAAGAGATAACTATTGTAACAGTTGGGCCATATCCTCTCAGATCTTTTTTATTTTTTTCTAATAACATAGTAACATTCATCACATTATTTAGAAAGTTTTCAGATTTTTAGTAAAATCATTTCCTCTATATTCTTTTTTTAATTGAAATATAGTTGAGGTACAGTATTTTATTAGTTTCAGGTGTACTGTGTAATGATATGACATTTGTGTATATTTTGAAATGATCCCCACAATAAGTCTAGTAACCATCTGTTCCCAACAAAGTTATCACAAATATTATTGACCACATTTCTTATACTGTATGTTACATTCCCATGACTTATTTATTATACACCTGGAGGTTTGTACCTTTAAATTCCTACACTTACTTCTCTTACCCCCCACCTTCCTTCCTTCTGGCAACAACCCATTTGTTCTCTGTACCTATGAGTCTGTTTTCATTTAATTTTTAATTTAACATCTTCTTTATCCATTCATCTGTCAGTGGACATTTACATTGCTTCTATATCTTGTCTATTGTAAATAATGCTGCAATGAACATTAGAGTGTATATATCTTTTCCAACTAGTGTTTTTTGTTTTCTTCGAGTAAATACCCAGAAGTGAAATGGCTGGATCACATGGCAGTTCTATTTTTAATTTTTTAAGGAAACTCCATACTGTTTTCCATAGTGGTTGCACCAGTTTACAATCCACTGATAGTGCATGAGGTTTTCATTTTCTCCACATCCTCACCAACACTTGTTATTTGTTGTCTCTTTGATGTTAGTCATTCTGACAGATATGAGGTCATTATAGTTTTGATTTGCATTTCCCTGATGATTAGTGATGCTGAGTATCTTTTCATGTATCTCTTGGTCATCTGTATGTCGTTTTTGGAAAAATGTCTGTTCAGGTCCTCTGCCCATTGTTTAATTGGGTTGTGTGGGTTTGTTTGTTTTGTTTTGGGGGGGGGTTTGTTGTTGTTTAGTTGTATGTGTTTTTTGTATATTTTGGAAATTAATCCCTTGTCAGATATATAATTTGGGAATATCTTCTCCCTCGAGTAGGCTACTTTTTCATTTTATTGATAATTTCCTTCACTGTGCAAAAGCTTTTTAGTTTGATAAAGTCCCATTTGTTTATTTTTGCTTTTATTTTCCTTGCCTGAGAAGACATATCCAAAAAAATATTGCTAAGACTGAGGTCAAAAAGTATACTGCCTATATTTATTTTCTACTAGGAGTTTCATGGTTTCTGGTCTTACATTTAGCTCTTTAACCTATTTTGAGTTTATTTTTGTATATAGTATGAGTAGCTATTCAGTTTTCCCAACACCTTTCGTTGAAGAGGCTGTCTTTTCCCCATTGTATATTCTTACCTCCTTTGTCATAGATTAATTGACCATTTAAGTGACAGGTTATTTCTGGGCTCTCAATTCTGTTCTACTGAACTATGTGTCTGTATTTGTAACAGTACCATACTGTTTTGATTACTCTAGCTTTAAGTATAGTTTGAAATCAGGGACTGTAATGGCTTCAGCTTTGTTCTTTTTTCTCAAGATTGTTTTGGCTATTTGGGTTCTTTTGTGTTTCCATACAAATTTTCAACTTATTTGTTCTATTTCTGTGAAAAATGCTATTGATATTCTGATAGAGACTGCACTGAATCCTGAGGGGAAATAAGAAAGAGAACATGACACAAATACAAACAATATGGTAGAGAAACAGGGCTTTTTACATGTATTATTTTATTACATAATGAAAGTAGGGAAAGGAAGAATTATACAATGAATTATTGGGGATATTTACTGAATAATTTGAAAAAAACAATGTCATTGCTTCTGACCAAATACTGAAATGAATTCTCAGGATCAGAGTTAATGGTGGAAATAAACCATAATAATCTAAAAGAAAATTGGTCTAAATATCTTTCTGAACTGTCAGTAGGAAATTCAAAGAAAATACCACAAAATATTAAATGTGTTCTTTGCTTCTTCTTTTAAAATACACCACACACAAATATATATATAGTGTATATTTTATATATATAGTGTGTATATATAGTTGTCATACAACTCAGTACATTATTGCCATACAACTCAATAATGAAAAAACAAACAACCCAATGAAAAAATGGGCAGAAGACCTAAACAGACATTTTTCCAAAGAAGACATACAGATGGCCAATAGGCACATGAAAAGATGATTAACATCACTAATTATTAGAGATAAGCAGATCAAAACCACAGTGAGAGATCACCTCACACTGGTCAGAATGGCTATCATCAAAAAGTTTACAAATAATAAATGCTGGAGAGGATGTGGAGAAAAGGGAACCCTCCTACACTGTTGGTGGGAATATAAATTGGTGCAGCCACTATGGAAAACAGTATGGAGTTTCCTTAAAAAAAACTACCAATAGAGCTACCATATGATCTAGCAATTCCATTCCTGGGTATGTATCTGGAAAAAACAAAAACTCTAATTAAAAAGATACATGCACCTCAATGTTCATAGCAGCACTATTTACAATAGCCAAGACATGGAAACAACCCACAAGCCCATCAACAGAGGACTGGCTTAAGGAGATGTGATATATATTCATGATGGAATATTACTCAGCCATAAAAAAGAATGAAATATTGCCATTTGCAGCAACATGGATGGATCCAGAGAATATGTCTAATGAAATAATTGAGACAAAGACAAATACTATATGATAGCACTCATATGTGGAATCTATACAAATGAATCTATACACAAAACAGAAACAGACTCACAGACAGAAAACAAATTATGGTGACCAAAGAGGAGGGGGAACAAATTAGAAATATGGGGTTAATAAATATAAACTACTATGCATAAAATAGATAAGCAACAAGGATTTACTATATAACACAGGGAATTATATACAATATCTTGTAATAACCTCTAGTGGAATATGATCTGCAAAAAATAAAAAAAACTGAGTCACTATGCTGTACACATGAAACGAATGCAATACTGTAAATCAACTATACTTCAATAAAAATAAAATAAAATACATAATTGTTTTAAAATATTATATATTGGGACTTCCCTGGTGGTCCAGTGGTAAATAAGCTGCCTTCCAATGCAGGGGACACAGGTTCGATCCCTGGTCGAGGAACTAAGATCCCACATGCTGCAAGGCAACTAAGTCTGCGTGCCACAACTACTGAGCTCACGTGCCTCAATGAGAGAGCCCACGTGCCGCAAACTACAGAGCTCACACGTCCTGGAGCCTGCACACCACAACTAGAGAAGAGAAAACTCGCACTGCCACAAGTAGAGAGAAGCCCACACACCACAACGAAAAGATCCTGCATACCTCAACGAAGATCCCATGTGCTGCAATGCAACTAAGACCCGACCCGGCCAAAATAAATAAATAAATAATAAATAGATAAATAAATCTTTTTTAAAAAAAATAAAATATTATATATTACATATAATAATGATGTATAAATATTATATATATAATTGTATGTGTATATACATATGCCTATAATGTATTGAAATGTAATATATTTGCCAGTATACCGTATGAATATTGACGAAAGATTCTTCAATAAAATACTAGAAAACTGAATCCAGCAGCATATAAAAAGGGTATTATACCATGACCAAGTGGGATTTAACCTGGGAACGCAGGTTGGTTCAACATATGAAGATTAATCAGTATAATACACCATATGAATGGAATAAAGGAAAAAGTATGATCATTTCAATAAACATAGTAAAAGTATTTGAGAAAATCCAAAAGTTTTACAATTAAAACACCCAACAAACTAGGATTAGTTTAAGGAACTTCCTTAACCTCACAAAGAGCATCTATAAAAACCCCCACAGCTAACGACAAATTTAATGGTGAAAGACTAGATGCTTTCCCCATATGATAAGGAAGAAGACAAGGATGTTTACTCTTGCCACTTGTATTTAACACTGTATTGAAGGTTCCAGCCAGGGAAGACTAGAAAAGAATTAACTCTCTTTGCAGATGACAAGATATTGTAAGAAAGTCCTAAAGAATCCACTAAAAAATCCATGTCTGATGTATGAGTTCAGCAAGGTTGTGGAATACAAGATCAGCTAGAAAAGGTCAATTGCGCTTCTATACACTTGCAATAAACAATCTGAAAATGAAATTTAAAAAAATTCATTTACAATAGCATCAAAAATAAAATACTTAGGAATGAATTTAACAAAAGAAGTGAAAAATACATTCTGAAATATATTTGAAAGAAATTAAGGATTTAGATAAATGAAAAGACAGCTCATGTTCATGGATAGGAAACTTAATATTGTTATGATAGCATTAATCTCCAAATTGATCCATAGATTTAATACAGTTACTCTCAGAATCCAAAAGTTACTGCTTTGTAGAAATTAACAAGCTGATCCTAAAATTCATATGGAAACTCAAGAGACCCAGAATAGCTAAAACAATCTTTTTTTTTTTTTTTTTGGCGGTACGGGGGCCTCTCACTGTTGTGGCCTCTCCGGTTGCGGAGCACAGGCTCTGGACGCGCAGGCTCAGTGGCCATGGCTCAGGGGCCCAGCTGCTCTGCGGCATGTGGGATCTTCCCAGACTGGGGCACGAACCCGTGTCCCCTGCGTCAGCAGGTGGACTCTCAACCACTGTGCCACCAGGGAAGCCCTCATTTCAAAACTTACTACAAGAAACAGTAATCAACAGTATGGTGCTGACATAAGGATGGACATATAGATCAATGGAATAGAATTGAGAATCCAAAAACAACCCCACACATTTATACTTAATTTATTTCCTGCAAGTATGTCAAAATAATTCAGTCGGGAGAGAATAGTCTATTCAACAAATGGTGCTAGGACAACTGGATAGCCACATGCAAAATAATTATTTTGGACCCCTAACTCACACTATATAAATAAATTAACTCAAAATGGATCAAACATCCATTTTGTACAAGCTAAAATAATAAAATATTAGAAAAGACAAGATTAAATCTTCATGACCTTGGATTTAGCACTGTTGTTTTAGATATGACACCAAAAGCACAAGCAACAACAACAACAACAACAACAACAAAATAGATAAACTGGACTTCCCCAAAATTAAAAACATTTGTGTGTCAAATGATACTATCAAGAAAGTTAAAAAACAACTCATGGGATGAGAGGAAAATATTAGCAATTCATATATTGGACAAGAACTTGTATCTAGAATATATAAAGTACACATAATTCTCAATAATAAAAAGATAAATAACCCAATTTAAAAATGGGCAAAAGATCTGAATAGACATGTCTCCAAAGAAGATATACAAATGGCCAAAAAGCACATGAAAGGATGCTCAACATCATTAATCATCAAGGAAATGCAAATCAAAACAACAATGAGATACCAACTCACACCTACTTGAAAGGCTGTAATCAAAGAGACAGATAATGAAAAATGTTGGTAAGGATGTGGAGAAATCAGAACCCTTATAAACCACTGATGAGAATGGAAAATGGTGTGGTTACTTTGGAAAACAGTCTGATAATTTCTCAAAAGTTAAACATGGAGCAATTCCACTTCTAAATATATAGCCAAGAAAAATGAAAACATATCCACACAAACACTTGAATATTTATAGCAGTATTATTCACAATAGCCAAAAGGTGGAAATGACCCAAATGTCCATTAAATAATGAATGGATAAACAAAATGTGGTATTGTGGTCTATCTATACAATGGAACACAATGAATATTACTTGGCCATAAAAAAGAATACTAATTAATACATGTTACAACTTTGATGAACCTTGAAAACATTATGCTAAGTGAAAGAAGCCAGTTGTAAAGGACCATATATGTTTCATTTATATGAAATGTCCAATATAGTCAAATCTATAGAGGCAAAAAGTAGATTAGTGGCTGCCTACAGTAAGGGTATGGGGTAGGAGGATTGAGGGGTGGTAGCTAAAGGAGAGAGCGTTTCTTTTTAGGGCAGTGAAAATATTCTAAAATTGATTCTGATAATGATTGCATATATCCATGATATACTAAAAACCACTGAATTATATTCACTTTAAATTGGTGAACTGTATGTGACTATATCTTAATAAAGCTGTCACCAAAAAAATTTAGATGTTAAATGTGGCAAGGTCAGGTCAACAACTTTTGAGCAGGAAGTGATAATGGTAAATGTAATATGTCTTGAAAGTTAGTCTAAATAAGGAAAAATCTAGAAAACCAAGGTGAGGAGAATCTGTACTTTCTTGAGATTGCACTTAAGGAAGGGGAATACATGAATTTCAGTAAAAAGAGCTTTAATTTAAATTACTTTATTGCCTATGTACTTAGCAATAGAAAACAGGTTAGTGATTTTTGCTGCTTATATACACTTAGTTTAGCTGAATGTATATCATGCAAATCTTAACCTAGAAAACAAGATATTCTCAGAGGTTTGGAAACATGTCTCTCTAATAACCAGGGTCAAAAACAGACTGTCATAGGTATGAACACTAAGAGACATCTTCTTGGTAATGCATTCAGACTTTCTTCCAACATAGCTACAAAACTAGCATAAAACACTGAAACTTAGTTTTCAATATTATGACTTGCTGTGGATAGGTCAAATCATAAACCTTGTATTTTTTGTTTTGAAAGCAATATAGAAATAGACTTGAATGCTTCTTTGAAAATGATAGCATTTTAACTTTGATTCATTGGCATGTGATATGAAGTAAATATGGAGTTTTAGTGATACTTTTTATATTATAAGATCCTGGTCTGATTTTTCACATCCAGTTGTGTGATGTAGGTTTGATATTTAAAAATAAATTTGTAAAACGGAAATCAATTCATCTATCATTTGGAGAACCTAAGTAGATATGAAGAAAGTAACTTTTTTAAGAGCCAGAACAACAGGCTTTATAGGAACTTGGAATCTATGATCAGGATTCCTTGATCTATCAGGAATAATCTCTTTCAAGGGACCTGAATCAAGGTTCTTTTTTAGGATCTTAGTGTATCATCATGTGTACATGCTACTAAAATCATTATCTAGTGCCAAAATTGTTTACTGCTTCATATTGAGTGCTTTACATCAGGAAGAGGTTTCTCCATAGAATAGAATTTGGATAATCTTTGGCTAATGCAGACCAGGAATTATTTTCATTGAGAACACTGGTGTGCTACATGATTAAACATAAAATAATATCAAAAATTTTGTGGAAGAATAATGCCTGGAAATTCCTATAACCTGGCAACCCACTTCTATTTTCCCAAATTACCACTTAAATGTCTTTTAACTGATTTCATATGGAATATTTTCATGGTGATTATTAGGCAAGACAAAGTGGCACCTGAAATTAGGATATGACAGTAGGGCTAAGCAAACTGTAAAGTTTGTGCTCTGCTGTAGTTTCCACACATACTTCCTGATTCCCTTTCCCTCCTTTTATTGCCTACACCTCCTTGACCTCACATCCATTTTAGACTTCATGCTCTCTGTTTTGGAGGAGAACCTCTGACAAATGAATTCACATTAAGATGCCAATGACCTGAAGTTTCCCATCTAGAGATCTTTGTATTTTTAAAAAATCAGTCCCGGGACTTCCCTGGTGACGCAGTGGTTGAGAGTCCGCCTGCCGATGCAGGCGACACGGGTTCGAGCCCCGGTCCGGGAAGATCCCACATGCCGCAGAGTGGTTGGGCCCGTGAGCCATGGCCGCTGAGCCAGCGCGTCCGGAGCCTGTGCTCCGCAACGGGAGAGGCCACAACAGAGAGAGGCCCGCGTACCGCAAAAAAAAAAAAAAAAGTAGTCCCCTTCCATGGAAAAAATACAACTTCAGACTTACATGAGGAACATATTTCAGGTAAAATCTTGGCACATAAATTCTGCTTAAGAAGTTAATTAGTTCATCACCCCACATAATAAAAGAATCACAATTAAGCAATAAACCTAACTATTAAATGTTTATTTTGATATAGCTGTTGAGTCATTAAACAAGCCTAGAAATAAAGATAGCACAGAGATACGGTTAAAAGTAGAAAGAAAAAAGTTATCATGGTACATTGCCAACACTTTTTCCACTTAGCAATCAAGAACAGGGCACTAAGTGAAGTGAGTTTCTTCCCACTTACTCATTAGGAAGGGAGGAGAAGACAATGTTGAATTTCTCATGAAAATCAAATCAGTTGAATCACAAGGAGTGGATATGGGGAGAAAATAAATTAGGTTAGTGATCTGTGTTTTCCAATCTGGTGTGTGAAATGGTTTCACACTCTGGTTTTATTTTGAATGTCCACATTACCAACAAAGATTTAACATCTTTTCATATATTTGTGAGCCAGTTTTGATTCATCTTGGTGAAATTTCTGTTTCTTTCTATAGGCCATCTTTCTACTGGAGCATTTGTATTTTTCTTATTTAGTCATACCAATTCTTTAAACATTTTGGACAACTCCTTTGTCGGTTATATGTGTTGACATTGTCTTCTCTCAGTTTATGGTCCATTTTTTCACTCTCCTAATATGTCTTTTTTTTTTTTTTTTGCGGTACGTGGGCCTCTCACTGTTGTGGCCTCTCCCGTTGCGGAGCACAGGCTCCGGACGACGTGCAGGCTCAGTGGCCATGGCTCACGGGCCCAGCCGCTCCACGGCATGTGGGATCTTCCCGGACCGGGACACGAACTCGTGTCCCCTGCATCGGCAGGAGGACTCTCAACCACTGCGCCACCAGGGAAACCCCCTAATATGTCTTTGATGAAGAAAAGCTCTAAATTTGAATGTAGTTTGTTGATTATTTTTTATACTTCTCTGTTTTAAGAAATCTTTTCCCACTCTAGTGGTATAAAGATATTATCCAATACTGTCTTCTAAAGGTTTTATTGTATTGCTTATCTGTGAGGTTTGTAATCCTTCTTTTCTGCGTGTGGTGAGAGGTGGGGGGTAATTTCATCCACCTCTTCTATGGTTATCCAATTGTCCCAGCACCATTTATTGCAAAGCCAATATATTTCCTTGCTCAACTGCAAGATTTAATAATCTCAGTCAAGTATCAAACATCCACATCTGGGCTCTCAATTCTGCTCACTGTTCTTTTTTCCTGTCACTGTGCAAATAACACACCATTTTAAATACTATAACTTTATTAATTAATTTTATAACTGGTAGGTCAAATTGCTCCACTTCATTCATCTTCTTCAAGAGGGTTTTGGTTATTACCAATCTTTGCTCTTTCAATTTAAATTTTAGGATTAGTTTGCTCGAATTCAACAAAAAAGTACCCTGAAATACTGATTGGAATTTTATTAAACCTACACAGCAGTTTTAGGAGAAAAGAAATCTTTATAATATTGAGTCTTTTATTAATTAACATGGCTTCTCTCTAATAGTTTAGGGGTTTTTTAATGTATTTAAATAAAATTTTATAAATTTATCTTATAGTTTATACCTGTAATATTTATTGCTAGGTACTTAATATTTTTGATGCCGTTATAATAATTTAAAAAATTTTCCCCAATATGTGATTTATTTATTTATATTTTTATTCAGGAACAAAGAACACATTAATGATCACAACATAAGTAACTCTTTTTTTTTTTTTTTTGCGGTACCCGGGCCTCTCACTGTTGTGGCCTCTCCTGTTGCGGAGCACAGGCTCCGGACGCGCAGCAGGGAAGCCCAGTAACTCTTTTAATATTTAACTAATTTCATCCTGTAGCTATACATATAGTAAAATTTAAAACCATGTCTATTATTTAAAAAAAAAACTGAAGTGCTTAAATAATCCCACCAGTGATTTTATCGCTGAGCAACAAATGTCTTCGGTTTGGTATTTTATATATATAATAAATTTTAAAATTCATTTTTGAACCATCTGTTGATAGTTTATACAAATGCAATGCACTGATATTGATGTATTTAGGAACACGCTATATTTTGAAATTAATTCTAATAATTAATCCGTAGATTACTATGAGTTCTATTACTTTGGAACAAACATACTACCTGCAAAATAATGGACTTTTTGTTTCTTTCTTTTCATCTCTATTCCTTTTCTTTATGCCTTTCTGTGTTGTCTAGGATACCCAGTACACTGTTGAATGAAATAGTTATTGTGGCTATCGTTGCCATTTGCCTGATATCAAGAGTAAGCTTTCACTGTTTCAGAAATAAAAATTTGATGTTTTATTTTATGCACACCCTTTGTCAAATTTAGAAAGTTCTGTTTCTAGTTTTCTAAGAGTTTTATCACAAATGTTTCATCAAACACATTTTTTGCATTTATGAAGATAATCATATGATTTTTCTCCATTAAATCGTTAAAGTGGTAAATTTAACCTTGTATTCCTGAAGTTAAACCCAATTTTGTGAGGATGTATTATCTTTTTTAGCTGGATTTGATTTTTTAATAGTCTTAGGGTTTTTCTATTTCAATTCATGAATAGTATTGACTTGTAAATTTTCTTTCTTACACTGTTTTTTAAGTTTTTCTTTCTTTCTACTTAATTTTTTTTTTCCAGCTTCTTTGGTGATTTCAGACTTTTCTTCTTTTCAAACATAAACATTCAACACTACCAATTAGGTCACAGTGGTTAACAATGCTCATAATCAGTATATCTTTGCTGATTTTTTTTCCAGTTTTATCAATTTCTGAAAGATCTCTCAAATGGTACTTGTGTTAAAATCTTCAACTATAATTGTGGAATTGTCTATTTCTCCCTTTAATTTTTTCAACTTTTATTATGAATTACACATGTTAGACTGCTTGATATTATTCCTGGTCTTTTTATTTTTAACTCTTTTTTCTCTCTGTTCTTCAGACTGAATAATTTCCATTGATCTGTCTCCAAGTTCTCTCACTCTTTCCCCTGTCATTTCCATTCTGCTTTAAGTTGACCCAGTGACATTTTTATTTCATATATTGAATCTTGAGTTCTAGAATTTCTATTTTATCTATTTTTATAGTTTCTATTTCTCTGCTGAGATTTGTTATCGTTTCATTCCAATAATATCTTCCTTTACCTCACTGAGCATAGTTACAATAGCTGCTTCAAAGTCTCTGGTATTTCCAACATCTGGGTCATCTGGGATCATCCTTCTTTGATTATCTTTTCTCTTACATTTCTTTAATCCTTCAAATGTCAAGAAAATTTGGATTGTATCCTGGATATTGTCAATGTTGTGCTGTGGGATTCAGGACTGTGGATTCTTTCATATTTCTCCAGAGAGTATTGACGTTTTGTTATAGCAGGATACTAATTGGTTATACTTAAACTGCAAGCTCTTCCTTGCCTAGAGTGGCTGGAAGCTCAAATCTCAGTTCAGATCTTCTATTTTAGGGGAACTGCTTGCAGTCTGCCATATGTAGGTGTTGTTCAGAGGCCGGCCTTGGGCAGAGTTTATACACAGGAATTTGGGGTCCCCTTCTTAGGCTCTCTCTTTTCTGGGATTTTTGTCTCACTTTCTGGAAGCCCTTCTTACTTGGGGTTCTATCCCCTGGCTGCTCAGGACAGAAAGATGGTTGACTTTCTGTGAGTCTAGCTGCTCACAGCATGCTTCATCTGTAGTTACCCCTGGAGGCAAGCTATAAAAAAGCAGGAAATTTACCCCAGGCTGGTCATCTTTTCCAAATTTTAATTTCTCTCCCAAACTTGCTGCTTTTTGTTCACTCTGCAGAGCTCTCAGGTAGTTAGTTTCTATATTTTGTTATTTGGTGGGAGTTTCAGTCTGTTAGGAGTTTATTCCTCGGTGCCAGGAGAGAAACTTTTCCATATCTTAAGTTACCAAGTCATGTTTTAAGAAGAAGTGCTAAATATGCCCTGGCACACCACTACACATTTATTGATGAGGGGGTAAAAGTGCTTTTGCCCACTGTTGTAGCAATGCCACAGCTGGCCAACCTAGTCACTGTCTTTTTAGGGTTGTTCCTAAAGGCAAGAATGACCGTGAATAAACTGGGGATGATTCTATCATAATCCTTTCAGATATCCCTCATAGCATGGTTTATTGTAAATCACTGACTTTCAGTATGGAGAACTGAATTCCTCTGAGACCAGCCCAGAAACTCTGGCTTTTTTCATGGTCATCCTGGTCACTGATGGATTTATAATGTTTCAGCAACAATTTCCCAAAGTAGACATCACTTTAATAGTGCTTTCTAGGTGGCAAAGGTCATTTACCTCAGAGACCCTTCAAAAGCATTCACTGGTGTATTTTTTTTTGAAGGATGGAAGTGCAAATTGCCTGAAAGCTGTACAAATCACTGTGGTTAATGTATGGTAGGATAACCAAGGCCCCTAGGAGTACTAATAGCATGTTAGAAGGCATCTAATGATAGACTGTATAGGATGTTGGACATATATTTAAATACCAAACTTGTCAGAAACATTTTTTTTTCATTGTTCCCATGTTTACGAACGAAGTCATCTCAGTAAAACTTGGCAAGTCTGAAAATGTTCCAAGATCCTCAAATTGGCCTGTACATCTTGTAATGATAGTTATGGGTAAGAGATAATGTTCATGATTGTAAAGAACGTTGTGCGGGCTTCCCTGGTGGCACAGTGGTTGAGAGTCCGCCTGCCAATGCAGGGGACACGGGTTCGTTCCCCAGTCCGGGAAGATCCCACATGCCGCGGAGCAGCTGGGCCCATGAGCCATGGCCTCTGAGCCTGCGCGTCCAGAGCCTGTGCTCTGCAACGGGAGGGGCCACAACAGTGAGAGGCCCGCATATCGCAAAAAAAAAAAAAAAAGAAGGTCGTGCCCTTTAGATCTGAAATCTTGTTGTTGGTGGTTCTTTTTTTTAACAGGTAGCTTCATGTCATGTCTAAGTATTTTAAAGGAGTGTTTCTCAAAATATGGCCCAATAACCTCCTGCATTAAAATCTCCTGTGGTGTTGCTAGAAATGCAAATTCGTAACCTTATTTTAGCCCTAGAGAATGAAAATCACAAGTAGGGAGGATAGGAGCGATGGGACCCTTGGATTTGCATTTGTGTCAAGCTCCCCCAGATGATTCTCACGCACATGAAAGAAAACAACTACATTAGATACTCAGGAGGGTATTTTTCAACATAAGGGTGCCAGTAAAATGATGTAACAAATTCTGAGAATTTTTTTCTTTTTATCTAATACATTCACTGTGTATCTCCTAAGTAAAGAACATTATGCTAGCTGCTGGTGGGATATAAAGATGAATAAACATAGAGGCTCCTGTCCTGCTAAGGGAAGAGCAGAGTGCCCAGAGTAGCTTGATTAGAAAAAAAGCAAAAGGTTCTAGTTGGAGTGTGATATGCAATGAAAGTGTCTAAAGTCTTAATGAGTTTCTCAAGTTGTCTGGATATATATTAAAAAAGTAGTCAAGTTAATGAGGGACCACATTATAGATCCATCTCAGAGACTGCTCTAAAGTCTGAGGCCCACAAAAAGAATGGAATTCCAAAACGTATTTCTTTTAATTCAGACTAGTTTATTTTTAAAGTTATATATATATTTTTAAAGATTATTTTCCATTATAGGTTTCAAAAGTTATTTTAAAACAAATTTCCTCAGTGTTTCAGACAGGTTCTGAGAAGCAGAGCCTGAGACTGGGATTCATTCAATTGGTTGATTGGGAGAATGCTTTCCTGAGACACTGTAAGGGAGGGAGGGTAGCAGGAGAGGGCAGGGGAAGAAGTCAGACAAACGTGTAGTTCAGAAGAGGTCTAGCCTCCGCCTTTCCTGCCCCTACATGAAGCATTCTCACAGGAGTAGGCATGTGCCACAGAGGCCTTCCGCACACCTGCACAGCCTCTGAGGGCCAGGAGCCACCACCGCCAGCCTCCCAGGCCTCCTAGTCATCTCCTGTCAGCCAAGGGTAACCCTCCCCCAAAGGGTGCAGCTGTGAGCCAGGAGCAGGCAATATTCGCGTTAGCTGGGGACACGTATGCTGCCCAGTAAAGAGATCAGGGAGGAACCAAAGCATCTGCCATCCTTGCCCAATGCCTGAAAGGCTTCTTCCTCTATGCTGCGCTGACTCTGCTATTCAACTCTGCAGTCAGACTGCCTGTGTTCAAACCTCAGCTTCATCTCTTATTTGCCATCTTACAGCAGCCTCTTTGTGCCTCAGTATTCTCATCTTTAAAATGTAATTTATAAAGTTAACCATTAGAAGACTGTGAGGAGAGAATGAGATAACCTACACCAAGTATTTTCCGCAGTGCCTGGCATATAGTAAGCACTCAATACATTTTAGCAACACTAGTTATTATTTGCATTCCCTCATGATACTCCTCATTAAGACCTTGGCTACCTTGTGCCTAGGATTTTCCATCAGCTTCCTGCCTGGTTTCTCTGCCTCAGACACTGCCTCCCGCTCCGCCAAAACACACTAAACAGATACACACCTTTTTCAAACTGTCCTACACACATAAGCATATATATGTGTTCTCTTCGTAAAAAGTTCCTTTCATCATATTATCTCTCTGCTCAAAACTCCATTACCTCCATGATAAAAATACCCACTTTAGCCTGCAATTCAAGTTGCTTCACAGCTTGGCTCTTCACTGTCTCTCCAGTTTCATCTGTCTCTTTTCTTTTACACCAGTGGTTCTCAAAATTTGATCTCATAACCCCCTTTCCTTCTTAACAGTATGTTATCTATTGATATTTACCATATTTGAAATTAAAACTGAGGAACATTGAAAAGATTTACTTACTGATTCATTAAAAATAACAATAATAAGCACATTACATGTTGTTAATAACAGTTTTATGAAAATAAATGTATTTTCCAAATTAAACAAATTTTTTGAAAAGAATATCACTTTTTCATTGTTGCAAATCTCTTTAGTATCTGGCTTAATAGAGGACAGCTGCATTCTGATATCTGTTTCTGCATTCAATATGTTGCTTTGGTTCAAGTATATGAAGAAAATCTGGCTTCATGCAGACACGTAGTTGGAAAAGGGAGAAGTATTTTAAAAGCTTTACAGATAATTGTAGATATTCCTCTATGATACAATACTAATATTCAACCAGTGGTAGTTTCTCAAAGATTAGCTACAGTGAGGAAACTGAAACCATATCCACAGTCTTTTCATACTTGGTTACATTAGAATCCATTGGGCTTTTGCACTTTGAGAAGATCTTTTACTTGTTCATGATTTTGATCTCTCAGACTCCCTGAAAGGTCTCAGGCAACCCAGAGTTCCTAAAACTGCACTCTGAGACCAAGTTCTACATAAGTCCTTTTCATTCTGCATCTCTTGTTTTTAAAACATACCCAGGATTTTGGTTTTTATTCTGGTAGAGTGGGTCCAACAGATCAGGAGACAACTGCCATTGAAAAGATAGTTTGTTACTTACAGTTCCCAAGAGGAGGGGGCACGCCACGCCATGGAGGGCCACAGGAAGCACCATGGTCAGTCAGGAGGCAAGACAAGCGCGGGGAAAGCACGGGCAAAAGGTTTGTTTATTTGTTTTTGCGATACGCGGGCCTCTCACTGTTGTGGCCTCTCCCGTTGCCGAGCACAGGCTCCGGACGTGCAGGCTCAGCGGCCATGGCTCATGGGCCCAGCTGCTCCGCGGCATGTGGGATCCTCCCGGACCGGGGCACGAACCCGTGATGAAAGGAGGCTGAAGTGGGTACGGACGAGGGATTGGTTGGTTTGAATATCAAAGGAGTGCTTGTGTTCACAGCACAAGCACTATGGTGGAGTATCTAGGAACTATATTTTCCTTTCTTTAGCTCTAACTCAATATCACAACCTGATTTATACTTACAGACAGACTATAAGCCTATCTTATAGGTATAGTCAATAAGCCAAAAAAAAAAAATTAAAGGTATTTAGAGACTACCTAAAGAAAAAGATGTATTTTTCATTTGTCTTTGTTTAAACCTCTAGATCCTTTTATGAATACAAAGATCATGAACATTTTATTTTCTAATGGGGGCAAGAATAGGGAACACGTGTTGAGTGTTAAAGTGGTAAAGTCATTCATTTGTTACACTTAGGGTTTCCTTTTGACATTTCTTTAATAAGTGATATGCCTAGATTCTGCTAATGTGCTAATGAATTTGGGAAGCAAAGGTTATTTCATATTAACTGGAATATGGAAGATGTTAATCTTACGACTAAAGGTTAGTCCTAAAATAGTAATTTGGTAGTAGGTTAAGACTCCCATACAGTGTATTAAGAAGAATAGAGCAATTTACTTGATTTTTGTGAGATATTAGTTTTCAGCACCTAAGATTTGAATCTTAGACCATGGGGATGTTTTTGGAAGAACATTGTCCTCTATTTTCTCCTAACAACTCATTATGGATATATAATCTACAAATTGATCTTAATCTTCTTTGGAACCACTTAACTTTGAGGACTTTACCAGCCTAAATTTTTTTTTAAAGTGTCTCAAGTTTATTGTCCACTGTATTACGGTATTTTGTCAAATTATGCTCATTAAATGTACCTCTTATAAACTACAAAGAAATCTTACCCACTTACAATACATTAATATTTAGTTAAGAGGTATATTGTCACTTTATCAACTCCTTCATGGTTTTACATGCTGTTTATTTTTTTTTTAATTTTAAGTATTTATTTATTTATTTATGGCTATGTTGGGTCTTTGTTGCTGCACGCGGGCTTTCTCTAGTGGTAGCGAGCGGGGGCTACTCTTCCTGGCAGTGCGCAGGTTTCTCTTTACAGTGGCTTCTCTTCTTGTTGAGCGTGGGCTCTAGGTGCATGGGCTTCAGTAGTTGTGGCACATGGGCTCAGTATTTGTGGCTCACGGGCTCTAGAGCACAGGCTCAGTAGTTGTGGTGCACGGGCTTAGTTGCTCTGCGGCACATGGGATCTTCCTGGACCAGGGCTCGAACCCGTGTCCCCTGCATTGGCAGGCGGATCCTTAACCACTGAGCCACTACGGAAGTCCCCGTGCTGTTTATTTTTTAAATGAATATTATAATGATTAATTTTTACTAAATTTTTATAAGCAAATGAAGTATTGCATGACAGCATTTTTGAAAAATAATGCCATGTACATATGAACTACAGTTTATGAACTCTGACCATATTCCTTCTTAACGTCTATCTTTCTTAAATTATAGCCTTACTCATTTGGCTGGTTTTCAGATAGTAGACCTCATATAGTTTATCACTCTGGTGATTCCTTTCTGGATATTTTCAAGAGTCATTATATTCGTGAAGTGCCACATAACTAGAACCATAAAACATATTTCCACAGCTATTAGAGTATGGTTTTATTAAAAAGTAAGTAGATGTTTTCTGCATTATTTCTGAATATCTTCTCCATTTAAAAATCTTAAACAACTTACACAGTGGAGGGTCATCCACCACTACATTTGCTTGTCATGTAAGCTCAACAATGTCACTTGCTATTTATGGCACTTCTACTTTAGCATCCAATAATGTTTAAATTTATTATTCAATTTGTTGAATAAAGCAATTTAGCCTAGTAGAGTGATAAATAGAAATAGTAAAATGTCCCCCTCCTTCCTCAAAAAACTCCTTTTAATTCTTGCCCCTGATCTTCTCCCATAGGATTGCACTGGTATCTCTAGGAGGGAGACCTACAGTAAGTTTGGGTGTACCCGCCTTTGTTATATTGACCCTATGATAATTACAACTTCTTCCTTTATTTTTTCTTAAATTGGGCCCATCATCTTTATAGAATTCCTTTTTATTTCTAGTCCAATGACTTCAGCTAGTGAAATAATCTACATTGTTTAAAATGTGTTAGTTCACACCTGCGTTTATACATTTGCCCTAAATTTCCCTCCCAGATTAAGTTGGGGGGCTTGATGAGCCAGGGCTGGTTTAATGTGTGAGGGTAACAGAATTTGATGTCCAGGAAGATCTGAAACACAGAACTGACAGCAAAGCTGGAGCAAGCCTGGGAGAGAGTTGAACTGATATGAGTGTTGAATTTACTTGTTGCTAACTGAAGGGACAGTTAGAAGGGACACAGCAGAGAGGAGGATGCTGGGAATGAGGCACACGTTGGAATCAGAGACACTGAGTACAACAAGCGGGTTCATAAGAGAAAGCAGGAGGGAGACGCCAAGAAAGATTCCTCAAGAGGCTTAACAATAGCCACGGGGATTCCAGTAGGACGTCTGAGGCCCTGCCTGTGGGTGGAATCGAGCGATTCAGGACACTGAGACTGTTCAGGTGCATTTGTTCAGCCAACAGTTGTTTGCACATCTGCTGAGCCAGGTGCAGGTGATACAATGAATCCTAAGTTGTAGCTCTTAACACATTAAAGAGTTATTATTTTATATTACATACAACTTTTTTTTGGTGCAAACAAAAGAAGGTTTTTTTAGGACATCTGTCTCTATGCTTAATCTGAGATCTATAAAATATCTTATTAAAAATGTGAATATACTTGTGGACAATATGGTGACTCCCTGCAACAAACGTGATTTCTTGTTCTTTACATAAATCTCTGAAATGTCCTTGAATTGAAAATTTCCCTTGACTAGAAAGAATAGATAACTTTGACTAAAGTAAGAATAAAATAAGACATTTGGGAAAAAGCAACCTAAGCTGCTGCATGCTAGGTTAAAAGGCATGTATTAATTATGACCAAGAAAGAGATCTTAGAATTTTGAAGTTGGCTTCCTAAAGCTGTTGGTTCACACTCAAGATCCTCAAGAAATTATTGGAAACCAAAAATGAAAATATAATCCTACCTGGTATATCTCTACTTGGAATGTTTCACTTTAAGTAACACTACAGTGATTATGGAAAGGATCAAAAAGGGAACCCAAATGGGACAAGAGACAAAGACAGTTATTTTTTAAAAAATATCTCTTATTTTAGAAAAAGAAAGATTTAAAAATATAGGATCTTAGGAGGATATAAAAATAATAAATTCAGAATAAATTCTGAATACTAAAATTAGGCTGCACCCTTTAAAGCTAAAAGAGGTAAATTTTAGAATAACTAAAAATGGCTACTCCACATACTGAGTGAAGTATGTCAGACAGAGAAAGGCAAATATCATATGATAGTGCTTAGATGTGAAATCTAAAAAAAGAGTACAGATGAAATTATTTACAAAACAGAAGTAGAGTCATAGACGTAGAAAGCAAACTTATGGTTACCAGTAGGTAAGGGGGGGAGGGATAAATTGGGAGAATGGGATTGACATATACACACTACTATATATAAAATAGATAACTAATAAGAATCTACTGTATAGCACAGGGAACTCTACTCAATGCTCTGTAAATGGCTTATATGGGAAAAGAATCTTTTTAAAAAAAGAGTGGATACATGTATATGTATAACTGATTCACTTTGCTGTACACCTGAAACTAACACAACCTTGTAAATCAATTATACTCCAATAAAAATTTTTTAAAAACCCCAACTACTCCATAGCATGCATAAATTATGGCTGTATATTGCCTGAAAGTGACGTTTTAAACCTCAAATGCATGTTGAGATTTTACCTGTCTTTAGTGCCCAACCCAGATAACTGCTCTTCTGACTACCTCTGCAGAGCTTCATGGAGTGCTGGTCATTGTAGGCATAATAAACATTGCTGAATGACTAGCACAAATGAAATTAAGTACAAAATAAATACTATCTTTACATTAAAACTAAAAAGGAATTAATTTGTTACAGTCTCGTGATGAAGAATAAGTAAATATTGATATTTAAAACAGCACATCCTGGTTTATTGACATTCATTGGCAAAATGAATTTGTCAGCAAATACTTTTTATTAAACTCAATGTAGGAAATATACAAATTTGGTATACTATAATGAGGTATTATTCATATAACTTTTTTTTTTTTTTTTTTTTTTTTTTTTTTGCGTTACGCGGGCCTCTCACTGTTGTGGCCTCTCCCGTTGCGGAGCACAGGTTCCGGACGCGCAGGCTCAGCGGCCATGGCTCACAGGCCCAGCCGCTCCCCGGCATGTGGGATCTTCCCGGACCGGGGCACGAACCCGTGTCCCCTGCATCGGCAGGCGGCATATAACTTTTTAAGGTAGATAGAAAGGGCAATGTTTCAAATTGGCCAAATTGGGTTCCTGCAATTTGTTTCAATATTTGCTTCTGTATTTTGTAGTTAAGGCCATTCTGTTGATAGGAAGTTAAACAATGCCGCCACCTACTGTGCAGGGCATGGTAATAAAGATGATAAAAGGAGAAATAAATAATTCTCCAGTTTTAAGTTAGTTATGAAGTAAAAAGCTAATTTTTGGTGTAATTACATTATACCACTCTTCAACTGTATTTTCAATAAGCAATATTACTGAATAGAATCAACCAATCCTGCTGAGAGTCCTGTGAGCTAGGCCTTTATGGCCATGGGCCTTTTTTTTTTTGCTTTTAAATTTTATTTATTTTTTAACATCTTTATTGGAGTATAATTGCTTTACATTGTTGTGTTAGTTTCTGCTGTATAACAAAGTGAATCAACTATACGTATACATATATCCCCTCCCTGTTGCATCTCCCTCCCACCCTCCCTATCCCACCCCACTAGGTGGTCACAAAGCACTGAGCTGATCTCCTTGTGCTATGCAGTTGCTTCCCACTAGCTAGCTATTTTACATTTGGTAGTGTATATATGTCAATGTCACTCTCTCGCTTCGTCCCAACTTACCCTTCTCCCTCTCCGTGTCCTCAAGTCCATTCTCTACATCTGCGTCTTTATTCCTGTCCTGCCCCTAGGTTCCTCAGAACCTTTTTTTTTTTTTTAAGATTCCATATATATCTGTTAGCATACAGTATTATTTTTTCTCTTTTTGACTTCATTCTGTAGGACGGACTCTAGGTCCATCCACCTCACTACAAATAACTCAGTTTTGTTTCTTTTTATGGCTGAGCAATATTCCATTGTATACATGTGCCACATCTTCTTTATCCATTCATCTGTTGATGGACACTTAGGTTGCTTCCATGTCCTGGCTATTGTAAATAGTGCTGCAATGAATATTGTGGTACATGACTCGTTTTGAATTATGGTTTTCTCAGGGTATATGCCCAGTAGTGGGGTTGCTGGGTCATATGGTAGTTCTATTTTTAGTTTTTTAAGGAACCTCCATACTGTTCTCCATAGTGGCTGTATCAATTTACATTCCCATCAACAGTGCAAGAGGGTTCCCTTTTCTCCACACCCTCTCCAGCATTTATTGTTTGTAGATTTTTTGATGATGGCCATTCTGACTGGTGTGAGGTGATATCACACTGTAGTTTTGATTTGCATTTCTCTAATGATTAGTGATGTTGGGCATCCTTTCATGTGTTTGTTGGCAACCTGTTTATTTTCTTTGGAGAAATGTCTATTTAGGTTTAGTGCCCATTTTTGGATTCGGTTTATTGTTCTTTTGATATTGAGCTGCATGAGCTGCTTGTATATTTTGGAGATTAATCCTTTGTCACTTGCTTCGTTTGCAAATATTTTCTCCCATTCTGAGGGTTGTCTTTTCATTTTGCTTATGGTTTCTTTTGCTGTGCAAAAACTTTGAAGTTTCATTAGGTCCCATTTGTTTATTTTTGTTTTTATTTCCATTTCTCCAGGAGGTGGGTCAAAAAGGATCTTGCTGTGATTTATGTCACAGAGTGTTCTGCCTATGTTTTCCTCTAAGAGTTTTATAGTGAATGGCCTTACATTTAGGTCTTTAATCCATTTTGAGTTTATTTTTGTGTATGGTGTTACGGAGTATTCTAATTTCATTCTTTTACATGTAGCTGTCCAGTTTTCCCAGCACCACTTATTGAAGAGGCTGTCTTTTCTCCATTGTATATTCTTGCCACCTTTATCAGAGATAAGATGACCGTATGTGCGTGAGTTTATCTCTGGGCTTGCTATCCTGTTCCATTGATCTATATTTCTGTTTTTGTGCCAGTACTATACTGTCTTGATTACTGTAGCTTTGTAGTATAGTCTGAAGTCAGGGAGCCTGATTCCTCCAGCTCCATTTTTCTTTCTCAAGATTGCTTTGGCTATTCGGGGTCTTTTGTGTTTCCATACAAATTGCGAATTTTTTTGTTCTAGTTCTGTGGAAAATGCCATTGGTAGTTTGATAGGGATTGCACTGAATCTGTAGATTGCTTTGGGTAGTATAGTCATTTTCACAAGGTTGATGCTTCCAATCCAAGAACATGGTATATCTCTCCATCTGTTTGTATCATCTTTAGTTTCTTTCATTAGTGTTTTATAGTTTTCTGCATACAAGTCTTTTGTCTCCTTTGGTAGGTTTATTCCTAGGTATTTTATTCTTTTTGTTGCAGTGGTAAATGGGAGTGTTTCCTTATTTTCCCTTTCAGATTTTTCATCATTAGTGTATAGGAATGCAAGAGATTTCTGTGCATTAATTTTGCATCCTGCTACTGTACCAAATTCATTGATGAGCTCTAGTAGTTTTCTGGTAGCATTTTTAGGGTTCTCTATGTATAGTATCATGTCATCTGCAAACAGTGACAGTTTTACTTCTTCTTTTCCGATTTGGATTCCTTTTACTTCTTTTTCTTCTTTATTGCTCTGGCTAAAGCTTCCAAAACTATGTTGAACAACAGTGGTGAGAGTAGGCAACCTTGTCTTGTTCCTGACCTTAGTGGAAATGTTTTCAGTTGTTGACCATTGAGAACGATGTTGGCTGTGGATTTGTCATATATGGCCTTTATTATGTTGAGGTATGTTCCCTCTATGCCTACTTTCTGGAGAGTTTTTAATATAAATGGGTGTTGAATTTTGTCAAAAGCTTTTTCTGTATCCATTGAGATGATCATATGGTTTTTCCTCTTCAATTTGTTAATATGGTGTATCACATTGATTGATTTGCGTATATTGAATCCTTGCATTCCTGGGATAAACCCCACTTGATTATGGTGCATGATCCTTTTAATGTGCTGCTGGATTCTGTCTGCTAGTATTTTGTTGAGGATTTTTGCATCTATGTTCATCAGTGATATTGGCCTGTAGTTTTCCTTTTTTGTGTCATCTTTATCTGGTTTTGGTGTCAGGTTGATGGTGGCCTCATAGAATGAGTTTGGGAGTGTTTCTCCCTTTGCTATATTTTGGAAGAGTTCGAGAAGGACAGGTGTTAGCTCTTCTCTAAATGTTTGCCATGGGCTTTTAAGATAAACCTCCTCAGTATTTTTCTTAAAAAAACATACACACATGTGCACACACAGAATTTCCTGAATTTGTACCTCTGTTTTTCTTCTCCAACCCTTTTAACATGATTTTTAATGTTATTATCATTTGTTTATCCCTTACTTTTCCAGGTTACCTTTTTCTTGTTTTAAGCTTAATAAATTTTTTTCTAGTGACAAATTTTTATTTTTAAAATTTATTTATGTTTATTTATTTATTTATATACAGTATAGTGGACCATGTTATCTTTTTCATAAGCTGATTTTCAAAATGATTTTTTTCTATACTGTCCATACGTAGTTTCTCTTTATTTTGCTAAGGATTCAACCTATCCAATTTGTGAGAGTTTAGTTCAAGATAAAATTTCTTAATTACAATCGGAAGCATCCCAGACACCAAAATTTGTTAGGCTAACTACCCTCAACTAGGCAACTAAAATATTTTAAATAGCTACATACCAAAATACTATTGGTCTATATTCCACCAACAGTTGGTAATTCCCTTTTTCCTGTGTATTCTCTTCCATTAATCAATCGTTTTCATAAATCACTCTCCTCTTCTAAATATAACTCATTCGAGAGCAGTTATATCATTTTCATGCCCCCATCATCAACTCTTTTTTTTTTTAATTTGTTTGTTTGTTTGTTTGTTTTTTGGCTGCATTGGCTCTTTTTTGCTGTGCACGGGCTTCTCATTGTGATGGCTTCTCTTGTTGCAGAGCATGGGCTGTAGGCATGTGGGCTTCAGAAGTTGTGGCTCGTGGGCTTTAGAGCACAGGCTTGGTAGTGGTGCATGGGCTTAGTTGCTCCGTGGCATGTGGGATCTTCCTGGACCAGGGTCGAACCCATGTCATTTTTTTTAAATTTATTTTTGGCTGCGTTGGGTCTTTGTTGCTGCATGCAGGCTTTGTTGCTGCTAGGTGTGGCAGCGGGGGCTACTCTTTTTTGTGGTGCGCGGGCTTCTCATTGCGGTGGCTTTGCAGGCTCTAGAGCACAGGCTCAGTAGTTGTGGCGCATGGGCTTAGTTGCTCCGCAGCACGTGAGATCTTCCTGGACCAGGGCTCGAACTCGTGACCCCTGCATTGGCAGGCAGATTCTTTTTTCTTTGCCGTACGCGGGCCTCTCACTGTTGTGGCCTTTCCCGTTGCAGAGCACAGGCTCCAGACGTGCAGGCTCAGCGGTCATGGCTCACGGGCCCAGCCACTCCGCAGCATGTGGGATCTTCCTGGACCGGGGCATGAACCCGTGTCCCCTGCATCAGCAGGTGGACTCTCAACCACCGCGCCACCAGGGAAGCCCAAGCAGGTGGGTTCTTAACCACTGCACCACCAAGGAAGCCCCAGCAGGCAGATTCTTAACCACTGTGCCATCAGGGAAGTCTCCATCATCAATTCTTGTCCCTACCACTAATATTTTGTAAATAGTAGGCACCCAATGTTTAACTAAATTAAATGGGAAAAATGTAACGTATCTGAAAATATGCTTTTATTCATTTTGCAGGAGTGAGGAGAATAAACTAACACAAAGGTAGAATAGAAAAAGATAAGTAAGTATTTTATTGGATATTTGGGCACTTCTTTCAGCCTAATTGGTAGCGGGAATTGGAAGGTGAGAAGAATGAATCAGAGGTAAAGGACAAGTAATAAATCAAACAGGGTTACTCAGTGTGTCTTAGTTCATGCTGCTAAAACAAAGTATCAGAGAGTGGGTAGCTTATAAACAACAGAAACTTATTTCTCACAGTTCAGGAGGCTGGAAGTCTGAGATCTGGGTGCCAGCATGGTCAGGTTCTGGAGAGGATCTTCTTCTGGGTTGCAGACTGCTGACTTATTGTATATTCACATGGCAGAAAGAGAGTGTGCTAGATTCTCTGGCCTCTTCTTATAAGGGCACTAATCTCATTAGTGAGGGCCACACTCTCATGACTTAATTACCTGCCAGTGGTCCCACCTCAAAATATCATCACATTGGTGACTAGATTTCAACATATGAATTTGGGGGAGACACAAACATTCAGTCCATAATGCAGTGTTTACATATTTTAAGTAATGGGCTATTTGCCTTGGAGGGGCACAGAATCAAAAACCACACAGATCCTTATATTATGCTCTTGGGGAGTTACAACTATTGCACAAGATAGGTCAGAAGAATATTAAGTGCTAAGTAGTGCAGTGTTGACCATCTGTTCAACAAAAGTTTCAGAGAAGTGAAAGACGTGAATTGTGACCAACTGAGGAATGCTTCTTGAGAAGATGGGTGTTGAATTGGGCCTTAAATTTACAGATGTGAAAAATGAAAAGAGGTAAAAGATGAAGATAGGTGAATGAAGAAAGCACGCATTTCTGGAAAGGGAAGTATCGTGAGACACAAGTAATACAGACAAAAGACACTTCTATTTCCTTCAACTGATTTTCACAATGTTTACTAGTGCTAGCTCTGTCTTAAATGCTAGCCACTAGCTACATGTGGCTATTTAAGTTTAAATTAATTAAATGAAATAAAATTTAAAATTCAGACACATTTCAAGTGAGCAATAGCCACAGATGCCTAGTGGCTACTATATTGAACAGTGCAAATAGAAAACACATCTATCATTGCAAAACTTCCTTTTGTAAATGCTGTAAATGCTACCGAGCACATACTATATGAAAAGCTCTCATAATCCCGTTGAATCTTCATAGCAAACTTATGAAGTTATACTTACAAATAAGAAAACTGAGGTTCCTAGAACTTAAGTATTTTCCCAAAGTCACATAGTCAGTGGCAAGGCTGTGAAAATTCACCTGATTTCAAAAACTGATGCTTTAAGCCATGGAAAATAAGGTTATTGGGTAGGGAAAAATGAGTTATTTACCACAGACAGTGACAGCCCAGATTGAATTTTCTGTGGCAGGCAAATCCAGTAGGTTCTTGAGGGAACAAAACCATAAAGGTGGTGTTTCAGGATAATTAAGTTGTTCTGTGGGCAGGGATAGGCTAGCCCATATGATGTCTTTAAAAGAAAAAGGCTCCCTCTCTGGGAGAGACGTAGCCTTATAGGTTCATGACTCAGTTAACAGAGCATGAAGTAGATCCCAGCCCCTTCTATTGGGTGCCCTTTCTCAAAGGGAAGAATTGGAAGGCGTGGAGGAAAAGAGAGCGTGGGATACAATAGAGGCGATGCCAAAGGGAGGGGGTGGGTGGACAGCAAAAAGAAAGTTTGAAGAAAGAAGTGAAACAATTAGGTTTTTAGAAACTGGAAAAATAGAAGCAGAGTTAGAGCTTATTCTAAGGTTTCTAGTATGTAGGTCCAAAACACTGTAATGCCTATGATAGAAAAGAGAGAAAAAAAGAGAGCCAACTTATGGTTTCTGGTCTAGAATCCAAGAAGCTTAGGAGTTGTCACTCTGGTCCACACAATAAGAAAAAAAAGCTGACCTGAAAATCAACAACTCTTTTTAGCTCCCTCAGAGATCTGAGGTCACAGGGCAAACTGCTGCCCCCAAAGTTGGAGAGACAGACAGGCAGATATAGAGAATCACAGCTTATTAGAGCAGAAGCCTCTGCTGGAACAAGTACTGGGGTAGGGAAACCTGAACTGTGATTGATGAACTGCTGGAGGCTCACTGTGGATAAGTCTGAGAGTTAAACACTTCATGAGGACCCAGTAACAGGGAGGCCCCCCCCCCATTATTGTAAGTTTTACCTCTAGGAGCCCTATCATGTTCCCACAAGGAAGATCAGAGAAAATCCCCTTGTGCTTCTGGCAGGGGGAGGAAGAAAGTAGCCATTCTGAAATAAGCCCAGAGCATTCTATTCTTTTCAAGGAGGCCTGTCTTCAAGAGAAATTATTATTTTAGAATCTGGTAAAACCCTAGATTCTAACCTAAACTAGGGTTTTACCAGAGCCTAACTAAGTAGGGTTTCACCAGAGCCTAACCAACCCGGCAGAAATTAAGCCAGGTTGAAGAAATGTCTAACATCCCTGTCATGTCTGAATCTAGTTCTGATGCTTGCTCTTCAAACTGTTTTGTTTTGGTTTTTGTCTTTTAGTATGCTTTGTGAGCTTTGGTTAAAAGCCAGACATGATATACTGGGTAAAAGGAACTGAGGAGAATAGGCCTTTTGTGTGAAGTTTTATGTTTACCTGGGTAGGGTTTAACTTGTGCTCCACACAAGATTTACTAAATCAGAAACTCTGCAGTGGGGTCCAGCAATCTGTGTTTTTAGCAAATCCTCCAGGTGGTTCTGATGCCAAATGTTGAGAACTACTTCCGTAGCATCACAATTACTAAGATCATGGTAAATTGGAGTTGGGTACAGGTAGAAGGGCATGCACTGGCTTCTATAATAGCTCTAGCATTTGAGAAAGGTGAAGACAGTTATAAAAACTGTGGAATTGGATGGCTGTTGTTAATTACTGTTAATGTGCTTCAGGAAGGAAATAACAAGCTCAGGTTAGCCAGTTCTCTACTTAAGGCATCATGAAGGCTAGGAATCTTCTATGGCAGCCTTTAAAGAGAACGTCAGAACCAGGTTGCCTTCGAGAAACGGTTGATTCTAAGAATGCAGCAGAGAATACACAAGATGAGCCTAGAGCATCTTATAGTACCAGGAAAGTAAAGAAATGCTAACAAAAATAGTAACACATCAAAGGGACATAGAAGTCAACTGAAAGAACTCCCAGTGACCAAAGATGGAACACTTTGAGCAAACACAAACAAGAAAAGAGCAAAAAAAAAAAAAAGTATTATTGGGTTACAACTCAAAGTATAAGATAAATATACATGAGTTCATACTGCTATAAACAATTTAATAAATGGGTAAATAGGATAAAAGAGACAAATTTTCCTTATAGAAAAATTCCAATAATATACTTAGATATTCCCCTCTACAGAAGGTAAAGCTTAATGCCCTCCCTTCCCCTTGAGGGTGGGCTAGACTCAGTGACCTGCTTCCTAAGAACAGAGTACGGAAAGGGAAAAATATTAACTTTTAAGTGGAGGAACTTGGCAAATGCTACATTTACTAAGTGCTAAAAGTTACCATCACCAGATATCATGTACTCCTTACAATAATGTGATAAGGACACTCTACCTCTGTGATATACTTTCCAAAATCCTACAACACCCATCTAAGCATGAGAAAGACATCAGACAAACTTAGATTCAGAGACAATCTACAGCATATCTGGTCAGCACTCCTCAAGACTGTAAAGGTCATGAAAAACAAGGAAAGACTGAGAAACTGTCACAAACCAGAGGAGACTAGGGAGACATGACAACCAAATGAATTGTGATACTCTGGTATGCAGAAAAGGGCTAACATAGCAGGCCTGAGACCACTATCCTTAGAAAGGCCTGCTTGCCACACCACTATATATAAAGTAAATCAACAAGGATTTACTGTATAGCACAGGTAGCCATATTCAGTATCTTGTCATAATCTATAATGGAAAAGAACCTGAAGCTATACACCTGAAACTAACACAGTATTGTAAATCAATTATAGTTAAATTTAAAAAAGCAATCAGAAATGATCATGCTAAGTGAAGTAAGTCAGAAAGAGAAAGACAAATACCATATGATATCACTTACATGTGGAACCTAAAATACAACACAAATGAACCTATCAATGAAACAGAAACAGAATCAGGGACATAGAGAATAGACTGGTGGTTGCCATGCGGGGGGGTGGCGGGAGAGGGTTGGATTGGGACTTTGGGATTAGAAGACGCAAACTGGTATATATAGAATGAATAAACAGCTAGGTCCTACTGTATAGCACAGGGAACTATATTCAATATCATGTGATAAACCATAGTGGAAAAGAATATGAAAAAGAATGTATATATATGTATAACTGAGTCACTTTGCTGTATAGCAGTTAATTAACATGACATTGTAATTCAACTATACTTCAATAAAAAATAAATTAAAAAAAAAAAAAGGAAAGTCTTGCTTGCAAAGTTGGCCCTTGACTGGCATCTGGGAACTTAGATTTTGGGAGAGTTCCCACAATTTCCCTGATAAGAATGGCTCATGGTGTCTAAACTGTACAAACAATGTGGTTTATGCTGACCACCTGCTTTCCTTCTGAGAGTCTGGAAACATGGGTGCATGTTAGGTAGAGGGTGCCTGTGTGACTAGACCCCGGTAAAAACCCTGGGCATTGAATTTGCAATGAGCTTACCTGGTAGATGACATTGTTGTACGACTCATTGTTGGAGGATTTAAGCATGTCCTGTGTGCCCTCCTTGAGAGAGAACTCTTAGAAGCTCGCACCTCCAGACTTTACCCTATGTGCCTTTTCCCTTTGCTGATTTTGTTTTGTATCCTTTAGTTGTAATAAAATACAGTCATGAGGATGACTATATGCTGAGTCCTATGAGTCCCAATGAATCATTGAAACTGGGGGTGACCTTGGGGACACCTGGCACACCTGGATTGGATCCTGGAAAAAAAAAAAGGAGGCCATTAACGTAAACATTTGTAAAATCCAAATAAATCTGTGGTTTAGTTAATAGCAATGAACTAATGTTAGTTTCTTAGTTTTGACAAATATACCATGGAAATGTAAGATGTTAACAGTGGGAAAAAGGGCTGAGGGGTAAATGAGACCTCTCTGTACTATCTTTGTAACTTCCTTGTAAATCTAAAATTATTCCAAAATAAAAAGTTTATTTAAAAAACACTCAAAAAAAAAAAACAACACTCAAACTGAATGCTTTGGAAATTAATGAAAAATAACATACCACTCATCCTAAAGATACATAGAGAAATTATCCAAACTGAAATACAAAGAGAAAAATGAGAGAAGGAGAGAGAGAGAGAGAGAAAGCTAGCTAGCTTTATTTGCTATGGCCAGAGGGGAGGGCCAGAGGGATGGATTACAATTAAAAAAAAAAATCAGACTCAGGACCTGATTGTGAGAGTAGCAGAATTTAAAAGAAGGTTGAATTCATAATCCATAGCATAATGTAAAGTCAGGACTCTGCAGGGGAAAGAAGGAGACCCTGAGACCTAGGATGATGGGGATATCTGGGTGGATACTCTTGAGAACTTTGAGCTGATAGATTCACCTCAATCCTCTGGACTGACAGAAGTGGTGTGCTTGCCCCTGCTAGAGGATAGTGACCTCCCTTTGCCCGAAGACCATGGAGAAACCTCATCTGAGGAAGATGCCTTCCAAAATGCTACTTTCCCTTTCAAGATTTCCCTTTTGATCCAGAAAGAACCAAACCACTGCTTTCCCTGCTGACCTCAATCCTTATTCACTGAAGTACTGGGAGGAGGTCATGTTCATTAATCTTTTGCGAGGGAGAAAAAGAAAAAAAGATTTCCCACAACCCCCTTCAGTTTTTCTAGACCAATAACTAGAGTCAAGTTTCATCATGTCTTGACTGGGGAAGCACTGTCCCTGTTTTGCAATAAAAAGGGTTATTCACCAAATACAGACTGGCAGAGTTGGAAGAACATACCTGAGGATGGATCTTGGTGTATGTTCAGAGCAAGTGGTGTGAGGTAAGGATGTAGATTTGTTGAGTGTAAACCCAAAATAATAATAACAACAACAAAAGCACCTAAAGAGACAGAATTTAACTGAAATTGATGAGATTATTTTGTTATCAGGGAGACTGGGGCTCAAAAGAGGTTGTACAACAGAAATTTTGCACACCAGAACTTGTGGGCTGCCATTGACATATCTTTTACTTCTTCAATAACTTCATTAGGTGAAGTAACAATGAACAATCTTTGTATCTTCTTGTTTCTAACACAGGGCCTGGCTCTTGGTGACTATTAAAAATTTTGTTAACTGGATTCACCAAGAGACTGAGTATAAGCACAGATGAGTAAATACCCATAGATTCTTTTTTTTTTTTTTTTTTGCAGTACGTGGGCCTCTCACTGCTGTGGCCTCCCCCGTTGCGGAGCACAGGCTCCGGATGCGCAGGCCCAGCGGCCATGGCTCACGGGCCCAGCTGCTCTGTGGCATGTGGGATCCTCCTGGACCGGGGCACGAACCCGTGTCCCCTGCATCGGCAGGCGGACTCTCAACCACTGCGCCACCAGGGAAGCCCAACCCATAGATTCTTGAACATGCTTGCTATTAAAGATGTGGAGGAGCTAAAGGAATCTCTTTAAAATGTGAATAGTTTCCAAAGACAAATCCTCAGACCTTTGCTCTTATCTCAGTACAATCTCCTCTACAATATCTCTTCTTCAAATACTACGTAACTCCTAAACTGTTCCACTGCCTGGTCTGCTTCTTAATATATGTCATGCACACTGCTGTCAGATTACTATCTGGAAACTCTTTTTTGTGTACTCCTCTGCTGCTCAAAATCTTTAAATGATTATCTAGTGCCTTATGTGATAAAATTAAAAATTCTTAGCTTGCTCCTTAAGGCTCTTCCCAATCTGTTTCCTCCTATCTCTATCTACCCTTGTTTTCCATTCCAACACTAAGCCTTAATCCTAGACAAATTCACCTAGAAAGTCTCCAAACATATCTTGAACATCCTAGGTTCAATGGTTTTTGAAAATCAGCTCCTTTCACCTGCTGATGTTTCCTCCTTATTTGTGAACCTATCTTTATGATATAAAATGCAACAACCTTTCTGAACTATTCCATGTATAATGGTTCTCTCTCTTTTGTATCAAGTCTTTACACAGAGGTTGTAAAATGGTCTTGTTTAGCCCATTATTAAAAATGTTGAAGTAATTCTTAACAATAAAAAAAACATCGAGGGCTTCTCTGGTGGCGCAGTGGTTGAGAGTCCGCCTGCCGATGCAGGGGACACAGGTTCGTGCCCCGGTCCGGGAAGATCCCACATGCCGCGGAGCGTGTGGGCCCGTGAGCCATAGCCGCTGAGCCTGCGCCTCCGGAGCCTGTGCTCCGCGACGGGAGAGGCCACAGCGGTGAGAGGCACGCGTACCGCAAAAAAAAAAAAAAATCATTGAAAAACTGGAAACTCTAGTAGAGCCCACACTTCAACAAATAGCTTAAGTTTACTGGTAGGTGCCATGCACTGTTTGGTTGGATTTGAAAAGTATTTACTGAGCACCTATTACTTGCTGGACACTGTTTTAGATGCTGGGGGTACAGCAGTGAACAAAAATAATCATGGAGTTTATAGTCTAAAGAGGAGAGACAGAAAACATAATTCTATATTAGGAAGTGATAAATGCCATAGAAAAATAAAACAGGGTTAAGAGGGTTTGGGAGCGTGTGGGTGGGAAGGGTGCTTGCACTTACACACTCATTTCAATACCTGGCTGTCTCCGATGGGAATTTGAGTTTGTGACCGCGATTGCATATCAGAACCGTCATGTACTGTCACGTATATGCTATACACTGTCCCCATAAAACTGTCAGCAACTTGAAGGCAGGGACAGTCGAGCAGTGTTTTCAGTGTAAGAGCACGATGGAAAGCGAAAAGTGAGGAGTCCCGATTTCCACGGTGGTTATTCTGGCGGGGTTTAGGCGCCGAGGAGAGTGTAACCCCAGAACCGCCAGGAGCGGAGCCAAACCCTTCGCCAACTCTCGAAACCAGTGAGGCTCCATCCGTTTCCAGGGCAACGGGACTGTGACGCGAACGTAGCCGCGGGCCCTCAGCCGCGTGGGACTAGGCCATATCTTAGGAAGGAACTAAACTGGAGGGAACTTGGCCGTCGGAACCAGCAGCCCTACGCAGGAAATCCCAGAAGACCTCGCCCCCTGCAGAACTGCCGCCGGCATTGCAGCTTCCGGTCCTCTGGCGTCGCCAAGTTATAGGCTCGACAACTTCCGGCCTTGAAGGGCCCCCCCTTCTATGGCTTGCCGGGGTCCTAGCGATGGAAAGGTGGCCTCGGCGGCCGCCTGACCCCTACGGGGGCTTCGGATCAGGGCTGCCGCCTCCTCCCGGAGGGCGGCGGCTACAGGGCCGCTGAGAAGATGCCCGCGGCTGGTGGGACCTCATACCGGGAGGAGAGGTCGGGGCGGAGCGCAAGGGCGGAGCGCGGACCTGGAGCTGGTCCGTCAGGCAGGAGTGGGGCAGGTGCGGTGGCGGAAGTGCCGGACGCGACTGGAGCCGAGCCGTCTAGGAAGCCGGGGCCGTGGGTACCCCAGCCCGGAGCAGCTGCAGAGCCTCAGCCTGACCGCAGCAACTCGGGCTCGGGCGCCGGCGAGATGCCTCTGTTCACCGCCAACCACTTCGAGCAAGATGTGGGTAAGTGCTGGGCCGGGGCCCCAAGCCGTTGTTTGCTGTGCTAGAAAGTGGGCGGTGGCGACTCCGGGGACTGGAAAGCCTAGCAAAGCGGGAGGAGGGTGCGGCGTCGCCGCTGCCTGGCAGCCGGGATTTTTCTGGGGGCAACCTCGGCGTGTCCCTAGCTGCCAGGGGAGTGTCCCCAGCCCACCTGAGGTTGGGGACCCCGAAAGAGGACCGTTCCCCTTGCCAGGCACAGGAATAGGGAGGAGCCTGGGGTTCTCTGGAGACCGAACTAATTGAGCAATTACGGAGTTGATGACACAGAACTTCCAGCTCCCTCTAGAGCTGGTTGAGTCTTGTGTCCCCCCCTCCCCACTCCCCCGCCCCGCGGTTAAAAGTGATGCAGCAGACCCTGTTGTCTAGGGCAGCTCAGCACTTACAGAGACTTCAACTTGTCCCGGTTCAATAGGAAGAACCTATTTTATCTCGCTTATATATAGATGCGCCCAACCCCTGATCGCACGGCTTCAGGATTTATTTATGATAGTTGGAAGTGTTACACTATCCATGGATAGTGCAAGTTCTATAAGGTGTTCTGCCTTAGGGTATGAAAAGGAAAACCCCAGGATTTCAAAACAGTCCAGAACACCTGTTTTACTTCTTGGGGGGTCGTCAGTGACTATGGAGTGAGAAAAAGATGGATTGGGTATGAGAACTTAACTTGTGGCTTTAGAAAAACAGTAAACCAAGCTGGCTAAAATAAATATTTTTGTAGCAGTAGTTAATTCTAGGTAGAGTTTTAGGATTTAGTGGAATGAAAAAAACGCATGGCTGCAAATTGCCAGTTATACAGAATATTGCACCTGTTTCATAGTTACAATTTTCTAATTATGGGGAAAGTTTAGAAAGTGCCCTATTTTGGTATATTATGTGATTCCAAAAATGTGTTCAGAAGTCAAATATGATGTATAAGTACCTTCCTTTCACAGAGAGCTAAAAAACTTTATAGATTTTGACCCTTAGATAGTCTTCAAATATGTATTTCCATAATTTCATTCAACTTTTTTCTTGGTAGTTTAACATTGCTGACTGCTATAAACCTAGGAAGCATAATGTTGGGGTTCACAGCGTCTGCTTTTGGAACACCTAATGATGTCTTCCTTTGCTGCAGTGAGACCTTCACTTTTTATTGTTGTGAAGACTTTAATCTTGTCATAGTGGGAAAAAAAGGCAAAATAGAATAAGACAAATGATTTTCAAACTTAACAACTGTGGAACTCTTCAAGGGAGATCTTTCCTGGAAGCCCATTGTTTTCTGATTGACAACTTCTCTGGTGAAAGTAAGCCAAGTTGCTTTTCTAAACCTCCCCCTCAGTGTCTCCTGAGGTTCCTACATGGTTTAGTGGATCACAGTTTAGTTCCACTGTAGTAAAAGAAGCATTGCTGTTCAGACATTAAAAAAAAAAAATACTGTGTATAGATTATTTCATGGGCAGTGCCATCAGCCAAAGCTTCAAGTACTTGTTAACTCAAGTATGAGTTAACTCAAGTATGACTGACTGAAGTTGGTTTCCAAAAGGCAGTTTAAGATAAAATAGAAAGTTTGATTGTAACCTCTTTTAGGCAAGTGGTTGGAATTAATAGAAAATGTGGCATGAAATACTAAGGATTTCAAATTGTCTTTGTACATCTATCATAGAAGAAAAATTATATATTGCACTTTTCAAAACTTAAAGTCCCTGTTAATTTGAAATACAGTAGTTAATATGACGATCAAGTCATTGTTTAACTTGAGATGCCCACAGGAATGTTCCTTTGCAGTGTCATTGTCCTTTTCATCTTTCGTTGATTCAGTCAGATTTTTATTACCATTGTTTCTTTTTTGTCATAGCTTTGTTTACCTTTGATTCAACAAACAGGCTCTGAGTGATTACAAAGTGTGTGTCAGACAGTGTGTATCAGACTTTGGGAGCACAAATTTAATAAATAAACTGGGTTCCCTCAAGGAACTCTCAATCTAATGGAGGACTCGTACACACATAAAAAGATAATTGTATTTTTTACACCATATTACGATACTAGAAATACAGGAGATGCTTTACATTCTCCCTCTATTTAAAACAATCATCTTCCCTGAAGAGAAGACAAGGACCTTCAGGCAGACACTTTATTTGTAAAAGTGTTGACACTATCCTCTCTCTTCCCCTGCTTTCCTGATAGCACTTACACCTGCAGGAAGTGACCATCTCTTACTATATGTATGGTTTGGTCATTTTTATAATTAACTGTAAAGTTGAAACTACATTCCTTTGGTCGATGCAGTCTCATCAGAGGGTGAACAGCGTTTCTGACATCATTCATGTGGGGAAGAAATCCTTTTCTCAGACCCTGAGACTCTGAGAAAAGGCTGTAGTGACTCAAGATGTCTAGGAAGGCACTCATAAGTTGATGATGGTATATGAGTTGTCAAATGGTAACCGGCCAAAGGCTAAGAGGTAAGGAACTCTGGCAAGTTCCTGTTTTTTTTCTTGGAGTCAGACCTACAAATCCTGAAAGGTATGCTAGGGATGGTAGCATTAGAGCTCTTTAAATATTTATTGGATCGCTTCTAATATGGGTTTATTGTTTGTTTTGTTGAATAAAATTCCTTTGAAGCTGTGCTGAGAAAAAAAGAGAAAATATCCACACACATCCCCCCTCACCCTGGCCCTGATTCTTATCTTGAAGGGGAGTGTAGGTTTCCTAAGGTAGAGAGCCAGTTTGGGGCAGCCTTTTTAGGAGATCCCAAGGAGAAAGTAAAACATGAGGGACAGAGCCACAATAGGAAGATTTAGTGGTAGTGTTAAAAGGGCAGACAGATGTCATTTCCTTACATCCTGTACCGATTTTTCCAGTCTCACTACATTGATTCCTGAGTCATGTCTGTCTGTTCTGCTCCATAACCCCAGTTCTTATTTGCGTGTCTTTTTTCTCCTTACTCAAGCCAGGCAATCTTTCTTGCCAGTTTCTGTCTCTGTGCCATTTACTACTATTCGCTGATAGATTTTTGCTTTTTTCAGCAATACTTGGTATCTCCTTTCTTACAGATAAACTTACTTGTGTCCCACAGAGCTGAGCTCAAATTCTACTTCTACAAAAACTCTTTTCACACAGTGGATTGAAGTATGAACTTTTTCTTAAAAGGAGACTTTTCCAAGTAAAATTTGAATGCATGTATTGCTATGTCTTTGGCTTGTGTTTAGTCAAATACCTTGACAGTGAGTAGCTTGGAGTTTTTGATAATGGAATCGTTTTCTCCAGTGAAATTTTACAAGAAACCCTAATATAAAAATAGATATTGGGCTTCCCTGGTGGCGCAGTGATTGAGAGTCCACCTGCAGATGCAGGGGACATGGGTTTGTGCCCCAGTCCAGGAAGATCCCACATGCCACGGAACGGCTGGGCCTGTGAGCCATGGCCGCTGAGCCTGCACGTCCGGAGCCTGTGCTCCGCAACGGGGGAGGCCACAACAGTGAGAGGCCCGTGTACTGCAAAAAAAAAAAAAAAAAGATATTGATGGCACTCTGGTAATACAAATTTACTTTATACATTTAAATATATTACATTTACATAGTCATTAAGGCAATTCTTGAACACATGAGGTTGTTGCAAAAAATTTAAAAAATTTTGGTTTTAGGTGAGAATGACAGCTGTAACAGCCAGTTTTTTTCCTATACTTTCTTTTGCTTACATGGTACCAAAAATTTCTAATACCTAGTCCTAATTAAAATAGTTACAAATTTTAATTAATATATTTCGTAATTTTTTAAACGATGAAAAATTTTTAGCATAAAGTACAGAATATAACATAAACTCCTATTCCTGTCAGTCACCTCTGTCAAGTCCTAACATTTTGCCACACTTCATTCTTTTTTTTTTAAAGAAAACATTCAAAATACAGTGGAAATTATTACTTTTATTTATTAGCTACCTGATAACTATTCTTTTTCCTCTCAGAGTAAAACACTCTAAAAAGATAAAAAAGTCTATTTTATAATATATACTATACATACAAATATACTATATTGTTTTGCATGTTTTTAAACTTCATAAAAAATAATATTCTCTGTAGTCATTTGCAGCTTGTCATTTAGCATTTTTTGTGAGAGTTATTCATGTTGATGTTTGTAGCTTTAGTTCATTAATTTTAAGAGCTATGTGATATTCCACATATTTTTAACTCATTCTCCTATTAATGAACATGAAGTTTTTTGCAGTTTTTTGCTATCACAGACAACACTGCAGTGAAAGTTATTATCCACGTTTTCTTCTTCACAAGAGTGAGAGATTCTCAAGGGATTGTATCTTGAAGAGGAATTCTTTTTTAAAAATGCATATAGTGCAAAGTTGCAAAATGTTAAATAATACAGAATTGTTCTTCTAAGTGTTTGTGGGAGATTTTACTCCCACCAGCAGTGGAAGTGAAGTCCCTGTTGTTCCACAGTCTCACTGACGCTGGGTATTGTCAGACTTTAAAATTTATGCCAATTTGATGGGTGTGAAATAGGGCATTGTTTTCCATTTATTTCAGCTTCATTGCAGTTGAGCATCTTTTCATATGTCTCTTGGTCAGTATTCTTTTTGTATAAATTGCCTGCTCCTTACTTTCATGTACTTATTATTCTGTTGGATTATTTTTTCTTATTGATTTTTAAAGTTTCACATGCGTTCTCTACTAATCTTTTGTTGTTTATGTGAATTGCAAATATATATCCTTGTCTGTTGCTTCTTTTTGTTTTTCTTTTTGTGCTGCCTTTTACTATTAAGAAGATTGAAGTTTCGGTTTAGTAATATTGTCTTTCTCCCTTGATTTTATTTTCTTGTTCAAGAAAAGCTTTCTCTCCTCCTTGAGTCTATAAGGATCTTGTTATGTTTTCTTCTGAAAGTTTTATTGAAGTTTTGATTTTCACAGTTAGGTCTTTAGTCCACCTGGACTTGGTCTTTATGTAAGGTCTAAGGAGAGATTTGATTGGATAGTCAATTCACAGTAGACAATTATCAGTTGCCTAATCACCATTTATTGAATTATCTATCCTTCCCCCACTAGTTTGGAGCACTTTCTCCTTCATACAGTAAATCCCTTTCCTTGTATGAGGTCTGTGTCTGTGCTTTCTGTTCTACACTGTTCTTTTTATCTATCCTGTACCAATACCACATTCTTAATGTCATTGGCCTTTATAGGTGGTAGGGCACGCCCCCTGTCTTGTTTTTCTTCATTTTTATACTCTTAGCTGTTTTTTGCCTTTTTTCTTTCATATGGGTTTATTATCAGATTAGTAAAATCATAAAAGGGAATTTCTTTTATGTTCTTTTAGAATTTGAGAAGACATTGTAGTTTATATTTTTGATTCATATGCACTGATGATGTTGATAGTTAATAATACACTTTTTATTTCCTGATAATAATGTTTAGTTCTAATCTTACTTAGATTATATAGTTGACCCTTGAACAACTCGGGGGGTTAGGGGTGCTGACCCCCTGTACAGTTGAAAATCCATGTGTTAACTTTTGACTCCCCCAAAAATTAACTACTAATAGCCTACTGTTGACTGGAGGCCTTACCAGTAACAGTCAGTTAACATGTTTTGAAGGTTAGGTGTATATCTACATATATTTTATACAATTCATGACATACTTTTTTCTTAATTTTTTTGATATTTCTAGGCTACCCGGTTTGTCGCAAGTTTTTTCTAATTGTTACAAATCTCCAAAAATTTTTCCAATATAGTTATTTTTTAAAATCTGCATATTAAGTGGATCTCTGCAGTTAAAACCCATGTTATTCAAGGGTCAAGTGTAATTGTAAAGTTAGGTAAGAGAGCAAGAGGATGATTTTTCTACAAGTAAGTATACACATACTACTACTGTCCCTTGAGGTGGAAGGGAAAGGGAAAGAACTTTTTTAAAAAAAATATTATTGCCTTATTAGGCTCTGTAACTTTACTTGATAGTGAATAAATGTTTGTATTGAGTATAGGGATTGAACCTAAGAAGGTCTATATGATAGATATCAGACATTGCCCCCGAAAATTATTGACATTTTGAAGCTGCCACCTACTTATTTTTAGCACATATTACTTCAATTTCATATAAAAAATTTGTTGGTACATGGTGGTGTAATTTTAAGAATTTTAGCCATTCTAGTGGCATCTCTTTGTGGCTTTAATAAGTATTTATTTATCTAATCTTTAATATAGTTATTCACTAAATTAATATCCTCCTTTTTGAAATATCTGTTTAAGTTTTTCACCCATTTTTCTTTTCACTTAATTTTCACAACTCCTCTTTTAAGCATGGCAGCCATTTTAATTTACATTTTACAGATGAGAACATGGATTCAGATTTGAGTCAGAGCTGAGGTGAACTACCTAGCAACCTTAAGCTAATATGTAAGTTTCAGAGCTGGGAATAGAGAAGGTGGGTCTTCAGTGTTAATGGGTGACGTGTGTACTCCACATGTGCATAATGATTTCCTCACTCTGCAGAGGTTATGTGGTCATCTGCCCAACCTAACTGCTTTTGATTCTCCATCTGTGATGTTTTGGCGTGTTAGTGGCTACTTTGAGACTCATTTTTCCTTTTCCCCAGCTCTTATTGTGTCTTGCACGTGAAGCTTCCAGATAGGTCTGTTAAAATAGAAATTATACCTACTACATTTATTCTTCTGCCCTGTTCCGTAATGTAAGGGTGTTTGTAGAAAAGAGCATGCCTGTTCTGTGGAGTTGCGAGGGGGTATGGCTCTCAATGAACAGGATTACAGAGGGCATCTTGGGAGTATCAGACAAGAAGAAAGTGAACTTGTAGGAATGTAAAGGCTGGCTCTAGACCTTTTACCTTTTAAATAGATGATTTACAATATTAGAAGGAAGTAAAAGATGATTTTGATTTTGTTTCTTCCTTTTTCCTATCTGCCCAACTCTCTAAACTCTTCCTAGTCCCCCCACAAATGTTGGTGGTAACATGTGAAATGAAAAGAGTAGCAGTCACTCTTCTGTATTCCACCAGAGCAAGAAGTTCTTAAATATGTACATTGTGTTATTAAATGATGCAGTAAATGGAGTTAAGTGTGGCATTGTGTCTGATTCTTTTCTTATAAACAAGAGTTGATCTTGCATTTGTCCTATTCAGTATGTTTAAAATGTTCATGCATAGAGAAACTGAAAACTAACTTGTTGAAAGAGTTAATTTAGCAGTTTTGAACAAAAATTGCACCCAAGAGGCAGATTAATAGAAAATATGCCCTGAGCCAGACTGCCTAGACTAAAATCCCACTTTTACTATTTAGTATCTGTATGATCTTGTGCTAGTTACTTTTCTGTCTCAGTTTGCTCATCTATAAAATGGGGCATTTTCATTGGATTCAATGTAAGTAGTTTAGCGTACGTAAAATACTTTGAAACTATTGTTATTTTTTTCATTTTTAATTAATTATTTTATTTATTTTTGGCTGTGATGGGTCTTCGTTGCTGCGCGCGGGCTTTCTCTAGTTGCGGCGAGTGGGGGCTACTCTTCATTGCAGTGTGCAGGCTTCTCATTGTGGTGTCTCCTCTTTGTTGCAGAGCATGGGCTCTAGGCGTGCAGGCTTCAGTAGTTGTGGCACACTGGCTCAGTAGTTGTGGCTCGCAGGTTCTAGAATGCAGGCTCAGTAGTTGTGGCACACGAGGCTTAGTTGCTCCGTGGCATGTGGGATCTTCCCGAACCAGGGCTCGAACCCGTGTCCTCTGCATTGGCAGGCAGGTTCTTAACCACTGCGCCACCAAGGAAATCATTGTTATTGTTTTTTAATTAATTATTACCTATCATTCATTACTCAGAGCTGTAAGTAGGCTTTCATTCTAGGAAAAGTAGAATTTATATTATTGTTTTCTCCAGAGTAAACTGAAGATTTGTATCAATAAAAATTTTACCCAAACAAATCAAAGCATTAAATTGGGAGGAGGATTAAATGAGAAAATGTATGTTGAACCCAAGTACTCTAAAATGCTAAGTGTGTTTGTTGTCATTGGAGTCAGAGAAGCAGTGAAATATTTATAATCTGTCAGTTTGAAGTATTGGGCGTTTAATTTTTATTTAACTTTTAATTTAACTAAATTAACTTTTAGTTAATTTTAATTTAACTACAGAAGAATTGTGTGGTCTAGAAATTTAATAACAAATATGTATTTAATAGTGTAAACATGTAAGGTTTATAAACTAGAAAAAATTGTTCTATATTTTCAAGTAATTATTTAGTTTATAATGAATTGGTACAAAGAAAAAGCGTTTTTATATCTTTAGTAAAAGCTGTCAGCTGTGGTTTCCTGTTAGATACCAAAGTGAATTTTACTTATTTACTTGCTTTCCATTTTCTAGTTTATTTCTTCTTCTGGGGAAAAAAAAATTCTTTTTTTTTTTTTTTGCCAGTTTTCCCCTGTTCTTCTACTATAGTTTTAAGGTATAAAAATAATTGTTTAATACATAAGAAGTAATTTTTTCTCTAAGATCTAAGCATTGCTTTAGTCATAGCCCAAGATATTGATATATAGTATCCTAATTATAATAAAATGTTATGTTACCTTCTGTTACAGTCTTAATTATATGTTGTGATTGTTAATGTCCTTGTGATTGGCTATTATGTTTGATCTAATACAAATATAGTGTATTCAGAGAACACACTGAGTCTGTTGTCCTAGATTATTTCTAGGTGTTGGTAGTTTTGTGCACATTTGAAGAAATATTTAAACTCTGCTTTAATGTACAAGCAGTCTTCACTTTACATAATTCCAACATGCATGAATTTAGTTACCATGTGTAATTAATTAACAACAATTCCCCAACAACAAGTCTGTAATAAGCTGAGCATAGAGCCCAACTGAGCCTGCTTAGATTTTGAACTACAGAACTATGAGCTAATAATGGGTGGTGTTTTAAACCACTAATTTGCATTTGTTACATAGAAAGTTTAAAAACTTAATATACTGAGACTCTTCAGTTTTCTTAAATCTTTTTTCGCTGTTCTTCAAATTTGATAACTTTTGTTAACTTTTCTTCATGTTCACTAACTTTTTTTTTTTTTTTTTACATGTTCAGGTTTGTATCTGAGGTTATATTAACTGTATAATACTGAAACTTTTCTTTTTTTACCAAATGACAACCATTTCCTCCATTACTCAAAATTGTATATGAACACATACCATAGTAGTTGACAGTTAGGACTTTTGACGTAATTGCATTCATTCACTTGCTCATTCATTCATTCTTCAAACATTGAGTAGGCATTTTAATTTACCATAGATTGTGCTTATGTGTTTCCTTTCCCATGATAAATTAACTTTTAGGATCACTTTTTAAAAAGGATCACTTTTTAAAATTTTCATTTATTTTTTGGTGCAGCAGGTTCTTAGTCATCCACTTTATACACATCAGTGTATACATGTCAATCCCAATCACCGAATTCATCACACCACCACCACCACCACCCCCGCTGCTTCCCCCCTTGGCGTCCATACGTTTGTTCTCTTCATCTGTGCCTCAATTTCTGCCTTGCAAACTGGTTCATCTGTACCATTTTTCTAGGTTCCACATATATGCGTTAATATGCAATATTTGTTATTCTCTTTCTGGCTTACTTCACTCTGTAAGACAGTCTCTAGATTCATCTACGTCTCTACAAATGACCCAATTTTGTTCCCTTTTATGGCTGAGTAATATTCCATTCTATATACGTACCATATCTTCTTTATCCATTCGTCTGTCGATGGGCATTTAGGTTGCTTCCATGACCTGGCTATTGTAAACAGTGCTGCAACGAACATCGGGGTGCATGTGGTTTTGTTTGTTTGTTTTTGTTTAATACAGCAGCTTCTTATTAGTTATCAATTTTATACACATCAGTGTATATATGTCAATCTCAATCACCCAATTCAGCACACCACCATCCCCACTCCCCCGTGGCTTTCCCCCCTTGATGTCCATACGTTTGTTCTCTACATCTGTGTCTCAACTTCTGCCTTGCAAACCGGTTCATCTGTACCATTTTTCTAGGTTCCACATAACATGTGTTAATATACGATATTTGCTTTTCTCGTTCTGACTTACTTCACTCTGTATGACAGTCTATAGATACATCCATGTCTCAACAAATGACTCAATTTCGTTCCTTTTTATGGCTGAGTAATATTCCATTGTATATATGTACCACATCTTCTTAATCTATTCGTCTGTCGATGGACATTTAGGTTGCTTCCATAACCTGGCTGTTGTAAATAGCGCTGCAGTGAACATTGGGGTACATGTGTCTTTTTGAATTATGGTTTTCTGTGGGTATATGCCCACTAGTAGGATTGCTGTATCATATGGTAATTCTATTTATAGTTTTTTAAGGACCCTCCATATTGTTCTCCATAGTGGCTGTATCAATTTACATTCCCACCAACTGCAAGAGGGTTCCCTTTTCTCCACATCCTCTCCAGCATTTGTTGTTTGTAAATTTTCTGATGATGCCCATTCTAACTGGTGTGAGGTGATACCTAATTGTAGTTTTGATTTGCATTTCTCTAATAATTAGTGATGTTGAGCAACTTTTCATGTGCTTCTTGGCCATTTGTATGCCCTCTTTGGAGAAATATCTATTTAGGTCTTCTGCCCATTTTTTGATTGGGTTGTTTGCTTTTTTAATATTGAGCTGAATGAGCTGTTTATATATTTTGGAGGTTAATCCTTTGTCCATTGATTCGTTTGCAAATATATTTTCCCATTCTGAGGGTTGTCTTTTCATCTTGTTTGTAGTTTCCTTTGCTTTGCAAAAGCTTTGAAGTTTCATTAGGTCCCACTTGTTTATTTTTCTTTTTATGTCCATTACTCTAGGAGGTGGATCAAAAAAGATCTTCCTGTGATTTATGTCAAAGAGTGTTCTTCTTATGTTTTCCTCTAAGAGTTTTATAGTGTCCTGTCTTACATTTAGGTCTCTAATCCATTTTGATCTCTAATCCATTTTGAGTTTATTTTTGTGTGTGGTGTTACGGAGTATTCTAATTTCATTCTTTTACGTGTAGCTGTCCAGTTTTCCCAGCACCACTTATTGAAGAGGCTGTCTTTCTCCATTGTATATCCTTGCCTCCATTGTCATAGATTAGTTGACCATAGGTGCGTGGGTTTACCTCTGGGCTTTCTATCCTGTTCCATTGATCTATAGTTCTGGTTTTGTGCCAGTACCATATTGTCTTGATTATTGTAGCTTTGTAGTATAGTCTGAAGTCAAGGACTCTGATTCCTTCAGCTCCGTTTTTTTCCCACAAGACTGCTTTGGCTATTCAGGGTCTTTTGTGTCTCCATACGAATTTTAAGATTTTTTGTTCTTGTTCTGTAAAAAATGACATTGGTAGTTTGATAGGGATTGCATTGAATCTGTAGATTGCTTTGGGTAGTATAGTCATTTTGACAATATTGATTCTTCCAACCCAAGAACATGGTATATCTCTCCAACTGTTGGTATCATCTTTAATTTATTTCAACAGTGTCTTATAGTTTTCTGCTTACAGGTTCTTTGTCTCCTTAGGTAGGTTTATTCCTAGGTATTTTACGCTTTTTGCTGCAATGGTAAATGGGAGTGTTTCCTTAATTTCTCTTTCAGATCTTTCATCATTAGTGTATAGGAATGCAAGAGATTTCTGTGCATTAAATTTGTATCCTGCAGCTTTACCAAATTCATTGATTAGCTCTAGTAGTTTTCTGGTGGTGTCTTTAGGATTCTCTATGTATAGTATCATGTCATCTGCAAACAGTGACAGTTTTACTTCCTCTTTTCCAATTTGTATTCCTTTTATTTCTTTTTCTTCTCTGATTGCCGTGGCTAGGACTTCCAAAACTATGTTGAATAAGAGTGGCGAGATTGGACATCCTTGTCTTGTTCCTGATCTTAGAGGAAATGCTTTCAGTTTTTCACCATTGAGAATGATGTTTGCTGTGGGTTTGTCGTATATGGTCTTTATTATGTTGAGGTAGTTTCCCTCTGTGCCCACTTTCTGGAGAGTTTTTATCATAAATGGGTGTTGAATTTTGTCAAAAGCTTTTCTACATCTATTGAGATGATCATATGGTTTTTCTCCTTCAGTTTGTTAATATGGTGTATCACATTGATTGGTTTGCGTATATTGAAGAATCCTTGCATCCCTGGGATAAATCCCACTTGATCATGGTATATGATCCTTTTAATGTGTTGTTGGATTCTGTGTGCTAGTATTTTGTTGAGGATTTTTGCATCTATATTCATCAGTGATATTGGTCTGTAATTTTCTTTTTTTGTAGTATCTTTGTCTGGTTTTGGTATCAGGGTGATGGTGACCTCATAGAATGAGTTTGGGAGTGTTCCTTTCTCTGCCATTTTTTGGAAGAGTTTGAGAAGAATGGGTGTTAGCTCTTCTCTAAATGTTTGATAGAATTCACCTGTGAAGCCATGTGGTCCTGGACTTTTGTTTGCTGGAAGATTTTTAATCACAGTTTCAATTTCATTACTTGTGATTCGTCTGTTCATATTTTCTATTTCTTCCTGGTTCAGTCTGGGAAGGTTATACCTTTCTAAGATTTTGTCCATTTCTTCCACGTTGTCCATTTTATTGCCATAGAGGTGCTTGTAGCAGTCTCTTAGGATGCTTTGTACTTCTGCGGTGTCTGTTGTAACTTTTCTTTTTTCATTTCTAATTTTATTGATTTGAGTCCTCTCCCTCTTTTTCTTGATGTGTCTGGCTAATGGTTTATCAGTTTTGTTTATCTTCTCAAAGAACCACCTTTTAGTTTTATTGATCTTTGCTATTGTTTTCTTTGTTTCTGTTTCATTTATTTCAGCTCTGATCTTTATGATTTCTTACCTTCTACTAATTCTGGGTTTTGTTCTTCTTTTTCTTGTTCCTTTAGGTGTAAGGTTAGATTGTTTATTTGAGATTTTTCTTGTTTCTTGAGGTAGGCTTGTATAGCTGTAAACTTCCCTCCTAGAACTGCTTTTGCTGCATCCCATAGGTTTTGGATCGTGTTTTCATTATCATGTGTCTCTCGGTATTTCTTGGTTTCCTGTTTGATTTCTTCAGTGATCTCTTGGTTATTTAGTAACGTATTGTTTAGCTTCCATGTGTTTGTGTTTTTTACGTTTTTATCCCTGTAATTCATTTCTAATCTCATAGCGTTGTGGTCAGAAAAGATGCTTGATATGATTTCAATTTTCTTAAATTTACTGAGGCTTGATTTGTGACCCAAGATGTAATCTGTCCTGGAGAATCTGTTCCATGTGCACTTGAGAAGAAAGTGTAATCTGCTGTTTTGGGATGGAATGTCCTATAAATATCAATTAAATCTATCTGGTCTGTTGTGTCATTTAAAGCTTGTGTTTCCTTAGTAATAATCTGTTTGGATGATTTGTCCATTGGTGTAAGTGAGGTGTTAAAATTCCCCACTATTATTGTGTTACTGTCGATTTCCTCTTTTATAGCTGTTAGCAGTTGCCTTATGTATTGAGGTGCTCCTATGTTGGATGCATATATATTTATAATTGTTATATCTTCTTCTTGAATTGATTCCTTGATTATTATATAATGTCCTTCTTTGTTTCGTAACATTATTTTAAAGTCTATTTTATCTGATATGAGTATTGCTACTGCAGCTTTCTTTTGATTTCCATTTGCATGGAATATCTTTTTCCATCCCCTCACTTTCAGTCTGAATGTATCCCTAGGTCTGGAGTGAGTCTCTTGTAGACAACATATATATGGGTCTTGTTTTTGTATCCATTCAGCAAGCCTGTGTCTTGGTTGGAGCATTTAATCCATTCACGTTTAAGGTAATTATTGATATGTATGTTCCTATTACCATTTTCTTAATTGTTTTGGGTTTGTTCTTCTAGGTCCTTTTTTTCTCTTGTGTTTCCCACTTAGAGAAGTTTCTTTAGCGTTTGTTGTAGAGCTGGTTTGATAGTGCTGAATTCTCATAGCTCTTGCTTGTCTGTAAAGCTTTTGATTTCTCCATCAAATCTGAATGAGATCCTTGCCGGGTAGAGTAATCTTTGGTGTAGATTCTTCCTTTTCATCACTTTAAGTATATCATGGCACTCGCTTCTGGCTTGTAGAGTTTCTCCTGAGAAATCAGCTCTTAACCTTATGGGAGTTCCCTTGTTTGTTATTTGTCATTTTTTTCTTGCTGCTTTCAATAATTTTTCTTTGTCTTTAATTTTTCCCAATTTGATTATTATGTGTCTCGGCGTGTTTCTCCCTGGGTTTATCCTGTATGTGACTTACTGTGCTTCCTGGACTTGGTTGGCTATTTCCTTTCCCATGTTAGGGAAGCTTTCGAGTATAATCTGTTCAAATATTTTCTCAGGTCTTTTCTCTCTCTCTTTTCCTTCTGGGACCCCTATAATGCGAATGTTATTGTGTTTAATGTTGTCCCAGAGGTCTCTTTATTTTATAAATAAAGACAGTCCCAGGCTGTCTTTATTTCTTTTCATTCTTTTTTCTTTATTCTGTTCCGCAGTAGTGAATTCTACCATTCTGTCTTCCAGGTCACTTATCCGTTCTTCGCCTCAGTTATTCTGCTATTGAGTCCTTCTAGTGTATTTTTCATTTCAGTTATTGTGTTGTTCATTTCTGTTTGTTTGTTCTTTAATTCTTCTAGATCTTTGTTAAACATTTGTTGCATCTTCTTGATCTTTGTCTCCATTCTTTTTCCAAAGTCCTGGATCACCTTCACTGTCATTATTCTGAATTCTTTTTCTGGAAGGTTTCCTATCTCCACTCCATTTAGTTGTTTTTCTGGGGTTTTATCTTGTTCCTTCATCTGGTACATAGCCCTCTGCCTTTCATCTTGTCTATCTTTCTGTGAATGTGGTTTCTGTTCCACAGGCTGCAGGATTGTAGTTCTTCCTTCTGCCGTCTGCCCTCTGGTGGATGAGGCTATCTAAGAGGCTTGTCAGGTTTTCTCCACTGATTCTTTCTGCAGTCTTCAATCTGTTTTAAACCCATTTAGTGAAATATTTTAGTTGAGATGTTGTATCTTCAGTTCTAGGTATACCACTTTTTTAAATAGATCTTTATTGGACTATAATTGCTTCACAATACTGTGTTAGTTTCTGTTGTACACCAAAGTGAATCAGCCATATGCATGCGTATGTCCCCACATCCCCTCCTTCTTGAGCCTCCCTCCCATCCTCCCTATCCCACCCCTCTAGGTCATCACAAAGCACCGAGCTTATCTCCCTGTGCTATGCTGCTGCTTCCAACTAGCTGACTATTTTACATTCGGTAGCGTATGTATGTCGATGCTACTCTCACTTTGCCCCAGCTTCCTCTCCCCCCATCCCCCCGCCATGTCCTCAAGTCCATTCTCTATGTCTACGTCTTTATTACTGCCCTGCAGGTTCATCAGTACCTTTTTTTTTTTTAGATTCCATATATATGCATTAGCATATGGTATTTGTTTTCCTCTTTCTGACTTCACTCTGTATGATAGACTCTAGATCTATCCACGTCACTACAAATAACTCAGTTTCGTATCTTTTTATGGCTGAGTAATTTTCCACTGTATATGTGTGCCACATCTTACTTATCCATTCATCTGTCGATGGACATTTAGATTGGTTCCATGTCTTGTCTGTTGTAAATAGTGCTACAGTGAACACTGTGGTACATGTCTCTTTTTGAATTATGGTTTTCTCAGGGTATATTATTCTATTTTTATAGTTTCTATTTTTCTGCTGGGCACTCATCATCTATTCACTTATGACCATCGTTTGCTTTAAGTTCTTGAAAAAAAAATATAATACCTGCTTTAAAGTACTTTTTTGCTAATTCTAACATTTGGATTATGCTTTTTTTCTTTTTTTTTTTTTTTTTGCTGTACGCGGGCCTCTCACTGCTGTGGCCTCTCCTGTTGAGGAGCACAGGCTCCGGATGTGCAGGCTCAGCGGCCATGGCTCACGGGCCCTGCCACTCCGCGGCATGTGGGATCCTCCCGGACTGGGGCACGAACCTGTGTTCCCCGCATCGGCAGGCGGACTCCCAACCACTGCACCACCAGGGAAGCCCTATGCTATCTTTTTTATTGATTATTTTTATCTTGATTGTGCGACACTTTTTTGCACATCTAGTGATTTTTTTATATTATGCTGGTCACTCCTTATTCTTTGTAAGGAGGCTAGATTATGTTGTTTTCCTTTAAAAGAGTGTTGAATTTTGTTCTGTCAGGTAGTTATATTATTGGAGAATCTTTTAGGTTTTTGTCTGGCTTGGTTTTCTTTGTGAGGTAGGCCTATTTCAATATTGTACTAAATTTTCCAGTACCTTTATTCCTAAGGTGTTTTAACCTTTCTGGGGTTTCAACTGATAGCCTGAAATGTTCTCTCTACTCTAGTTGGGTGGAGTATTAGTCTTCTTGGGCTGCCATAGCAAAATACTATAGACTAGGTAGTCAAGCAACAGAAATTTGCTTTCTCACAATTCTGTCAACTTGAAGTCCAAGGTCAGAGTCCCAGCAGGGTTGGTTTCTGGTGAGGGCTCTCCCCTTGGGTTGCAGATGGCTGCATTCTCACTGTGTCCTCACATGACCTCGTCTTTGTACGTGTGAGGAAAGACAGTGAGCTCTCTGGTGTCTCTTCTTATGAGGACACTAATTCTCTTGGATCAGGACTTCAACCTTATGACCTCATTTAACCTTAATTACTTCTTTTGTGTCTAGTCTCCAACTACAGCAATGCTGGGGGTTAGAGCTTCATGGTGTGAATTTTGTGGGGACACAGACATTCAGTCTGTAACAGGAACTTTAAAAGACTCCTTGCATTGCACAACCTTTCAGCCTCATAGTAGGTGATCTGTGCTAGACCTCATAGAGCCTCACCCTGTGTGGATGTGGGTGTGGGTGTGTATAGCACAGCCCTTGAGCAACGAGGACCCATGATTAAATCCCTGTGCTCAGAAATCTGCTGTCTCCTAGCTGCTTTATTTGAGCTAGTCCTCCTTGTGTTGGGACAGGAAAGTGTTCCCAGGCAGAACACTGGGGCCATCGAGAGGCTCACTTCATATTTCCCTTCCCTCAAAGACCTCACATGTGCACTGCTTGTTATTCATTTCCTGAACACAGTTGCTTTGTATATTTTGGCCAGTTTTATCCTTGTTTTCGGGAGAATAGCAAATCTGGTACCAGATATTCTGCCATGGTTGAAAGCAGACAAGTCATGAGTTTTTATTTTCAAACATAGTAGGAGAAGCTTTAAAGATCTCTTTTGGGCATTCTTGTTTTTCATAGTTAATTTTTTTTTTTTATTACTGAAGAAGCCTATTTTATTAAAAGTTTTATGGGTAGACTTAGACTTCCCTGGTTGCACAGTGGTTAAGAATCTGCCTGCCAGTGCAGGGGACACGGGTTCAAACCCTGGTCGAGGAAGATCCCATATGCCACAGAGCAACTAAGCCTGTGCGCCACAAGTACTGAGCCTGCACTCAAGAGCCCACTAGCCACAACTACTGAAGCCCACACGCCTAGAGCCTGTGCTCCGCAGCAAGAGAAGCCACCGCAATGAAGAGTAGCTCCCACTCGCCGCAACTAGAGAAAGCCCGTGCAGCAAGGAATACCCAATGCAGCCAAAAATATATATATAAATAAATAAGTTTATTTTAAAAAAATGTTTTATGGGTAGACTTGAATTCTTTTTAATGCTGTGTGTTGAACATAATGGACTTTGTAGAGGATGACTCTTTTGTTCTTACAGGTATTGATGGACTGATTCTTTATGATATTGTTAGAGTCTTTCTGAAGTATTTCACTGTGTATTTGAAGCTCTCTATATACAGTAATCAAAACCTGGTGATGAAATGTTACAACTTACACCCACCAAACCCTAGAAATTTAGCATTTAGGCCCCAGGAGGGCTCTTTTAACTGTCTCCCCCTATATGAATTTGACATAGGATAATGTGAGATATGGCCCCAACACTGGGCAAAGTGACATGCTATAAAAGAATGGTTCCTTAATTATAATAGTTAAAATTTTTCCAGGAGTTTAAAATACTCCTAAGTACATAATTTAACTGTTACTTCGTTCACTTGAAAAATGAAATCCTTTTTGGCAGACCATTATAAAGTCTTTAGATTTTATACTTTTTGAAAAGAGTAATTGTGAGTCCTGTATTTGTTGAAAGTAAACTATGCTGGATAGAGTAAGTCAGGATTTTTCCATTTTCTATAAGGATTACATCAAGTAAAAACAATTCTGTTTAGATATTTTTGAAATTGTTAGAAGGGTTTTGAGGGGTATTGAAAAGGCTTCACATTTAATTATGTATCACATGGCCAAAATTGAAAAAGCAATCATTAAAAGTTGAGTTCTAGCAGAAATAGGTAGGTTATTGGATGGTCCAAAATCGGACTCATTTGCATGTGGGGGGTGGGCATGAGTGGGTGTGAGTGTGTGTATTTGTACTCATACACATATGTACTGGCAAAATTTGGTAATTGATTATGCTGGCTTCTCAGATCAGAGAGGAAAGGATAGATTCTTAGATGTTGGAACTACTGAAAATAATTTATAAAAATACTTTTCTGTCCATGCCTCACTCCATGTGCCAAATGAAATTTCAGAATAAGGATTTGCCTGTAAATAATATATATACAGAGAAATATACGGGTGAATATTTAATCTCAGGTAGTTATAACATTGCCAAATGACATTAAAAAAAAAAAGATCAATCTGTACAGCAAAAAAAAAACCCCATCGATTATAAGCAGAGAGAAGAGTTGAGCATGAAGCTGGCAAGTCATATGTAATATATGTGATTTGTTCTTCAGACTCAAGGTAAAAAGTTAGTCACCTATATATCACTGTACAAGAAGTCCTTTGCCTCCCTCTCAGGCATTCCCTTCCACACTTACCTTGTCTACCTGTTGAAATTCCCAGAGGTTATTGTCATTCCTCTTTAGTAAACAAGCAGAGAACTGGAACCTCCCTCTTAAGCCCCTGAGTGCTGTTGCCTGTTGTTGCCACAGGGTGTTGCTATTGAAGCTTGATCCTGTGCAGCCCCTTGATGTCTGCTCAGCGGTGAAGCTCTTAACTGGTCCAGAAGTTTGCACAGACTTCACTGGGGGCACATGGGGCCTCTTAAAGGCTTTTAGAGTTCATATAATCAGAAGCTCTGCTATTGTTTCCCACTTTACAGCCATTGTACCAGGGTTATAGGATATGAAGGAGCAATGAGCATCATTCATTCATTCGACAAATATTTACTCAGCACCTGCTATGTGTACCAAATACTGTTTTATGAATTGGAAATAATAATAGTGAACAAAACAAAACAAAAAATTCCTGCCATAATGCAGTCTACATTCCTTCTGAGAATTGGGTGGAGGAAGAGTAACAGTGGCAGAGACAGACAGATAAGATTAAGTGTGTATGCTATGACACATCTACAGAAAGGCCTATGCATGAAGTCCTGACCTCTTTTAATTATTTTGTATTTATTCTATGTGGGACATCAATATGAATGGTAACAGTAAGTGTATCAAAGAAGAGAGGCTGAGTACTTGATGTATTTAAAATTATAGTTTGCTGATAACTTCTCACTAGCTTGTATAGGCACTTTGTGGCCACACTGTATACAGTGGTGCATCATGCAGCTATTAAAAATGTTAGTATAGACATATTTATGAACATGGAGAGATGTTTATTATAAGTGGAAATGCAGGTTAGGAAATGATACATTTAGTATGATCACGGTATCTTATATGATCACGGTATCTTATCTGATTGGTAAATTAGGGAGTAACTGGCCCTACTGATGCCCTTTGTCAGCATAGCAGCTAGCTAGTCTTTCCACAGCCATTGAGTGATTTCTTCATGGAATAAGTTGTGCAGGGGCTCACCCCTGAGGGAGAGCTCTTTTTCTTTCTAGTGCTAACATGTCCACCTCTGGGGCTATTAGCAAGCCCATTTGTCCAGCACACCTAAAGCTTCTATTAGTAATATTTTATTCTTTGTTTTGTTTCTCAACTTGTTCATTTGGCAGGGAAGTGGTTATCAGTTTTTGGGTGCTCTCTTTGGACACCTTATACTTATAAGCCTATTTTTAGTTTTATACATATTTTTATTATTTTTCCATATACATATATAGGAAGAAGTCTGGGGAAATATGCATCATAGTTTTCCAAGAGGTTTGTAGACTTAGAAGATTTTTGCTTTCTTTTTTTTCTTGTCTGTACTTTTGAATTCACTGGAATTATTAGATATGTAATTAAGAAATAGTTAAGCATTTTAAACCTCTGAAAAATATAGCCTGGTCTGACTTTCCCTGTAGAAGAGTTAGTCATCTTTGTACAAGGGAAGAAGCTGGACCTGAGTAGATATGTTTCCACCTACAGAGCTTGGTGCTTGAGTCTAGAACTTATGGTAGGCAAAAATATATTACTTCTAAAGTCTCTGACTTGTCATTTCATCACATATGTCAGAATAATTGCCTTTTATCCTTAAATTGTGTTAGGCAATTTGCATGATTTTTTTTTTTTTTTTTTTTTTTTTTTTTTGCGGTACATGGGCCTCACTGCTGTGGCCTCTCCCGCTGCGGAGACCGGGGCATGAACCCGCGGGATCTGCATCGGCAGGCGGACTCTCAACCACTGCACCATCAGGGAAGCCCCCAGTTTGCATGATTTTTAAAAGTTTGTTACAGTATTTAATTGAGGTCAACTGGATTCTGTATTTTTCTTTCCTACTTGCAAAGTATAGCTGTTTGCTAATAAGCCTGTTTATTTTTTTGGTTTCTTTTACTATTCCTTGCCTTTAGAAAAGGAGCTACTCTAGATTCCTACCATCCTTCCTGTTTATCATAGTGATAATAGTACCCTTATATGTATATAGTACCCAGGTTTGTCTGTATTTGAAATCATAGGATATATTTATTAAAAGGGGAAAAGACATAAAGAAAATGTTTCTAAAGTGCTAGTTTTTATATCCCCACTTCTCTATACTAGTAGAAAAAAAATTGTATTGTCTCTCTTGATATTGAAATTGTAAAAGAGTAAACATGCTACATAATTAAATTATTATAGTTTGACCATGCTTTTTAAAAATTTACATTTTTAATTTTTATTTTGATCATGAAATATTTCAGACCACAAAAAAAGATACTGAGAATAAAATAAAGAATTTCTGCATACTCACTTTGCAACTTAATAAACAAAAGTTTACAAATACAATTACGTCCCTGTGTACATTGTTTTAATTCCCCATCCACCTCCAGTTTGGTGTTTATCATTCTTGTGCATATGTTAATATATTTACTGTCTGTATATGTATATCTAAAGAATAGAGCATACTTTTAAATGTTTTTTAAATGTTTCTTTAAACATAAAGTTTTAATTTTATATGAAACATTCATATATTGCTAGTAAGAATGTAAAATGATACAGCTGCTTTGGAAAACTGTTTGCCATTTCCTAAAAAAATTGAACAGTTACCATACAACTCAGCAGTTCTCCTAGGTATATGCCAAAGAGATATGAAAACATATATCCCCACAAAAACTTGTACACAGATGTTCATAGCAGCATTGCATTATTCAAACTTAGCCAAAAAAACCACAAAGAAAACACCCAAATGTTCATCAGCTGGTGAATGGATAAATAAAATGAGGTATATCTGTAGAACGAAATATTATTCAACATTGTAAAAAGGAATGAAGTACTGATACCTGCTTCAACATGGATGAGCCTTGAAAACATTATACTAAGTAAAAGAAGCCAGTTACAAAAGACTGTATATTTTATGATTTCATTTATATGTGAAGTCCAGAAAACATATAGAAACAAAGTAGATTAGTGGTTGTCTAGGGGGAGAATGGGCTGTGATTTCCCATGGTTAGGGATTTATTTTTAGGATGATGAAAATGTTCTAAAATGAGATAGTGGTGATAGTTGCACAACTCTGTGAATATACTAAAAACATTGAATTGTACACTTTAAATGGTAAATTGTATTGGGATGTGCATTACATCTCAATTTAGCTGTTTTAAAAGTTCATGTGAATGTTATATATAAGCTTTTTAAACTCAGCATAAGCCAAACAAATCATCATTTTGAGATTTACAGATTTTTGGACAGTTCAGTTCTTTATAACTCATTTTCACATTCTGTTATATGAATTTACTGTATTTTCTTAATCCATTTTCCTTTTTGCTCTTAAAAAAATGCTTCAGTGAGCAGTTCACTCCATGTTTCCTTATATTGTAACACATTTTTAAGGCTTTCTTTGAAGTAAGAATTTGGTAGAATTATTGATCATTTGAAATTTATTTAGTATTTAATTATTTAGAAGACATTTTATTGGTATACCTCAGCACATTTAATTATACAACTTAAAATTGAAATTAATAAAAGTACTCATTGTCTGAAATCTTTCTGTGCAACTTTTATATTTGGCAAAAGAAAAGGTAAGACTTCTCAATCTTAACTACTGTGCCTTTCTTGGTATTTTTATTTTATTTTACTGTAGTTTAACTGAAGTATAGTTAATGTAAAATATTGTTAGTTTCAGGAGTACTACATAGTGATTTGACATTTGGGTGCATTATGAAATGATCACCATAATAATAAGTCTAGTAACCATCTGTGCCCATATCAAGTTATTACAGCATTATTAACCATATTCCTAATCCTGTATTTTTATCTCTGTGGCTTATTTATTTTAAAACTGAAGTTTTAAAATATTCCCCTCATCTATTGCCCCCCCCATCCCTGCCAAATCCCTCCCTTCTGACAACCACCCACATTTGTTGAGTCTGTTTCGGTTTGTTTCATTTTGTTTTGTATTTTAGATTCTACGTATGAGTGAGTTCATGCAGTATTTGTCTCTTTGAGTTATTTCACTTAGGATAATATTGTTTATATCCATCCATGTTGTCACAATGGCAATTTTATTTTTTTCATTTTTTTAGAATATTACTGAGGAATATTCCATTACATACATGTATATACACACACCACATCTTCTTAATCCCTTCATCTTTTGCTGGGCACTTTGATTGCTTCCATATCTTGGCTTTTATAAATAATGCTGCAGTGAACATTGAAGTGCATATATCTTTTAGAATTATTGTTTTTATTTTCTTTAGGTAAATACCCGGAGTGAAATTGCTGGACCACATGGCAGTACTATTTTTAATTCTTTGAGGAACCTCCATACCATTTTCCATAGTGGCTCACCAATTTACAGTTTCACCAGCAGTTCACAAGAGTTCACGTTTCTCCACATCCTTGCCAACACATGTTATTTGTTGTCTTTTTCATGATAGTCATTCTGATAAGTGTGAGGTGGTATCTCATTGTGGTTTCGATATGCACTTCCCTGGTGATTAGTGATGTTGAGCATCTTTTCATGTGTCTGTTGGCCATCTGTAAGTCTTCTTTGGAAAAATGTCTATTCATTTCCTCTGCTCATTTTTTAAATTGGGTTGATGGCTTTTTTTGATGTTGTTATATGAGTTCTTGGTGTATTTTGGATATCCCTTATCAGATACATCATTTGCAAATATCTTCTCCCATTCAGTAGGTGGCCTTTTTGTTTTGTTGATAGTTTCCGTCACTGTGCCATATCTTTTTAAATTTGATGTATTCCCATTTGTTTATTTTTGCTTTTGTTTCCCTTGCCTGAAGAGACATATCCAAAGAAAACTACTAAGACTGATGTCAGAGAGCATTCTGCCTATGTTTTCTTCTAGTAGTTTTATGGTTTCAGGTCTTAACATTTAGGTCTTTAATCCATTTTGACTTTATTTTTGTATATGGTGTGAGAAAGTAGTCCAGTCTGATTCTTTTGCATGTAGCTCTCCAGTTTTCCCAACACCATTTATTGAAGAATTTATTTCCCCATTATATATTCTTGCCTCCTTTGTCATGGATTCATTGATCATATAAGTGTGTTGTTCATTTCTTGGCTCTTTATTATGTTCCATTGATCCATGTGTCTGTTTTATGTCAGGACCATACTGTAGCTTTTTAGCAGTTTGAAATCAGCTAGTGTGATATTTCCAGCTTTGCTCTTCTTTCTCAAGGTTATTTTGGCTATTTGGGGTCTTTGTGATTATGTACAAATTTTAGAATTATTTGCTTTAGTTCTGTGAAAAATGCCATTGGTATTTTGATAAGGATTGCATTGAATCTGTAAATTGCCTTGGGTAGTATGGTCATTTTAACAATATTCTTCCAATCCAAGAACACAGGACATCGTTGTTTTCAACTTCTTTCTTCAGTTCTTGTAGTTTTCTAACTACGGGTCTTTTACCTCATTGGTCAGATTATTCCTAGGAATTGTATTCTTCTTAATGCAATTGTAAGTGGGATTATTTTCTTAATTTTCCCTTCTGATAGTTTGTTGTTAACATATAGAAAAGCAACATATAATATATCATTTGCAAACAGTGACAGTTTTATTTCTTCCTTTCTAATTTGGATTCCCCTTATTTCTTTATCTTGTCTGGTTGCTGTGGGTAGGACTTCTAATACTCTGCTGAATAAAAGTGGCAAGAGTGGGCATCCTTGTCTTTTTTCTGATCTTAGGAGAAATACTTCCAGCTTTTCACCATTGAGTATGAGGTTGACTCTGGGTTTTTCATATATGGTCTTTATTACTTTGAGGTATGTTTCCTCTATACCCACTTTATTGAGTGTTTTTATCACAAATGGATTTTGAATTTTGTCAAAAGCTGTTTCTATTAAGATGCTCATATGATTTTTATTCTTCACTTTGTTAATGTGGTGTATCGCATTGATTCATTTGTGGTTGTTGAACCATCCTTGCATCACTGGGATAAATCCCACTTGATTGTGGTGTATGATCCTTTTACTGTATTGTGGAATTCGGTTTGCTAATATGTTTTTGGGGATTTTTGCATCTACACTTATCAGTGATATTGGCCTATAATTTTCTTTTTTTGTGTGATTTCTTTGTCTGGTGTTGATATCAGGATGATGCTGGCCTGGTAGAATGAGTTTGGAAGCATTCGTTCCTCTTCAGTTTTTTGAAATAGTTTGAGAAGAGTAGATGTTAACTCTTCATTAAATATTTGATAGATTCACCTGTGAAGCCCTCTGGTCCTGGACTTTGGTACTTTGGTTTCTTGGAGGGTGTTTTTGTTTGTTTGTTTGAATTACTGATTCAATTTTATTACTGGTAATTGGTCTGTTCATGTTTTCTTTTTCTTCCTGATTCAATCCTGCGAGATTGTACATTCTAGGAATTTATCCATTTTTCCTAGGTTGCCCCTTTTACAGGCATACAATTGTTCATAGTAATTTCTTATGATCCTTTGTATTTCTGCATTGTCAGTCATAACTTCTCTTTTATGTCTGATTTTATTTGGGCCCTCTCTTTTTTTCTTGTTGAGTCTGTCTAAAGTTTTATCAATTTTATTCATCTTTTCAAAGAACTAGCTCTGAGTTTCATTGATCTTTTCTATTGTTTTTTTAGTCTCTCTTTCATTTTTTTCTGCTCTGGTCTTTATTTTCTTTCTTCTATTAACCTTTGCGTTTTGTTGGTTCTTCTTTTTCTAGTTCCTTTAGGGATAAATTTAGGTTGTTTATTTGAGAGTTTTCTTGTTTCCTGAGCCTGGCTTCTGTTGCTATAAACTTCCCTCTTAGAATGGCTTTTGCTGTGTCCCAAAGATTTTGGATCATTATGTTTCCAGTTTCATTTGTCTCCAGGTACTTTTTTTATTTTTTCTTTGATTTTTTTTCAGTGGCTCATGGTTATTTAGTAACATATTGTTTAGCCTCCATGTGTTTGTGTTCTTTGCAGTTTTTTTCTTGTAGTTGATTTCTAGTCTCATACCACTGTAGTCAGAGAAAGATGCTTGGTATGATTTCATTCTTAAATTTATTGAGAGTTGTTCTTTGACCTAGCATATAATCTCTCCTGGAGAATGTTCCATGTGCACTTGAAAAGAATGTGTATTCTGCTGTTTTTGGATGAAATGTTCTATATATGTTTGTTCCATCTGCTCTATTGTGTCATTTAGGCCAGTGTTGCCTTATTGATTTTCTGTCTGGATGATCTGTCCATTGATGTAAATGGGGTGATAAAGTCCCTTACTATTATTATATTACTGTCAATATTTCCATTTCTGTTTGTCAATATTTGCTTTACGTATTTAGCTGCTTGAATGTTGTGTGCATAATTTACAATTGTTGTATCTTCTGTTGGATTGATCCCTCTATCATTATGTAATGTCCATCTTTGTCTCTTGTTACAGTCTGTTTTAAAGTCTGTTTTATCTGATACACATATTGCTACCCCAGCTTTCTTTTTGTTTCCATTTGTATGGAACACATACCTTTTTCCATCCACTCACTTTCAGTTGGTATGTATCTTTCCATCTAAAGTGAGTTGCTTGTATGCAGCATGTATATACGAGTCTTGTTTTTTAATTTATTCTGCCACCCTGTGTCTTTTGATTGGAGCATTTAGTCCATTTACATTTAAAGTAATTATTGATAGGTTTGTACTTACTGCCATTTTGTGAATTGTTTCTGGTTGTTATCGTAGTTCTTTTTTGTTCCTTTTTCCTTTGATCTCGTGATTTGATGACCATCTTTAGTGTTACATTTGGATTCTTTTCTCTTTTTTGTATGTGTACCTATGGTAGGTTTTGGGGTGGGTTTTTTTAGTAAATCTATTTATTTATTTTTGGCTGCGTTGGGTCTGCATTGCTGCGCACAGGCTTTCTCTAGTTGTGGTGAGTGGGGGCTATGCTTCATTGTGGTGCGCAGGCTTCTCATTGCAGTGGCTTCTCTTGTTGTGGAGTACAGACTCTAGGTGCATGGGCTTCAGTAGTTGTGGCACGCAGGCTCAGTAGTTGTGGCTTGCAGGCTCTAGAGCACAGGCTCAGTAGTTGTGGTGCACGGGCTTAGTTACTCTGCAGCATGTGGGATCTTCCTGGACCAGGGCTCAAAACCATGTCCCCTGCATTGGTAGGCAAATTCTTAACCATTGCGCCACCAGGGAAGTCCTTATTGTAGGTTTTTGATTTGTGGTTAGCATGAAGTTTATACATATCAACATACAGATATATATCGAGACATATACATATTTATATAATCATATGTATATTTTTTGACTTGATGACTTCTTTTTTTATTAACTTATTTTATTTACATACTTGGCTGCATTGGGTCTTCATTGCTGTGCACAGGCCTCTAGTTCAGGCAAGTGGGGGCTACTCTTTGTTGTGGTGCACGGGCTTCTCATCGCTTTGGCTTCTCTTGTTGCAGAGCACGGGCTCTAGGCATGTGGGCTTCAGTAGTTGTGGCACACGGGCTTAGTTGCTCCATGGCATGTGGGATCTTCTAGGACCAGGGCTCGAACCCATGTCCCTTTCATTGGCAGGTGGATTCTTAACCACTGTGCCATCAGGGAAGTCCCGACTTGATGACCTTAAGTTCAAAAACATTCTAACCACCTTACATTTCCCTACATACACTTTTAATTTTTTTATGTCATATTTTACAATTTTTCATTTTTTGTATCCCTTAATTACTCTTGTGGTTGTAGATGAATTTACTATTTTTGTCTTTTAACCTTCCTACCAGCTTTGTAAGTAGTTGATCTACTACCTTTACTGTATATTTGCTTTTACCAGTGAGATTTTTCCTTTCATAATTTTTGTATTTCGAGTTGTGGTCTTTTCTGCTTAGAGAAGTCTCTTTAACATTTCTTGTAAAGCCAGCTTAGTGGTGCTGAACTCTTAGCTTTTGTTCGTTTGTGAAACTCATCTCTCCTTCAAATCTGAGTGATATCTTTGCTGGCTAGAGTATTCTTGTTTGTAGGTTTTTTCCTTTAATCACTTTAAACATATTGTGCCATGTTCTTCTCGCCTGTAGAGTTTCTGCCAAAAAGTCAGCTAATGGTCTTACAGGAGTTCCCTTGTGTGTAACTGGTTGCTTTTCTCTTGCTGCTTTTATGTCTTTCTTGGTATTTATTGTTATGCAAGACATCCTTATTTTTGTGTGTGCTTATCTCTTATAGAAAAGGCCACAAATGAGTACAACACTACAGAAGATTGGAGTCTTATTATGGACATATGTGACAAAGTTGGAAGCACTCCTAATGGGTAAGATGCCCAGTCATGCCCACTGAACGTCTAGGAACTTAATAATCTGTGTCTCTTATCCTGATGTAACTTTGGAAGGAAAATGGGATTTTTACTATTTCCTTTTGGGGGATAAAAGTAAAGGCATGCTGGTGGCTGGATTTATGTGGTTAACCTCATCCTGAAAGAACAAATGAAAAGAATTGACCAAAAATTTGAAATATTAAAACATATAATTAAAGCCTTGTTACAGCAGGGACACACGTTAACAATGAATAGACTTAATTATTTAGGGAATTCCCCTGTGACTTAGACATGTTTAATAATGAAGTAGGTAAATATAATAACATAAAACATATATACTAAAAAGACCTTTCAATAATGAATAGGTAAATGCAATAAATCATAATGAAAAAATGAATATAAATAATGGTGCTTTGGGGATGGAATGGAGCAGTCAAGCTGAACTGATTATACTTTAGAAGTTTAGAAGACTGATGAAAGCATTTTTTTAACATTACAGCTTTTCAAAGTGCATTCATGCGTGTTTATACTTAAATCTTTTGAGACTGTATATCTTGCTAGTTTTTCTTCCCACAAGATAAGAATTTGCTGTGTGAAAGCTCAGTCTGTCTTGAAGAAATGAAAAGGTAATTTATATGATATTGTTCTCTTGTGTTGACTGACCTGTTTTGAAATGATTTGGCTCTTCATTTTTGATTTTGGAATGTACAACCTTTGCAACAAGTTTTCTTTTTCTTTTTTAAGTTCTACAAGTCTATGAGCAAAACATTGTGTAAGATCATTTTATAGATTGAGTCCTTTAATGAAGTGACATTTGCAGGTGTATATATAAGGTATTCTGCTACCAAATAAGTTTAAATTTAAAAATGTTTGAATTGAAATTCTGAACACTTAACCTTCTTCATTTTTTTAGAGCAAAAGATTGCCTAAAAGCCATAATGAAAAGGGTAAATCATAAGGTTCCTCATGTTGCTCTGCAGGCGTTAACTGTAAGTGAAAGTCATGTTATTATTTGACCCAAATTTTAAATGTGTATTTATTTCAGTTAAGTAAGATAATATCTTGACATTTATATATTGATTTTTATTTTAATTAATAGCTTCTTGGGGCTTGTGTGGCAAACTGTGGAAAGGTATTTCATTTAGAAGTATGTTCCCGTGATTTTGCAACAGAAGTACGTGCTGTGATAAAAAATAAGGTAAATTTTAAAAAGAGAAGAAATTTGTCATTAAAAAATATATATGCTGTGTTATTTTAACTATATAAAGCATTAATAGAGTTGTATAGTAAGGGAAATCATTTTAAATAGATTTGAAATGAAAAAAACTTTCTGTTCTAAAATTTGTTGTTTGCATTTGTAGCACCAAAAACTGTTTTCCTCCCCAAATCATATATATTAGTGATAATAGCTGATCTTTATTGAGGGTTAGCAGTCACTGCTTTAAGCATTTTATGTATGCTACCTTTTTTAAAGCTCTTAACAACCCTTAGAAGTTAGATTCCCTTATCATTCCTATTTTATAGATGCAGAAACAGACTTAAGAGAAGTTAAGTAACTTGTCTAAGGTTATGCAGCTACTAAGTGGCATAGTTGATGTTCATATTCAGGTTTCTGTGACTTCAGAGTCCAAACTAACTACCATTCTGTCCTGATTCCCATTAGAGATGGTGAACAAAGGGGCCCTTTATTTTAGAGCAGGGTGGAGAGGGTCTTCTTGATGGAGTTGTTATTAATTTATTTCTGTTAGAAGCTCTGAAGCACTATTCTCATGCTATTAGTGGCAAAAATATCAGAATTTTAGTTTAGTTGATATGAAAAGCTTAATCTAATATTGAGAATATTAAGAAAACATAAAAGAAATAACCTCTGAATATAATAGATTCATTGTCATTGTATAAGGCATAAACATTGATGTTCAAAAAGGGTAATTTTCTGGGCTTCCCTGGTGGCGCAGTGGTTGAGAGTCCGCCTGCCGATGCAGGGGACACGGTTTCGTGCCCCGGTCCTGGAAGATCCCACATGCCGCGGAGTGGCTAGGCCTGTGAGCCATGGCCACTGAGCCTGCGCGTCCGGAGCCTGTGCTCCGCAACGGGAGAGGCCACAACAGTGAGAAGCCTGCATACCACCAAAAAAAAAAAAAAAAAAAAAGTAATTTTCCAAGAAACAACTGTATATTAAAATGTAAATAAGCATTTATCAAGTGCTCATTTAGGCTAAGGATTGCTAGACTTTTGTTGATGTTTATAAAATTAGAGAATTTTGGTGGTAATTCTCTTTGTTAAATAATTCAAGTACTTATTTTAACAATTTTTTTCTTTGCCTTTCTTTAAAAGGCTCATCCTAAAGTATGTGAAAAACTGAAATCTTTAATGGTGGAGTGGTCAGAAGAATTTCAGAAGGACCCTCAGTTTAGTCTGATATCTGCAACTATTAAATCTATGAAAGAAGAAGGAATTACTTTTCCTTCAGCAGGTTCTCAGGTAAGAGATCATTCAGACTCATGGTTGACCCTATACTATTTTGAAGATATATGCCTTGGGTAAAAGCTGGCAAGGTTTATCTTAGTCATCATTGCTCACCTGCACTCTACATGAGTCTGTCTAGCGTGGTGCCTTATATTGAGTAGACATTGTAATTGTCAAGTGAATTACTTCTACAAATGAGAACTTTGAGAAGTGAATCATCCATAAATAATCTGTTTAATGCTACTCTGAATGTAGAGTCATGCAAAAGGCATAGATGTGTGAGAGAGCCCTTATGTTCAAGAAATATATAGTCAATTTGGAGGGTAACTATATACATGTGAAAAATAACTAGTTATAATTAACAAATATGGATGAGGGATACACAAGCTAGATGCCAGGAGAGAGAGGTTAACTATAGATTGGGATGGTGAAGAAGGTGAAGAGTAGAATTTTTAGGCTGGAATGTATTTCAGTATGTAGAGAAGAGTAAAGAGGTCATCAAGGAAGGAATGACATGAACCAGTTCATGGACTTGAGAAAGCTCAAGATCTGTTTGTTGAAGAATGAATATGCCTGGAGTGAATAGTGTAGTTTACATATAAGATGGGGTGAACTATAAGATGAGAAATTTATTTGGGGATGTAGAGGGTAGCTTTAGTAGGACAGGGGTGGGAGCAGGGATGATGAGTCACAGAGTAGGTTGTTTTTTTTAGTCTGTGGGAGAAAAACACTGTGTCTTGGCTTTTGCTCTCAGTGCCTCTTCTTTTCCAGGATGTGGGCTAGGCAAAGAGACTAAGAGAAGTACTGTATATTTTTTTTAAATTTTGGACTGTAGACTGAAGACACAAAAAGAACCTTTATAGCTGACCAGGCCTAAGGGTTCAAGGTAGAATTTTGAGATAAAAACCTTATAAGTAACAAAAGTCTAGCATTTTCCTGCTCTGTCCTTTCTGCAGGTCATTCTCAAAAATCTGTGTTAAAGAACTGGTTGATGGTTCAGAATCCTGGACATCTATCTCTGTCTTCCATGCCTTTAAGTTTAACCATGACCTTCCTTAGTCCTCTGCTATGCCTGAAGAGCCACCACCATTCAAACACAATGAGTAGTAAAAGGGGGCTTAATGTGTATGCCTAGAGCTGCACCTTTTGTCTGCGTCCTCCCTCCTCTTCTCTTCAGTCATTATCATGGCTTCTTGCTTCTACTGCTCGCATAGCCCTGTGGCTCTAGCAGTATAGCACCTCTCACTGAATGAGAGACCTTGGACCACTGAGATCAGGAAGTGCAATCAGGAAAGATTCATATTTAAGTACTTTCTGTATGCCAGGTTCAGTGTCAGATACTAAGATTTATGCAAAATGTAAACTGGTTCGTGCCCTTTGTGATTTTTTTATGTTTTCTTGAAAATTCTGATGTTCTGTTTTAGTGCTTGAAAACAACTACTTAATATTATCACAAAGACCTTCACTTTTAAGTGGAACTTAATTAACTTTTTAATTAGCATGAGCGAATAATCATAGAGCTTGTGTTTTCCTTGAAAAGGTAGTTGTGTTCATTTTACTCATACATTACAGACTGTCTCAGTTGCTGCCAAGAACGGTACATCATTGAACAAAAACAAAGAAGATGAAGATATAGCTAAAGGTAAATAAAGGATCATGCACGTGTAATTTAGTGTTGCTAATCTAAAAACTAGTGGAGTCTGAGAAGTAAGAGAAACAATTGACGAGATATAAGATTAATTGAACTCATAAGCGTTGTCAGTAACATGTATTTAATGTCCTACCTTTGACGAGATTACATTTCACCTTTTCTTTAATGCCAAAGTTATGAGTCAAGCACAGAAATATGTTCATGACTTGTCCTATATGGAAAGCTACCCATATTATAATGTCACAATCTGTTTGCTGTAAAAATAATAGCTGCTATATATGACAGACTGTGATAATAAGGAATGAGCAAAAACTTATTTTAAAAAATGTCATGGTTCTCTGCCCTGTCCCCTCTCCCCTTCCTGCCCCCACAAAAGCTAATTGTTTAGCGTTCAACTGGACAAATAAGATATTCACTTGATTTATTCTTATTAAATAGTATATTATGTAATATTTCTTATTAAAGTTTTAAAAAATAAGAATTAATTCTGGCTGTCTTGTTTTTTGTATTTTAATTTTTCAAACTAGCTATTGAATTATCATTGCAAGAGCAGAAGCAGCAACACACAGAGACAAAATCTTTATATCCATCTGCAGAAATTCCATCAAATAATAAAGTTGCAAGGAAAGTGAGAGCTTTATATGATTTTGAAGCTGTGGAGGACAATGAACTCACCTTTAAACATGGTGAAATTATTATTGTTTTGGATGACAGGTATGTTTTAAATATTTCTGGAATATTTTGAAGTTATTAAGTATAATACCCTTAATTTAGAATGCTGGATATTCAGCTTTTGACTTTGGTGTATTTAAATCATACTAGAACCTTTTCTACCTTAGTTATTTTTTTCTCAAACTAGACTGGGTAGTGTGAGTTTCTTATTCTTTTGTTAAATTTGGTAATAAAGTATTCTTTAGATCTTGGATTAAAAATGTATTAAATAATATTGTTTATTATCACAATTGGGAAACAGAAATATTCACTCATCTGAATGCATTTACGTTAGGAGTTGTATATACTAAAATTACTGGCAAAAAAAAACTTTAGGAAGAGATATAGTTATATTACCTTTGATCAGTGCAACCAAAAACTATACTCAGCTCCTCCGCAATTCTTAATCTGCTACTGCCTCTCCCTCACAATTTCTCTATCACTTAAAGTTGTAATAAAGAATAGATCTGTCTGTATTGGGCCTAAGTCTATTTTACTTTGCTTTTAAAGAAAGAAATTGATGAAATTTAGCAAGAGTGAGACCTAATAGCTTGTTGCTATGAAGAGAGATTGCAAATGTATTTGGTATCCATTATAAATAACTTAGTAAGGATACATTAGTATATTTTTAAATGGGTAGATACACAAAATCATTTTACTTTGCTACAGTAAATATTTATTGAGAAAATGTTATGTAAATAAGCTGTGTTTATAATAAAAAAGTGACCGAGGGCACAATTCTTTCTTCATGAAACCTAGAATAAAGTAAGGGAGTTAAAGTTAGAGGTAATTAGGTGGGATGCAGATTGTGAATGCCGTAAGAGGTAACGTTGGGGTCCAGAAGAAAGCAGAATCACACCTGGTACAAGCATCTAGGAAAGAAGGCTTATCCAGAGGGTCTATTTCAGGTGTTTGGAAAGGAATAGACAAAATTATCATTTCTAGATTCTGTGGCTGTCCATTTACAAGGTCCAAGAGAATCAATGATCAGACTGTTAAAACTGATAAGAAAAAAAAAAAAAAACTGATGAGTTCACCAGGCTGTTGGATATAAGCTCAGTATACAAAAATCAGTGGTATGCTTTAATCACAACTATTTAGAAAATGTAGAAAAAAATGTCATTCTCTATAGTCACAAAAATTATAAATGATTGAGGAATAAATAAACCTAACAAAGGTACATAAGGACTTTATGGAAAAAATTATAAAATTCTTTGAAAGATACAAAGGAATATAAATATATGTAATATATTTATGTAAATATAAATGGAGAGAGATACCATGTTTATGGTGAAGAAACCTTAATATTGTAAAGATTTAATTTTTCCAATGTTAATGCATAAACAGTGCCTTTCCAATTAAAAGCCCAATAAGACTTTTTTTTAGAGAACTTGAAAACATTTTAATTTTAACATTAATATGGAATTGTGAAGGTATACAGTAACATAGAGAAGGTACTTTCCCTGCCAAGTATCAAGGCATATTAACAAGCTGTAGTAAATAAATACATAGACTGTTGCAACAAGATGGAATCCAAAAATAGGCTCATGAAAGATAGCAGCTTGCTGTTTGAAAGATAGGCTATCATAAATCAGTAGAAAAATTGGTGTACTATTAAGTAAATTTTGCTGGGATGAATGGTTTTTTATGCAGTATAAATAAAATTTGATTCAGCTTCACACAGTACATAAAATTTCATTCCAAATAAATTAAAGAACTAAACGTGGGAGAGGGATACAAAGGAAAACCTGAAACTATTAAACAAATATATAGGAGAATAGGGGTTCAAGGATAGAGAAAGATTTCTTTTTTAAAAAAGTATAGAGACTTCCCTGGTGGTGCAGTGGATAAGACTTCATGGTCCCAATGCAGGGATTTGATCCCTGGTCAGGGAACTAGATACCACATGCATGCCGCAAATAAGAGTTCACATGCCACAACTAAGGAGCCCACCTGCCGCAACTGAGGAGCCCATGTGTCGCAACTAAAGGAGCCCACGTGCTGCAACTAAGGAGCCCGCCTGCTGCAACTAAGACCCAGCACAACCAGATAAATATTTTAAAAAATAAAAAAAAATTAAAAAGTGTAAACCATAAAAGGTTGCTAAATTTGATTATAGAAACAGAAAACAACATGCAATAAAAGAAAACTGTAAGCATATGTTAAAAGACAGTGACAGTTTGAGAGAAGGTATTTGCATAATGCAGACAAACAAATGCTAATCAGAATATGTACAGAACTCCTACATATCCATGAAAAGAGACAAATGACCCAGTGGAAAACGAAAAGTGCACAGAAGGTATGAACGAGCAGTTTACAGAAGAGGCATTTTGGATGCTCAGAAGTGCAGATGAGCACAGCAGTGAGAGATGATTTCTCCTGTGTGACATCATGTGTTGATTGGACAGTTAACACGTGTGAGCAGAAATGACATTCTCACACACTGCTGAGGGAAAGGAGGATGGTGAATTGCCACAACCACTTTAGGGAACATTTGGCAATACTAGTAACGTGTTCTGTGGCCCTGCAAGTGCATGTCTGTGAATAAGCTAGAGAATTGTTGCATGTACGCCCTAAAATCTAGAATGATTATTGCCCCAATCCTCATAAGGGTGAAAGACTGGAAATAACCTAAATGTCCGCCTGTATGGGGATGGATAAATCAAATATGCCATGTTTGTGTGATGGATCTTTAAAAGGAATAAGCAAGAGCTGAAAGTATTGACATAAAATTTAAAAGATCTATAATGACTAGTATTTATATCTATAGAGCTGACTATAGATATCTATAGGTATATAGATATCTATAGATATATAGATATTTATATCTATAGAGTTTACTATATAGATATTTATATCTATAGAGTTTACTATGTAGATATAGTAAAAGAATAAAAAATACACTTGAAGGAAGGTGACATACCAACTTGATAGTGGTGGTATGAAAGATGGATGTGAGTTTGGGACTTGGGGTTGTTGATAAAGGAAACTTCAGTGTTATTTATAATGTTTTGATTTTTTTTAAGGCCCAGAATCAAATATGACCAGTTGCTGATTGGTTCTAAATTTAAGTATGGGAGTATGGATGTTTTGTTTTATTTGTGCTTTTTTTTTTTTTTTTTTTTTTTTTTTTTTTTTTTTTTTTTTTTTTTTTATGCGTTACGCGGGCCTCTCACTGTTGTGGCCTCTCCCGTTGCGGAGGACAGGCTCCGGACGCGCAGGCTCAGCGGCCATGGCTCACGGGCCCAGCCGCTCCGCGGCATGTGGGATCTTCCCAGACCGGGGCACGAACCCGTGTCCCCTGCATCGGCAGGCGGACTCTCAACCACTGCGCCACCAGGGAAGCCCTATTTGTGCTTTTTTATAGTTCCTATTAACTTTAAGAAGAACTACATTTAAATATAGTGGGATTTGAGCTGGTATTTTCAAAGTAGGCTAAATTTAATTTTTATCTTAATTACTTTTGACATTAGTGTACTGAAATGTAGAGTAACAAGTGACATTTTTGTACTGTATTTTCAGTGATGCCAATTGGTGGAAAGGAGAAAATCACAGAGGAATAGGACTCTTCCCATCTAATTTTGTAACCACTAATTTAAACATAGAACCTGAGGCAGGTAAGTTAAGTCTGAGGGAAGGTTAAATCTATTGAAGTTTTTTTAAACTTGAATTTTGTGGTTCAGTTTGAAATATAAAGTAGATTGACATTTAACTCTTGTTTTAAGTCATTTATTTATAAGCAATACAGTTTAACATACTGCTTACCAAATTAAGGCATTAACTTATCCCAGGTCAATTCCAAGGGTTATTTCCTTATCATTATATTTTAAATCCTTTGAGAGCTAATGTACAGAGGTACAATTAAGGCATAAAATAAGCTGTGCTTGACCATGTAAATATTTAAATCAATGTAATTATAGTTTTAAGAGGCAGTATGTGTTTGTTCAGTACAAACAAATATTTGTTTTATTCATCACTGAAGCACAGTATCAAAGCGGGCCGGGGGTGGGGTGGTGGTTGGGAGAACTGGTTGACAAGTGCTGAGTGTGATTACAGGGGTTAGGAGTACGCCTAAGTTTTAGACTTTTCCTCACCTTGATTTGATCCTAGCGAACTCAGAACAATAACAAAGTCATGTAATCAAGGCAGTAGGTCCCTAGTTCAGATCTTCTGAACTTCACTCAGTTTTGCAGCCATAGACCGTTCCCCTCAGCTGCTGCCAACCATACAGAGAAAGCTTCCATTTGTTAGGCAGGCAGGGAGTTGGGGGGAGCTGGGTGTAAAGAATAGCTGATGATAACACTAATGATGGTGAGGATCAAAAATAGAATTGCTCAGTGGTGTTTAAGCACTCATTTGTCAGGTGTTAAGCCAAATCTTTTGCTTGCACTATTTCGTTTAATGTTCATAAGTCTGTGAGGTAGGTACTTTTGTTACTTCATTTTACAGATAAGGAAACTGATGCTGAGGTTATGTGGCTAGTAGGTGACAGCCAGGATACTAAAGTCAGCCAGTCTGCAATTAGAATGTACTTGTACTAACTGACTCACTGCTGGACATACTGCTTCTAATGCTTATAGTTCTAGAGAAAGAACTTAAATTGAAAGCTCTCTGCACTGTGTGTAACATCATCTTTGTATGGGTAGGGTGATGCATTCAATTAAAATGAAGTGTAGAGAGATGAATACTGAGTACTCTGCCACTATTTATACTTTTTATTCCTCTAGTCTGACTCTCTAAGTAGGTATGAAAATTAGAGACACTAGTTTTAATAACTTGATAGACCACGCTCAGGGAATCCTATACTATGGTGATTTCCCCTTGGCATAGGCTAGAGAGATTGAGCTGCAGTTTTAAAAGGAAAAAATATTTGGGGTTTTCAGTAAGTCCTCATGTTATGCTGAGCTCTGCTCCTTAGGGCATATTTGAAAGTTAGCCAAATATTTGAAATAACTGTTGGGACTTATAAGTTCTTTGGTTATATAAATTTTGATTATAATTTTTTTTACTAAGATTTACTTTATTAAAATATAGTACATTATAGCAGTACTCCAGTGAGCATTTAAATAGTTTTTTGTATATGTATGTTTGTAAGTTATTTTTCAGCCTTCTTTTTCCTAGGAAAAGTTTTTGTTTTGTGTTGCTTTAACCGTTATCAAAGTTAGGTTGAAATCAAGTCTATTTTTTTGTACATATAGAAAATAATTTTTTATAGCAAGGAAAGAGTGTAGAAGGAGTTCATAGATTTAACTCTGAAATTAGCTAATTAGATAATACTCTGTCTACTCTCTCATATATATATATTCACCCTAGTGATAACACTCAGTTCTCAGGAAAGTGTCTGTAATGACAGTTCCCATGAATTGCTTACTTGTTCCTCTATAATGTAAGTTCCATCAGGGCAGGGATTTTTATCTGCTTTATTCATTGGTGTATTTCCAATGCCTAGAACAATGCCTGGCACGTAGTAAGGGCTAAATAAATGGTTGTGGCATGAATGAGTGAACATACGTAATAATTTATATTGATTATGAAATGTGATGATTATTTAAAGGGTTTCCATTTTCTTATGGATAATCACAGGCTACTTATAAATTAATGACTAAAATACCAAAGTAAATACTAAGGAACTTAAAGTTTACTTTGTTTCCATAGCAGCTGTGGACAAATTGAATGTAATTGATGATGAAGAGGAGGAAATTAAGAAATCAGAGCCTGAGCCTGTTTATATAGATGAGGTAGGATCCTTCTTTTGTTTAATGGTTAAACTGTTGAGACTTAAAATGTATTATCCTTGAGAACACTTGGAAAGAGTAATTTTTATTATCATTGAAATTAAAACTCTTTGTAAAGTGTCCTGTTACTTTTTTAGGATAAGATGGATAGAGCCCTGCAAGTACTGCAGAGTATAGATCCAACAGATTCAAAACCAGACTCCCAAGACCTCTTGGACTTAGAAGGTGAATATTAGGGATTAATGTCATTTAATGTTTTAGCTATTTATAATGTCTTAAATTTCTTCTGCCTTGGGTTGCTTCCAGAGTTTAGAAATCTCTGGTGGGAAATAGACTGGTGTAGTAAATGAGTAAACATATTACTTAGAAGATGTTGCTATAAAACTGCCTATCCTGTCCAGTGAAGAAGTCTTTGCTTTTCTGTAATATCACTAGTGAAATTTGCAGTCCAAAAAAGAACAGAATTAGAAATAACAGCATATTAATTGAGTCAAAATGTTCAAAATTCTTATTCCTTTTAATTCTCTTGTGTCATAATTTTAAATGTCAAAATTATACATGATCTGTGTTAACTTTGTAATGCAGTTATTTGATGCATGCTGATGTGTCTTTTTAGTCTCTAAGAAATCTGAAACAATTAAAACAAATGTCTTTATGCCTTTTTTAATCCATTGGGAGAAAAATCTCTGTGATAAATGGATAAATGTTATTAAATTTTTTTATGGAAGAAAGCCTGGTTATGAATATATAATACTGTGCTATTGTATCAGTGTTTACATTTGGAGATATATAAAATGTTTTATTTTGAAATGGCTTAAATAAATGAAAAATGTTCATATCTAATCTGTACTTAATTACATATTTTATACACTGTGACTCAAATTCCTTTTATTTTAGCTAATAATAGTTTTCTAGGTATTTTTAAGATTTTTGAGGTAACTCCAAATTTCAGTCTGCAAACTTAGTACTTCCAGAGAACATGGTGGGATTTCTGTTCTGATTTTGACTTTGCCTTGGTCACATGATATTAATGTTGGTGCTGAATAGTATTAAATTTGGTCTTTTATAGTCCCTTCTCTAGCATAAACTTAATTCTCTTTGTATTTTGCATGGTGTTGCATATGGTGCTCTGTTGTTCAAAATTGTTGAAATTGACTTAAACTGGTTTTTAGTTTCAAGATTTTAAAATATTTTTGTATTTACAGATATCTGCCAACGGATGGGTCCAATGATAGATGAAAAACTTGAAGAGATCGATAGGTGAGATTCTTCATGCAGGAAATAACAAATATGGTTTTCCTAAGTTTACTTGTTTTTGGCAGAACTTTAAGCTAGGGAGTTTTTGTGGAACTGTTCCAATCTTTTGAAATTGTTTCTCAGTTTCCAAAACTCTTACAAACTAATAGCAGAATGGTACTTTTGATTTTGGTGCAGTTTTTTTCATGGCAATATATTACATGCAGAATGATAGACTCCAGCTCTTACAGTGCCAGTCTTCCTTTTCCTACTTGGGCTGGAGTTGAGAGATAATGAGTTGTGAAGAATAAAGCACAAAAATGGGAATAGGGATCTTAGGCAAGCATTGTTTTGTTATATAATGAGAAGTAGTATTTGTAAAACTTTCAAATGAAATTTCCTATGTGTTTGTGACTCTAAATCCAGTGTATATACCTTCTGTTCTCATTTTTTGTTCCCTGTATTTCTGTATCTCTGTTGTCCTTTTAATTTCATTATCCCATCTAGTCTTACACTTCCTTAGAAATAGTAGCACTGAAAGACAGACTGTCAGGGTTTTGAACTTTTAACTTAGTTTTGCTCCTTCTCTTATTCCTCAGAGCTTTCTGTCTGAAGTCAGAGGGGGCAGCCATAGTGAACAGCAGACAAGGAAGAAGGCTTTAGTGTTCCACCATCCTCCCTTTCTGTTTACTGAACTTGTGTACAAAACAGCACAAGAACAGGAACTACTTTACTTCTTATCTGCCTTTACCAGAGAAGAGTAGTAGCAGCAAGATTTTTTCTAGTCACTGAAGATTATAATCTTTGTTCCCTGAGACTTTTTTTTGGTAAATTTGTTGTATTTTCTACAGAAATGAAAAATAAATTCCTGTCGCAGTAAATGAAATGATGGTAGCAGTTTCATCACATTTTATTGGTCTTATTTTGGAGAAAGCATTGAATATCTACCTATACATCTGTTACTTTGGTTTCATTGAAGGCATGTTAATGGTCAGTGAATAATCAAATGGGAAAGATTAAAAAGAAAGATAGTATTATCTTAGGTGTGGTTAGGGGTGCAATTATTATAAACCTTTCTGGAGCCTAAACATAGTCTATATCTTTTAACCCAGCAATACTAAATACATAGGGATATATGCAAAGATTTACCTCTTAGAGTGTTCTTCACAGTGTTATTTATAACAAACTTGAAAGTAACTAAAAATCTCTTTTTTTTCCCCTTAATTTTTATTTATTTATTTTTGGCTGCATTGGGTCTTTGTTGCTGTGTGCGGACTTTCTCTAGTAGCAGTGAGCGGGGGCTACTCTTTGTTGCAGTGCTCAGGCTTCTCATTGCGGTGGCTTCTCTTGTTGCAGACCACGGGCTCTAGGCGCGCGGGCTTCGGTAGTTGTGGCTCACGGACTCTAGAGCGCAGACTCAGTAGTTGTGGCACAGGGGCTTAGTTGCTCCGCGGCATGTGGGATCTTCCGGGACCAGGGCTCGAACCTGTATCCCCTGCATTGGAGGTGGATTCTTAACCACTGCGCCACCAGGGAAGCTCTAAAATGTCTTTCAATGTGAAATTGGTTTAAAAAGTATTCTACATCCATACATTCTACAATAAAAAGCATTACCACTGATAAATATCTATTGACATGGAAAGATGTCATGCTATATAATGAAAAAAAACCCCAAAGATATGACAGTATAATTTTATTTTTGTTGATAAAAAAGAATATCTTCAGAGAAAAAGGTCTAGAACAATTAAAAATTAGAGTGATATTTTCTGATACGAGTTAATTTTTTGAGTGAAAGCTCACCTGTTAACCAGTTCTCTCTTCAATTTCAGTTCCTGAATGGGCCAGCTGGCATTTTCCATTCCATGCCCACTAACTGCAGATGCATCTCCTGTTCTGGAAAATGCTTGCTGTTCTGCAACAAATTTTTATTGACTATTTACCTTTGTCAAACATTCAGAGATGAATAAAATATTGCTTCTTCCCTTGAATGGATCATTGTCAGTTTGTTTTTCCTTAAAAGAAAAACAACTTTACTGTCAGAATTTAAAATTTTACATTTCATTTCTGTCATTGTACAGAATGAAATTTGGTAGCATTTATTACACTAGGAAATTATATTGTGTAAACAATATAAATTAACCCCAAAAAAGTGTACATAGAGTTATTGAAGAGAGATCCATAGCTTGAACTTTTAACTATGTTCCAGGCTGTTCTAACGTTCTTTCCTTCTACCTTCCGAAAACCGTTTTCTACCACCTTAATCAAATTACCCTCTTCATTCTTCCCTTGTGTACCCTTCTCGTTCCTTTCACTTGCCTTAATTCACACTGTCCCACTGACCTGACTTAGTCTTCCTTTTTTTGCTTGGCCTCTCCATCCTTCCTCAGGTGCCAGCTTAAGTCCCAGCTTCTCCCTAAAGCCTTTTCAGTCAAATTAATCCCGTCCTCTAAACTCTTCTGTTCCCTACCTATTTCATTTAATTTTGCATTCAAATGTATGCTGTCTTACATCATTTGCTATTTTTCAGGTACTTAGCCTTGTCTCCCTAGTAAGTTGCAGTCTTTCTGAAGGAGAGGACCACACCTTCTGCCTAATTTCTCTGTCCCAGGATAGTGCTGGGCACAGTTTAGTAAAAATTTGTTTCTTTGGTATTATGTCTCAAATCCTGGAAGGTGATCTCAAATGTGCTCAGTCATCCTGCCCTTCTGTGTTCTTCTGGTATTCATCAGTATACTGGGTTATGTGGACCAATTGCCTATGGTTACTTCTTAGTCACAAATTTGTCAGCATGGACACTAATTTCTGAAGCTTCCTGTATGATTTATAACTGGTATTTCTGAAAATAGAGTTTGACCTCCTTTATACAGTCACATGCAAGAGAGGAAACAGCACTTTTTGTTTGTTTGAGACATAACAGTCTCTGATAGAGGAAAGGTGACAAGTCCTGACAGGACTCAATCCAGGTCATGTATTTGGGAGCCCTGTGTCTGGCTGCCTGTGTTTGCCTCTTGTCTCTCGAGTCTCTCTGTGTACATATTTAAAAAGCTACATTTAATAAACAGACTTGTGGGTGCTTTAGGCCAGATAAAGTGGCCGTTCAACTTTTATGAACTTGTCAGTTGCAAAGGGAGTTCTTTATTACTCCCAGGGTAACAGGCAAAACTGTACCAAGTCAAAAGGATTTGCATTGGAGTTCCTTAGGCAGATTTGAAGATGCAAATTTGAAAATGTTCTTATTTGGACCTGGTTTCACTCACTTTTTCGGAAGAAACCAGCAAACAAGCAGTAGAGACTAGTTCATTATATTGTTTTCATTTGCATTTTCAAGGATAATTATTCTTTTTTTTTTTTTTTAGTTAATCCTTTCATGAGTATGAGCAAATGAAAATGTGTGTGATTTTGTTTGTGAATGTACTTTTATCTCAGTCATATTGTATTTCATAGCAGGCTCTGGGCCTTGCCTGAGGACTTTCTTCTACTAAGATTTTTTTAATTAAGGCTTGGACTCTTCCTAAATTTAGAAATTACTCTTCTTTGTAATTGAATTTCCAACAGAGACCTGTAACATAAGAAACAACATTCTCCTAGCACCAAAATTATGAATTGATTGCATTTTATGAGGTGTGGAAAGGAGTTCCCCTAATATTATGAAGTCATATCAGCCTAGACATTACATGAATTAAATAATTCCTCCTCCCATTTTCCCTTTTTGAATATACTTTCATATATATAAAGAACCTTTTAAAATATGAGTAGAAAATGTGGTAAATTTTAAAAAATAATTTATGTTGCTAAAAATTTTAAATATGCTTAAAATGCTTAAAAACTTTGAAGAGTATTAAAGTGCTTCCCTTCTATGTTAGGAAGCATTCAGAATTGTCTGAGTTGAATGTAAAAGTCTTAGAAGCTCTGGAACTATATAACAAGTTGATGAATGAAGCACCAGTATATTCAGTCTATTCAAAGATCCATCATCCAGCACATTACCCACCTTCATCAGCTGGAGTTCCAATGCAGGTGAGCATTTTTGAGAACATTTTTCAAAATTTAAGAAAAGTTTTAAATTTAAAAAAAGAAAGCTTTAAAGCATAGTATTAAAATTTCTATGGTCTATGAATAACATTATAAAATTCATCTTTGTCAAAAAATGTTGGCTAAACAATTAGTGTTCACCAGGACAATTACAAAGACACTGATACTTCACAAATACATTTTAGTTCATTTATAACATAATGAAGAGACCATTAAATATATGAGGGGAGTTCTGTTCTTCATAAGCTTTTGTAAATATAAAGCATAAATCCTTTATGTAACTGTAAATCCTTTTTGTAAGTATAAAGTATAAATCCTTTGATTTAGGACAGTGCCTGGCATGTCACAAGTTCTACAGATGAGGTACTGATGCTGTTCCTGTTGCTCAGCAAGCAAAATTTAACATTTCTTTTAAATTTCTGTTAAGATTTCTTTGACTTACATGATTATTAAAAGGCTTCATTAAAGAACTCATTTTGTTCTCAGATCATGCTTTATATTTTCTTAGATGCACAACTTAAATTGTGCATGCATAACATATATGATGCAGGCATATAGATGCAGGTTCCATGAGCCATTCATGAACACCATCTTTTCCAGAACTTTACACCTTTTCTGTGTTTCCCAGCTGAACTGAATATTTATATTTATCAATATCCATTATTCTGAAACCTTTTTGAAATTTCAGCCAGTTAGTGGTTGAATTCAGAATGAGTTTGGATGAACAAATTTCATATTAATTTACAAAAACTGGTATGTAAACGAGTGTGTGAAGGAGACACCAAGGAGAAAAGATAGAATATGGATGCATAATCTAGATGACTTGACACAACATAATTGTTAAGTAAAAAAAAACGAATAGTTACCATGGTAACTCACATCAGACAAGATGCATTTATCAAATATGCCATGCCCTGAACTTTTGAAAATGATGAAAGAGTCATTACATATGAGGATAGAAAGAATTTCTGGGTGCAAAAGACAGCTGGAGTTTATTCAATATTGCTTCTGTTTTCAAAGAGTTATCTGCTAAAAAAAAAAAGAGTTATCTGCTGCTGCTATGAACATGGAACAAAAAGAAATGTTTGCGCCATTGCGTTATGGGACTGTGTGTTGTATTTCTTTGTGTGTCTGGAAAGGGTTATTTATTATTCCTATGTCAGGTTTTTCTGTTTAGTTGCATACTATTTACAGTCTGTGTTTCGCTAAGCATAACTCATTTCTTTAAAAAGCTAGCTTTCTGTCTAGTTTGATTCTTCACATGATGCTATCTGTACTATTCGTGCGTAACAGCATTTGAAATATTCAAAGTTCCTATTCTAATTTGAAAAAAAAAGTTCGTACTAAAAAAAGTTAGCGTAACACACCATTAATTGCATCTGTGAAGGCCACTCAGGAATCCTAACCTGCAGAAGAGGTCCGCTTCCACCATCTCAGCCTGTGGTCAGTGGGCTGTTATGTGTCTGCTAAGGAGGTAATATGATTGTACTTATTAATGTCATAGTTGATTTGGCATTTCTAGCACTCTAAATTTTCATGTCATTGGTCTTTGCTTTAAAAATAGCTTAGTTTAAAACTTATGGTTACCAAGGGGGAAGGGGTGGGGGGGGAGGGATAAACTGGGAGATAGGGATTGACAAATACACACTACTATATATAAAATAGATAACTAATAAGAACCTACTGTATAGCACAGGGAACTCTACTTAAAACTCTGTAATGAAAAAAAAAAAAGAAAAAGAAAAAAAAACTCTGTAATGACCTATATGGGAATAGAATCTAAAAACAGGTGGATATGTGTATATGTATAACTGATTCACTTTGCTGTACAGCAGAAACTAACACAACATTGTAAAGCAACTATACTCCAATAAAAATTAATTTTTAAAATGAGCTCAGTTTAAAACTGGAGCGATTGATATTTATTAAACGTGCATCGTTTTGATGCTGTATTTGGTAAGCAGATGGTAGATCCTGTATGTTACCCTGGAAATTAAGTAGGGCACATATAAATATTCACAGAGACTTAGACCTTTGCTATTTCTTAAGAGTACATCTCCTTTACCCATAGTTCTTCTTTCCTTTTGTCCTATCTGTCCTGCAGGCAGGATGAAGGAGGCATTGGCAGAGAGGGCCTGCACTCTGCCTTGATACCATTTATTCTTCAACTTGCTCTTTTAAGTTTCATTCTTAAGAAGTTGAATAAGTCACCTGAGATGGGGGTGAAGAAGGTCATCTCTCTGATGGTAACTTGAAGTGATACTGTGCTGCCCTTCAAGGGAGTATATAGTTTTCTGTGGCTCTTCAGCAAGACACGTTACTTAGTAATAGGCAACCTGGGTGGATTCCAACGTGCTCCTTAAAAGTACACCACCTCCCTTCCTTTCAACCCCCTGCAAAATAAAAGAACAAGTAAATCATAAATTTCCATAGATTTGGCACTGTGATTTGGAAGCGCTCCACTTTTTATACTAAGGTGGATAGATTGGTAGAATCAGATTGCTCCCCAAAGAAGTATAACATTTTATTTCATTTAAGTCTTTTAAACTTTTAAATGTATCGCTAGGTAGTTGTTTGGGAGATCAGTGAGTCAACTTTTTCTCTTTGGTTAATAGACATATCCAGTTCAACCACATGGTGCAAACTATATGGGTCAAAGTATTCACCAAGTCACTGTTGCCCAAAGCTACAGCCTAGGACCAGATCAAATCGGTCCAGTGAGATCGCTGCCTCCAAATGTGAATTCCTCAGTGACAACACAGCCTGCTCCAACTCCATATTTAAGGTAAGTGTTTGGGAGCTGTGTTAATTTTGTAATTATATGCATTAAATTTTCACAGATTTTCAGAATGAGAATAATTAGACCCTTCTCTTTATAATAATAGTGCCCTCTTTTGCTATTGAGATGAAGTTGTAGAACTTCCCATTCAAGATCCCATGAAATCGGAATGGTGCTGTCTTAGCTTTGTTAACCATACTGAGATGGTGCCTAGACCTGGCTTATGGTCTGGGTCCCCGGGACAAAATAAAGCTAACTGTCCCTTACAGGACCCAAGCCTGTACTTGGGTCCTGTAAGGGTATACTTAGCACGGTGCTCTAATCAGCCTAGTAAAGTAGTCCCAGACATATTTTAGGAGCATGTACTCCTAAAAATCAGAAAACTTTTGTTACTTTGACTCTTAAACAGAAGTGTGTTTGAGCTGTGGAATTTGTAGTCTAAGTTTTCATACTACCTTCTATTCTGAAAAACATGTTTAAATCTTGCCTTCTGTTAACTTTGCGTAACCACACAAAATGTTTATTCAGTACAGTCATGTGTAATGATTTGTAAGGTCTCTTCCCACTCTTAAATTCCATGTGTATAAATTTTAGACATTATCTGGAAATTAAATAAATCTGTTGATATTGGTGTTTGATTAAGTTAAAATGTAAAAATTTTGTTATCCTGGGTGACACTAGGAATTACAGAGAGAAAAATGAGTATAGACAATACTCGTTTTTGGACGAGTATAGACATTAATCCTCCTATATTGAAGCAGTGTATTTGGTGCATTTAAAAATTATATATCTTTTGGGGCTTCCCTGGTGGCGCAGTGGTTGGGAGTCCGCCTGCCGATGCAGGGGACACGGGTTCGTGCCCCGGTCTGGGAAGATCCCACATGCCGCGGAGCGGCTGGGCCCGTGAGCCATGGCCGCTGAGCCTGCGCGTCCGGAGCCTGTCCTCCGCAACGGGAGAGGCCACAACAGTGAGAGGCCCGCGTAACGCATAAAAAAAAAAAAAAAAAAAATTATATATCTTTTGAAAGATATGCTATAGTAATTACAGGAACAAATGAAAGTCCTGTGATTTGGTGTGACTTTTCAACTTAGTGGGGTTTTGGGGGTTTTGTTTTGTTTTTGTATAGTGTCAATATACAAATAGGTCAGGACTATTTTGAGGGTAGATTCAGGACACTTTGTGGATTACATGTTCTCCCTGCCTTTATTATTTTTATGTAGGGATTCAGGTTAAGCTACCCCGGGCAGCCTTGAAAGTGCCCTACCAAAGGAAAGTATAAAGAGTGGGTGAGGAATAGTGGTCTCCTCTGTGCTGATCGAGAGAAGAGGGAAGGGAGAAAATGGGCCGAGGGTGTACTTGAGCCGGGGTTTTGTTCTCATTGCAGCTGGCCAAGGACACCAGCATCAGAAATAATCTGCATCTCCTCAGAAGATTTCTAAATGTCTTCCGTGAGAGATTTTGGAGAAAACAGAATTAGATAGGCCGTATAATCCTATATTTTATTTCTTTTTGAGTACTTTCTTCTTCCCAAATATAAAAATTACATTAACAGTATTGGATAGCTGGAGTAGTTAAATCATAATCGGAATAGTAGAGGTACATAAACTTAAAGAGACGGAAAAGACATTTTTATTTTCTCATGATGATTGATCTCTGACCGTAACTTAGATAATGTAAAGTAAATATGGTTTTCTTTTTAAAATTTTGTTTGTAGTGCTGGACAAGACACTGTTTCCAATCCTACTTACATGAATCAGAACTCTCACCTTCAATCAGCTGCTGGTACAGCTGCTTACACGCAGCAAATGGGGATGTCTGTGGATCTGTCATCTCACCAGAGCACTACTTCCAGTTTGCCGCGGTCGGCAGGGTTTGCAGTGGCAGCTCCAGCTCATTCAGTTGCACAGCAGCAAACAGATTACCCTCAGCAGCAGCCTCTCCTTTAAAAACAAACCAAGCATTTTCTTGAAAGCCTTCCTAAGTGTACTACTTGACCATTGTGATTGTAATCTGAAAATATTAAAAGAAGAAAAAAAATTTTTTCTCAGCTCAAAAGGCCCATGAATAAAGCTCAGAAACGTATTTTACTCTAACAGGCCATAAAAGGTTTTTTCAGTCCCAACTTGTTTGAGGTCAAATTTTTGATGAGAGGCAGCTTCAGGTTCCTTCCAGTTAGTTTTTTCTTACTTTCAAATCTCTCTACACAAATCTGGACAACTAGTAAGTAGCCTTATGACACTAAACAACATGACATAGGAGCGTATAAAGAAACCACCATTTACCCCTAAAATATGGTAATTGGGAGAGCACTGAAACGTTTAAGTATTTTTTGTCTGCATATTTTTTTTTCAGAGTTTCCCACCCATCATTATTTTAAAAGGCAAACACGTTTTTGTGTACGCTAGCTTCCCTACATATTTCCTTTGGCTTCTTACATTGGAGTTGTGTTTGCAGTACTGTCAGTTTTGCTCTCAGTGGTGTGTTGAGTAGTAATTGGCATATAATTGTCTACGGAAGCAAGAGCACTTTGGGAGGAACAAAAATGTTTTCTGTTATTATCAGTGAAGACCATGTAAATGCAGTTGTGTGATAAAGCATTTAGCCAGTCCCCCAGTCATGCCAACAAGTGGGCTGAGGAATGCCCCACAAAACATTTCCATTCCCTGGAAAAAAACGATTTCTTTTCCTACAAGGTTCCTTGGCATTTAGAATTGCCACTAATGACCTTTTCAAGTGATTTTGGCCATTCTCTAATGAAGGTATGGTCAGTTTTTTTGTTTGTTTTGTTTTGTTTTCCTGTAGTGTGGTGTGCAGAGATGCTGCATTCCCTTTTTACAGAGTATATGTGAATTTAAGCTATGAGACGTTCCTAATAATTTGATGTGATATATATACCAAGTGTGGATGATGTGTGTTTTTATTGATGTTGTTCTTTTAAAGAGATGATTTGAATACCACTGGTATGCCAGACTGTTGAAAATTTTGCCCATTCCTTTCAAAAGTAATCCTGAGCCTGTGGAATAATAACAGGCAATGGCTTTATAGGGAAGCCATCAAGACAGTTTTCCTGAAGCCTATGTTTTAAAGTGAGTTTATAGTGCTAACAGATTCCATGTACTTTAGGAGTTCAGTAGTAAACCAATAAGGATTGTTTTCTTTCCTAAAAATTTGCACACTACTGCATCATCTGCCAACTTTTTAGATAACACAACATGCAAATACATATGCTTACAGATATATGGTATTTAGACTGGGGAAAAACAATGGACATAAGTTTTGTTTTTAAAAAGTTAACTTGTGGGAATTCTCTGGTGGTCCAGTGGTTAGGACTCGGCGCTTTCACTGCTGGGGCCCGGGTTCGATCCCTGGTTCGGGGAACTAAGATCCCGCAAGCCGCCAAAAAAAAAAAAAGAAGTTAACTTGCATGGAAGCAAGATTTCTATATTGTTTTTTAAAGAAAGCCCTTAATCTTTCTACCAAGAATCCGTTTGAAGACAGTACTCTGGAAATTTTTGTCATTTATGTAGTTACAGAAATTTGATTATAAGTATGTTCTTTTTTCAAAGAAACTGTATATTAGAACAAAATAGTCTTAGGTATACTACTTGGTCTACATGTAAAGGGAAAAACAAGCAGTATTTGAAAGCCCAATTTCTGTCATTGTCTTATTTCAGGTACAAGTAACTGGAAAGAAACTTAACCTTTCATGTCTCTGTTTTGTTTTTTATCCAGTATTTTCCTTCTATGTGAATTCAATTATATACTTACAAAAAATTCTAAAATGGCACCTTACTTTTTTGGAAATGCATCTTCTATTTAAAGAAAACAAAACATAAAAAACATTTACAGAGCTGCTCTTAATAATAATTAATGTTTGCATATATATGGAAAATCTTATTTTTTCCCCAAAACAATATTTAATAAAGTTATTTTAATGTTTGTGTAAATAATTCATGTATAATTGTGATCTGAATTCTAAAAGCTTAATTCTGTATAAGTCTTTGAAGTAGAATAAATACTGCACACCCACTAAATCGGGATCTGCCATTTAAGTTCACCTAATGTAGTTTTGTAATGATGTAACATGCAACATGTATATAGTGTATATTGGCATTTAGCAGTGAAATTTTATACATCCAGAAGTTTCTTCTCCCTTTTAAATTAAAAATTATTTTTGCCATACTGTAATGAATTTTGTGTTGCAGGTTGTTGATAGTATAAAAACGTTATTGAATCTGTGTACTGAGATGATATTTTTGGTGTTAATAAGAAACACAGGGTTGTTATTTTTCTTTCTTTTTCATGATCTTATGGATTGTATTTAAGACCTGTTTATAATTAAATGTTTTCTGCCAAAGGAATTGTCTAACATCAGATTTCTACATTAGGTTCATAGGTTTATATAAAAAATAAAAATAACTTCTGCTTTTTCATATTGTATATTGGTACATTAGAAAGAATTCCTGAAAATTTATAATAAAATTAATTTTCGCTAATGTAGGAAAAATTTCCCCTGGATGTTAAACTGTATAAAGTAGGATATGTTCTTATAGTTTGGAAAATGTATGGTCTATCAGTATTGTCTTGTAATTTGGTAGTTTGTTTATAAAATTACCTGAACATTAAATAATTATAATATTTATATCAACTAGGAGTTGATACTTGACTAGGTAACAAATTTCACTGTAAATTTTTGAAGATAGTTACAGTTTCATTGTCCAAATTTTTAAGAAAATTGATTATTAGATGTTAAAAATAATTATGGCTTAAAGATTTAAAAAGCAAGTTTTTCTTAGTAAAAATTGTGTCAAGGCCCCTGACTTCTAAGAGAGGATTTATTGAATTGTCATTATGATGAGAAAGCTGAAGTTATTTTTGTAAATAATAACTTGTAAATAATATAGCACCAGTCTGTCATGCTTTGTTTCTGTCAAAAGGTATTTTTCTTATTTACTTACATCAGTTTTAGTAAGTAAAGGGAGGACTCAATTCTAGGGATTTGATTTTTTTGTTGTTAATTTGATTTATTTTTGTTTGAAGGTTAAAGATTATTTTTTTTAACGTTTATTTATTTATTTTTGGCTGCATTGGGTCTTCATTGCTGTGCTTGGACTTTCTATAGTTGTGGTGAGTGGGGGCTGCTCTTTGTTGCAGTGTGTGGGCTTCTCATTGCGGTGGCTCCTCTTGTTGCGGAGCACAGGTTCTAGGTGCGCGGGCTTCAGTAGATGTGGCGAATGGGCTTAGTTGCTCCGCGGCACGTGGGATCTTCCCAGACCAGGGCTGGAACCCGTGTCCCCTGCATTGGCAGGCGGATTCTTAACCACTGCACCGCCAGGGAAGCCCCAAGATTTATTTTTTAATAAAGCTTTCTGCAGAAGAATTATTCTAATTTTACCAAGCCAAATTTGAGTTTGCATTTTTAAAAAACATTACTGTGTCAAAAAAATTAGGTTGCTTATGTAGAGTAGTGGGATGAATAGTGTCCTCCCAAAATTCACGTTCACCCAGAATGTCAGAATGTGACCTTATTTGGAAAAAGTCTGCAGATGGAATTAGGTAAGGATCTTGAGATGAGATCATCCTGGATTTAGGGTGAGCTCTAAATCCAATGACAGGTGTCCTTATAAGAAGAGAAGACACGGAGACAGCGAGCAAGTCATGTGAAGATGGAGGCATAGATCAGAATTATTCTGCCACAAGTCAAGAACTGCCTGGGGCCACCAGAGCTGAAGGAGGCAAGGAAGGATTCTTCCCTAGAGACTTCAGAGGGAACATGGCCCTGCTGACACCTTGATTTCAAATGTCTAGCCTCTAAAACTCAGAAGAAATTAATGTTTTAAGGCACTATGTTTGAGGTACTTTGTTATGGCCGCACTGGGAAACTAATGAACTTGGATAAAAGTGTACAGCAAAATCTGAATACCAAGCATTCCAAACTTTTACAAGATTGGTTAAAATTATCACAAGAGTTCTGAGACAAATGTTTGTAGCCCAATAGCAATCTTTTATTATCTTTTCCAAACTATAATGAAATTGCATGGATAAATGAAACTAAGACCCCTGATAATCCCATAATCCCATTTTTAGTGATTTTTTTTTAAAAAAATCTACATTTCAATTATTGCTTTCTTTATGCCAGAGGTGTTAACAAGATTGTAGCTTATGCATTTACTATTCACTCTTCTCCTCTATCTTGAGTAGTGGGTATTGAACGAAAGGAGAAATGTTCAAAGGCAAGCAGAGGAACAGAAGAAGAAACCAGAAAACTGGATTGGATATTCCCCAGAAAGGCTACTGAAGAATGGAGTTGTGTTCTTATTTTATACCATTTAATATACTAATGAGGAAAAGAAAGACTTTCCAATATCTTTACATCAAGTCAGTGACCTCTACTAATTACATGTGGTCTAGGGAGCCTGCTACCTTTAAAAAAAAATTGAGGTGAAATCATATAAAATTAGCCGTTCTGAAATGAACAATGGCATTTAGTACATTTATAGTGTGCAGCCACCACCTCCCAAAATTAGACTTTTTGTGTCTCGCTGTTTTCACTTAGTATAAAGTTTTTGAGGTGCATCTCTATATATACCATAATATATGAGGTTCATATACCACAGTTTATTCATTCATCTGTTGATGGATACTTGGAATGTTTCCACCTTTTTGCTGTTGTGAATAGTACTGCCATGGACATGCATGTACCTGTTATTTGAGTACTGATTTTCAGTTCTTCTGGATCTATACATAAGAGTGGAACTATTGGGTTATGTGGTAATTCTATATTTAATTTTTTGAGGATCTGCCAAACTTCCACCAACAGTGCATGAGGGTTCCAATTTCTCTACATCCTCACTGACGTTTATTTCCTAGTTTTAAAAATTATAGCTCTCCTGGTAAATGAGAAGTGGTACCTCATTGTGGTTTTTGTGTTTCCCTAATGATTAACGATGTTGAGCATCTTTTCTTGTGCTTGGCCATTTGTATATCTTCTTTGGAAAAATATCTGTGTGAGCCCTATGCCCACTTTTTAATTGGATTGTTTGTCTTTTGTTATTGAGTTGTAAGAGTTCTTTATATATTATGGATACTAGACTCTTACTATATACATGACTTAGATCTAGTTTCTTCCATTCTATGGGTTATCTTTTCACTTTCTTTTTTTTTTTTTTTTTTTTTCGGTATGCGGGCCTCTCACTGTTGTGGCCTCTCCCGTTGCAGAGCACAGGCTCCGGACGCGCAGGCTCAGCAGCCATGGCTCACGGACCCAGCCGCTCCACAGCATGTGGGATCTTCCCGGACCAGGACACGAACCTGCGTCCCCTGCATCGGCAGGTGGACTCTCAACCACTGGGCCACCAGGGAAGCCCTTTTCACTTTCTTGATGATGTTCTTTGATGCACAAAAATTTTTAATATTGATGGAGTCCATTTTATCTATTATTTTTTTGTTGCTTGTGCTTTTGGTGTCATATCTAAGTTCATTACTAAATCCAAGCTCATGAAGATTTTCTCCTGTTTTCTTCTAAGCGTTTTATGGTTTTAGCTCTTATAATTAGGTCATTGATCCATTTTGATTTAGTTTTTGTACATGATGTGAGGTAGGACTCCCAACTTCATTCTTTTGCATATGGGTATCCAGTTGTCCCCATTTGTTGAAGAGACTGTCCTTTCACCAGCTGCTTTTTGACACTGCTATAACGTACTCTAATGGTAGTCAGTTCTAGAACCTAAGTCCTCCAACTGCAATGCATCAACCACATAGCTGTATAGTTTGCAGTTCTAAGAGGTGACAGCCTTGTCCTCATCTGATTACTTCTGTCACATACCAAAAAGGGAATCAGTGCTATCTTGTCAGCATATAGCTCCCCACGGTGAACAGGTAGCCCATGAACAGATATGTTGGGTGTCACTCTAGAGGTGGTTTTTAGCTGTCACATAAATTTTTTTTTTCTCCAAGTAACTTCAAACAAGTGCTGTGAAAAGTACGTTGTCTAAACTTTATAAATGGGACATAGAACCCCAGACAAATATAATATTTATCATATTTCTTTCCTGGGAAACCCCCCCGCAGGGATTTTTGCCTACATGTCTTTGGTCAGGACTGTGTCAAAAGGCTACCCTTAATGGCAAGTGAGTCTGGGAAAGTGAGTATTTTGTTTTCCAGCCTCTATATAATACAGAGAAGGCAGGAAAGAAGATGATTAGGAATGAATGTAGAGTGAGCCATTCTATAGTATCTGCCACAGAGACAGACCTGTCCAGGTGTGTTTACAAGCTGGTGTTACTATTTGTGTGCCTGGTAAATAAATTCAGACTCAGATTGCTCTGTTACTGTCCCATGGTCAAATAAGCTCTTGTTCAGATTCTCTAATACAAGCACACCATAGTTTTTTAGTCAGTAAAGGCTAGAATTAATATATTTACATCTGACTTGATTATTAAAACTGGGACTTTTTTTTTTTAACCTCAGGAGAGACAGAGAAGCCCCTGGAAGTGGAGATGGGGATTAAAGATTTAAGCTGCTCCTGTCACTTCTATTTTAAAACAGATTTTAAAAATTACAGGTTTATTAGCATTCATTAATTAATTCATATAATAACATAGCTACTATATGCTGGGGATGCTAAGAACGGAATTTCCAAGGCTGAGTTGCTTCTCGCTTCACCATGCACTAACTGGTCATATAACATCAGATGTTGCACTTTGACTTGATTGTAAACCATTTTCATATACAGTGTCATTGAATTCTCAACACTTGTTAGAGAGGTAGGCAAAGAGGTTAAATAATCTTCACAAGGTCACACAGCTAGTTAAGCGGCAAAGTTAGGATTATGAACCGGTCTATCCGATGCTCGCGCATGTGCCTTTTCCCTTTTCCCTTTTCCTTTACACTAGTGTGACTATTGCCTAGAAATGATTTGTATGTTAAGGTTATCAGGTAACAGCTTCCTTTCTCACAAATCACTGAGATTGATGGGGTCCCAAAGGGCTCACCACATGGATATAAAATGCCTTCAGAAGTGAGAACGCTCATCTAAAGAAGAGCATACAAGTGGCTGGATGTATTTACTGTGTAACTTGTAGCAGTACACTTAGCTCTGTCACACAGGTGGGCTGATGAGACCAGAGTTTGATGCAAACAGACTGGCTCTTTCTGAGACTCTGACAGGGTTCTGTGTTTGCTGAAAGAGTGAAATTCAAGGGATTGCTCTGAGGAAGACAGCAAGTGACAACTAGTTGAGTGATTTGAACTAGGAGAGTAGTTCCGAGTTGAAGCCTGGGGACCCGCCGTCAACATACATAGGCTGGTTTCTCCAAGAACCAAAGTTGCTGAGAAAAATCATTCAACCTGAGCTTGGGGTTCCGTTACATTCTCGGTAAGGGCTAAACTCTTAAGGATCACATATTAGGTAGGGTCTTCATGATCTCACCCATGTCAGTCCTTCTAAGCTCCTCCACTTTCTCACATATATGCTAGATTCCAACCCCCAAGCCCCAAATTCCTCAGGTGCTAATTTTGCTTTTTTGTGCCTGCGTTTGGCCCTATTGTTTTCTCTGCCTAAAATGCTTTTGATCACCTAATAAATTATGTTTTTAAGTGTCAGCCCAAATTTCACTGATTCTGGCTTCCAGACCTTGCTGCCCTTCTGTGGGTAGCATCTTGTAACTCTGTTAGCCTAGTTGCCATGTTGCATTGGAATGATCTGTCTGTGTGTCATATGGATGTCTCTGTGTGTGATACTATAGTTTTACTCACCATGCATTTCCAACCATCTTATTAATATTCCTCCATATGGAAATCAGTAAATAAGATAATAGGGCTTGCGTTCCCGGACTCCTTTGCAGCCATGGGTGACCCAATGACACGGTTTCAGTCAATGAGATATAGGTCAGAGGTCCTGGGGAGGGCTTTCTAGGATGAGAGAAACACCTTTGAAAGAAAAGGCTTTTGGCTCTTTCCCCTTATGGCTTACAAGGCAGATGCAGTGTCAGGAGATAAAGCAACCATATTGTGACTATGAGGAAGAAAGTTATGATGGCTCAGGAAGATTACAGATACCTGGCTCTGATGGCACCTTTGAGAGCACTACCAGTTCTAGACTCTCTTCCTCTGGACTTCCTCATATGTGAAAAAAAAAAAAATCTTTATCTCTTGTCAACCCTATTTGTATAGGTTACTGTTGGTAGGGTTTTGCTATTTGTATCTGAAAGCATTCCTACCCCCACTAGGTCTACAAAATCCTTCAGAACTTGGAGTTGTGTTTTACTCATTGGTGTATTCCCAGGGCCTAGCATAGGCATATAAAACATTTGTGGAATGAAGAATAAAAATTGATTTAGCAGAGAGCTGCATAGCACCTCACAGTGCCTGGCATTCAATAAATGTGTGTTTTCTTCTAACTTTTCTTATCCTTGTGCTTGTTGTTTATCATAATCATTCCATTTTAACGTGTGAAATCAGGATGTATTTTACAGTGGATAGGCATGCATTGTAGGACTTCATTTTATTCCCTCAAAGCTGTTCAACCAATGATGCATCTTAAACTCCAAGTTGTCTTAGAATCCAGAGAATAGGGCATTATTTTAACTGTCAAGAGACAAAGGGGGCTAGGGTCCTAATTGTCAAGAAGGCCCATAGCTCTTAAAAAAACCTCAGTGTCTCCAGTGCTCATTGAATAATACTCATGGATGCTTTCCAGAACAGCATGCTCATTTCTCCACTCTGAGCTCAGGGACTGAAGCAGCACAGAAGCACAGTGAACATTTCTTTCTGGTTTACGGCAGGAAACAGTACATCACAGACCCTTGCTATGGGCTGGAGGAGGAGCGAGTGGTTATGAAGAACACTCAGTAAATAAAGGAGTCACCTAGAAGGTTGAAAGGTCATAGGTAATTTAGGCAGGTGACATTAATAAGAGACACAACGAGAGGACATGGGGATTAAGGAAAAAGCAAATTCTACGTAATCGTCCTGACAATACTGGATATCTCCACTTCCATGTTTATACTTGCTGTGAACCACTGGTATAGATTCATTCATGTTCTCTGCCAACTTTGAATCTCTGTAAGCCTTTGTCCTTCACTGGGGACAGAAAAGTAGGAAAACTAGTACAGTATTTGAATATTAGTTGGAATTTAATTAACATTCAGCACCAATGAACTTTTATTTATTTATTTTTGGCCACACCATGCAGCCTGCGGGATCTTAGTTCCCTAACCAGGGGTTGAACCCATGCCCCCGGCATTGGAAGCGCAGAGTCCTAACCACTGGACTGCCAGGGAATTCCCTAATTTGAACTTTTAGAAGAATGTTTCCTTTCAACATTATAGAAAGAATTAGCATTATTTATGACAACCACCCAAAAATGGCAGAATGAAGACAATGAAGGATAGAGGTGATCAGATTTTATACCTACCTAGTTCAGTAAGTTATCCTTCAAGTGAAGGGTTATATTGTTCTTTGTAGTTTTTTACTCTCCCCTTTCCTGGAAGAGGCTTATACATATCTGCCCATGCTCTTGACTTCTGGAGTAGTATGTCTCCATTCAATGATTTTGGTTTTGGTTGCATGTCATGCATTAGCCAATGGGATATGAGCTGATGCAACAAATGCCCACATCTAAGCAGAAGCTTAAAGAGGCATCACGAAATTCCTGTAACTCTCTGTTTTCTACCCTCTTCAGAGCTACTATGTCTCAGATCGGGGCTGCTTCTTTAGCCTGGGCCTGGGAATAGGAAGACAAGAGGAACAGAGCCACTGCCTGGACCAGAACCACGGGCTCCACGGCGTTGTAATCCACTAAGATTTTAGGGTTGTTTGTTACCAAAGCAAAGATGACAAATATGACTGGTAAAAGAATAGTAAACAATTTAAATTAGCTAATAGTTAGCATCTCAGTATAATTCCCCACTTATGAGTCATCTTCACAGTAATTATATTTCAAACTTAAATTTTAAAAATTTACTTCCATTACCATCTGAATCATTTATACCCTTTAAAATTGTACCCAGAGAATAGCATTTTCACTGGGTTTTATAGCATATAAGATTTTTTAGGGTTAAGAAAGTGGAATTTTTTTTCCAATTTCTGGAACTATAATAATCTTTAATATCCTGAAGGTGCATGGCTTTACGTGACTTTTGAACAGATTTGCAAAGTTTGAACCAGAGCATTAGGGGAGGGGTGGGGGGAGAAGAGGTAATTGGAGAAATTCTTTAGAACAAGACAAAGTAGATCCTCCCAAGACAAAAATTCAGAAAATTTACATTGGGATTGTTATGCAATTGAGCACATGTGCTACTGTTGTGATTTTGTATGCTCCTAGCTTAAAAATACAAACAATATTCTCCAGGTGCGTGGACCCTAGACAAAGTGTGTTGTAATTTGATTTTTAAACATGAAACCACTTCCATCTTACGATTCTGAGCTGTGACTTCTGCAAATCATGTTTTTTTTATAACAGTGCCTCAGGCAGGATATTAACTGTAGGAAGCACTTTTCAAAATGTATTTATTAAGTGACAGAATAAAGTTTATTAAGAGTATTTGCAGCTGAAAAAGTGATTTGGCAGCATTCAGTGTTTGAGGAAGGAAAGCAGAGTGTAAGGTCATTTGCTCTTGAGCAAGTCATTCTCCTGAGCTCAGATTCCTAATTTGCTAAAAGCTGGGCTTGTTCTAGATGGTTACTAAGTTCCCTTCCAGCTATGAAATTTTAGACTCTTTAAAAATAAAATGTTATCTTGGGATCGTTTTAGATTTACAGAAAAATTGTGAAGATAGTACAGAGAGTTCTACACCTAGTTTCCCCTATAAACATCTTATGTTACTATGGTACATCTGTTACCATTAAAATCAATATACATTATTATTAACCAAAGTCCATACTTGATTCAGATTTCCTTAGCTTTTGCCTCATGTCCTTTTTCTGTCCCAGGATCCCATCCAGGATACCACATGTCATTTAGTCATCATGTCCCCCCAGGCTCCCTTTGGCTGTGACAGTTTCTTGGACTTTCCTTGTGTTTGATGACCTTGACAGTTTTGAGGAGAACCAGTCATATATTTTGTAGACTGTCCCTCAATCGAGATTTGCATGATATTTTCCTCATGAATAGACTGGGGTTATATGTTTGTGGGAAGAAGACCCCAAAGGTAAAGTGCCTTTCTCCTCACTTGACACCACGGGTATGTAATGTCATCCTGATCACCGTTGATGTTGATCGATCTCGAACACCTGGCTGAGGTGGTGTTTGTCAAGTTTCTCCACTTCTTCCCAAGTTGCACTCTTTGGAAGGAAGTCACTGTGCAGCCCATACTGAAGCAGGGGCAGCTGTGCTTTCCTCCTTGAAGGGTGGAGTATCTAATAAGAGTATTTGGAATTCTTCTGCATGGAAGGTTTGTCTCTTCTCTTCTGTTTATTTAATCATTTATTTTTATCACTATGGGCTCATGGATATTTATTTTATACGTTAGGATATATTCCAATACTACGTTATTTTATTGCTCAAAGTGTTCCAGCTTTGGCCTTTGGGAGCTCTTTCATTTTGCTCCTGTGCCCCTTTGATATACTCCCAATCATTTTTTTTTGTTTTTAGCACTTCTTTACTTTCTGGCACTTTAAGATGCTCCAGGCTTATGTTATATATTTCCTGCCCCACTCCTAAAATCAGCCATTTCTTCAAGGTGCCCCTTTATTAGAGAATAGTATTAGAAACCAAGACCTGGATCCTAGATGCATTTGTTGCTGCTGAGATATAGTTATTTCTAGGCCCTCAACTGAAGGCAAGAAAATATGTGTGTATACTAACCTGTGTATATACACATATCTATAAACATTTCTATATGGAACCATCTGAATCTATATCAAGCTACACTTGAGCTCATACCAGTGTCTCTGACTCTAATCCATTACCACATGGATCACCCCAGCCTTCTCCTGTTGCTCATCTGTAACCTTCCACTCCAACAGTAGAAAAGCTGGCTCCCAGTACTGGCCATCTGTTTACCTAATGGTCCAATTCCCGTATGTATGTATAGAGACTTCTGAATTGTTAACCTTTCCCCATCAGGAAACAACTTTGTCAACTGCAGCACAGTGCTTATGCACAGTTCCTTTTGCCTTTAGTCTTACAGACTCTACTCATTTCCAGAGTTACTTAGGCCAGTACCTTTTCCCCCACGCCCTTCAGTGAAGTTGTTTCATATATTTATAATAATAAAGAAAATAATATTCTTTTGTCACATTCTGCATCCCATCTTGGAATCGCCAAACTTCCTAAATGATTATTTTTTAAAATTTGCACACATTAAAGTTCACTCTTGGTGCTGTAAAGTTCTATAGATTTTGACAGATGCATAGTGTCAAACATCCACCATTACAGTATCATACAGAATAGTTTCACCACCCGAAAAAATCCCATGCTTCACCTATTCAACCCTCCCCGTCTCGAACCACTGACCTGTTTACTGTCTTTATAGCTTGACTTTTTCTAGAATTGCATATAAACGTAATTTTATGTAGCTACAAATGTAGCCTCAGACTGGCTTCTTTCACTTAGCAATATGCATTTAGGGTTTTTCCATGTCCTTTTATGGCTTGTTCATTCTTTTTTATCACTGAATGGTATTCCATTGTATGATTTACCACATTTAAAAAAAATCCATTCACCTATTGAAGGACATCCTGGTTGCTTCCAGTTTGGGGAGATTATAAATAAAACTGCCATAAACATTTGCATGTTGGTTTTTGTGTGGACGTAAGCTGGACTGTTGGTGTGTTTAGCTTATTAAGAAATTGACAAACTGTCTTCCAAAGTGGCTGTACCTTTTAGCATTCCCATCATCAATGAATAAGAATTCCTGTTGCGGGCTTCCCTGGTGGCACAGTGATTAAGAATCCGCCTACCAATGCAGGGGACACAGGTTCGAGCTCTGGTCTGGGAAGATCCCACATGCCGCAGAGCAACGAAGCCCATGCGTCACAACTACTGAGCCTGCGCTCTAGAGTCCATGAGCCACAACTACTGAGCCTGCGTGCTGCAACTACTGAGCCCATGTGCCGCAACTACTGAAGCCCACACACCTAGAGCCCGTGCTCCACAAGAGAAGCCACCACAATGAGAAGCCTGAGCACCACAACAAAGACCCAATGCAGCCAAAAATTAAAATAAATATAAATTAAAAAAAAAAAGAATTCCTGTTGCTTCTAATCCTCACTAACAATTGGTATTGTCAATTAAAAACTTTTTTTAACCATTCTGATAAGTGTGTAGTGGTATTGTATTGTCATTTTAATTTACATTTTCCTATTGACAAATGATGTTGGGTATCTTTTCATATGCTTATTTGCTATCCATATGCTTATTTTCTACCATCTTTGGTAAGGTGTCTGTTCAAATTTTTTGTCCATTTATTAATTGGGTTTTCTTATTGTTGACTTTTGAGAGTTGTTTGTATATTTTGTTTACAAGTTCTTATCAGATTTGTGTCTTGCAAATGTATTCTCCCAGTCTGTGACTTATTTCATTCTCTTAACAGAGCCTTTCACAGAGCAGAAGTTTTTAATTTTAATAAAGCCAAACATACCAACTTTTACTTTGTTGGATTACATTTTTGGTAGTGGTGTTTCTAAAACCTCATCACCAAACCCAAAGTCATGTAGATTTTCTCCTATTTTTTCTCCTAGACATTTTAAAGTTTTGCATTTTACACTTAGATCTATGATCTATTTTGAGTTAACTTTTTAAAGTCTGAAGATTTTTCAAAATAGAGGCTTTGAGATAATCCATATACCATACCATTCATCCATTTAAAGTGTACAATTCAGTGCTTTTTAGTGTAGTCAAAGGTATGTGCAACCATCACTCTAATCAGTTTTATTAACATTTTCTTTGCCTCAAAAAGAAGCCCTGTACACTTAGCTATCACCTCAATATCCCCCCAGCCCTAAGCAATCACTAATCTATTTTTAGTCTCTATAGATTTCCTTATTCTGGACATTTCATGTAAATGGAATCATACACTATATGACCTTTTGTGATTGATTTCTTTCATTTAGCTTAATATTTTCATTTTTTTAGCTTAATATTTTCAAGGCTCATCCATATTGTAGCTTGTATCAATACTTAATTCCTTTTCATTGCCAAATAATATTCCATTGTATAGAGAGATACCACAGTTTGTTTATCCATTCATCAGTTGGTGGACATTTGGGTTGTTTCCACTTTTTGGCTATTATGAATAATGCTGCTATGAGCATTCTTGTACAAGTTTTTGCGTGGACATATACTTTTGTTTATCTTGGGTATATACTCAGGAGTAGAATTGCTGGGTCATTTGGTAACCTTATGTTTAACCACTTGAGTAGTTGCCAGACTGGTTTTCAAAGGAGGTGCACCATTTTACATTCCCACCATTAGTGTATTATATTTCGAATTTCTCTGTGTCCTTGCCAACACTTATTATCTTATGTTTTCATTATAGTTATCTAGTGCATGTAAAGTGGTATCTAATGGTATGTTGTTTTTTTCTTTGGCCGCACCATGGAGCATGCGGGATCTTAGTTCCCTGACCAGGAATCGAACCCGTGTCCCCTTCAGTGGAACATTGGAGTCTTTTAAAAAAAATTAATTTTTGGCTGTGTTGGCTCTTCTTTGCTGCATGCGGGCTTTCTCTAGTTGCGGCAAGCAGGGGCTGCTCTTCGTTGCGGTGCGTGGGCTTCTCACTGCAGTGGCTTCTCTTGTTGCAGAGCATGGGCTCTGGGTGCACAGGCTTCAGTAGTTGTGGCACACGGGCTTCAGTAATTGTGGTTCACAGGCTCTAGAGCTCAGGCTCAGTAGTGTGGCACACAGGCTTAGTTGCTCCATGGCATGTGGGATCTTCCCGGACCAGGGCTCGAACCCGTGTCTCCTGCCTTGGTGGGCGGATTCTTAACCACTGCGCCACCACGAAGTCCCGGAACATCGGAGTCTTAACCACTGGACTGCCAGGGAGATGTCCTCATGGTTTTGATTTGCATTCCCCTGAAGACTAAAAATGTCAAGCATCTTTTCATGTGCTTCTTGGCCATTTGTATATCTTCTTTGGAGAAATGTCTATTTAGATTCTTCACCTATTTCAAAGTTGGGTTATTTGTCTTTTTATTACTGAGTTGTAATATATATGTGTGTGTGTGTGTGTATATATATATATATATATATATTAGATACAAGTCCCTTATTACATATATTGAATATGATTTGCAAATATTTTCTCCCATCCTGTTGTCTTTTCACTTTCTTGATATTGCCCTTTGAAGTTCAAACATTTAAAATTTTGAAGCCCAGTTTACTTTTTTTTCTTTTGTTGCTTGTGCTCTTGGTGTCATATCTAAGAATCCATTACAAAACCCAAGGTCATGAAGATTTACCCTTATGCTTTCTTCTAATAGTTTCCCATTTTTATGTAAAACTTTCTCATTTAGGTCTTTGGTCCATTTTGAGTTAATTTTTGTACGTGGTGTGAGGTAGGGGTCCAACTTCATTCTTTTAGCTCTGGTTCTGGGGGCGGGGACAATGGTGTATCTCTCTGAGTGACACCCTCACTTTAGGAGCTGAGTGCTTGGTAGGGAGGGGCAGTAGGCCGGTCTTCTGGCTTGTCTCTCCATGAGTGATCAGGGCCCCAATATTCTCAGTGGCACTGTGTCCAAGGTAGAGCCCCCATCCCACGAGTGAGGGCTGGGCTAAAGAAGGGAGCCCCCACCTCTCTGCTATATTTGATGGGAACTTAGCCTTAGCAACAGGTGGCTGCTGCAGGATGATAAATGCCCCATGACCTGTCCCTCTCAGGAAAATAACCCTCCATCTGGGAGCTGAGGGGAGAGGGAGCCCTGTTTTCTCAGCTGTACCAGTGTACAGTAAGTTTCCCTCTTGCTGAACTGGATGGAGGTGGTGGTGGAGGGGAAAGCAGGTCTTAGTTCAAATACCACAGGCTCACTTTTCTTACTGAGTTTTAGTAAATTTTCTTGAATAAAGGTTTCTTCATTGGCTGCATACCCTCAGGACCATTTCCAGAGATTAAAGAATTTTTTAGAAACTATTTTCACCATTTCTGCTGTAAGGTAGGTACAGAGAACCCCTCACTGTCATGCTGCTGTAGATTCTTTTTTGATAACTCAAAGTAGTAAGACTGTGGGCAGTGGAACACCAGAAAACTCAAATCCCAGTGCCCACATAGTAATTCATTCTGTAAGTATTGAGTAAGTATCAACTAGGAAAATGGCTGAGAACTAAAAATGGATTGAGTTGACAGTAACTAAAGCAGGAGTTATGCATTGGCAGACACACCATTACCCATATACTTTATGAAATATCTACTATATGTGAGGTATAAGAGTGGAAGATAAAAAGCTAAAAATCTATTTTAGAAATTAGACTTACACAAAAAGAGAACAAGTAAACCAAGGCAGTCTGCACTAAGTGCCCAGAGAATAAATGCTCCAGTTTTTCAGGGGCACAAGAAACTACCCAGACCTGGAATGGTCAGGGGAGATTTCTGTGGAGGGAGAGTGTGCTGAGCTAGGCTGGGAAGAAGGGTAGCATTCAGCCCAGTGTGGGTTGGGGGAAGGATACATTCCAAGGCAGAGGTGCTGAAGTGGGATTGTATTTGGTATGTCTGAGTATAGACCTGTCTACTTGCCGGAAGGTCTGTTTAGAGATCAAGTTGGAGAAATGAGGTGGCGACCAGAAAAGCAGGGGCTTGATTGTTGGACCATGGAGTTTGGACCCTGTCTTGTGGGCTGCTGAAAGCAATGAGTGCTTTTTAGAGAAGAGTGGCTTGGGCAAAGAGATTTTAGGAAAGTGGCTTTGCTTGTAGTGTGTAGATAGAATGGAGTGTGTGTGTGTGTGTGTGTGTGCGTGTGTGTGTGTGTGTGTATGTGTGTCCAGCAGGGAGCCAGGAGGCAAGGGGACTAGTTATTAGGCTGTTACAAAAAATTGAAGGTCTGGATTAAGTGAAGGGGGTGGGAATGTAAAGAAAGTGTCTGGTGGATGGTAAAACATAATCAGGACCTCAATAAGGCCAACCAATTGTTAAAACAAACATGGCAGTTTCCCTAAAAAAAATACTAGAACCCAAAGTGACATGGGCTGATTTAGCAGTTTGAGATACTATGCAAATTTTATTGATGGATTTCTCTTGCAGTTACTGTAATTAAACGGGGTCTCTTTATTTTTGAATTCACATATGTTTTTCTTCCCTCTTCTTATTACTTCAAATTCCTCTTCTCCACAATTCGCTTTTAATTTGATCTCAAATTAATCTCTAGTATGTTTTTGCAGGAGGAAACCAAGGGTTGCAACAACGGCAAAGATTGTGTATGATTTCAAAGATGAGTTTCCTCCCTTGAAAACAGATGTCCGCGTAGAAGTGGGAGGCACGTGGCCAACTCTTGCTTTTTAGCAGGTCTAACATGACCTTCAAAACTCCTTGGGGTATGCTGGTCTCCTGCGGGGCTGCATCCCCGTCAGACTCAGGTTGTCATAGTCTCCCGCGGCTGCCTGGATGTGTATGGCTTGGGGTTCTGAAGCTAGAGTTCACAAAACAATACAAAAACACCGACAAAAACCAAACCACAAAACCCCATGCCTTACCACCGTGGGCAGATGAGTGAAGTCGCGGAAGAACGGTTCGACTCTTGCTTGCCCTTTTAAAATTCCAGTGCAGCAAACACACACACACTCGCGCGCGCACACACACACACACACCCGGGTCAGCTCTTCCCACTCACTGCCACACTGCACCAGCGTCCCTCCCAAAGTCCTGATTCATGAACCGTGCTACCTTTGTCTCATTCTAAACTGTGCAGACTATTTTAATCCTCCCACCCCCATCCCAGATTCCCCCCCCTCCCTTTCTCCTCTGGAAAGCTCTGATGTAAGGCGCTCGCTAGGTTGGAGAGCGCTTCTCCCGATCGGCTCCGGTAGGCGAGATTCCGAGAAGCCCCCTCCGCAGGACCTGCGCCTGCGGGGTCCGCTGCCCGGGACCCCGCTGTGGGCGCGGGGGAAGCGTCTCGGTCGCTTTAAGGTGTTGCGCTCTCGGAAGGGCGGGCAGGGAGCCCGGGAGCCGGCGCGGTCCTGGGAGCGGGTGGGGAAGTCCTGCCGCCCTCCCCTACCTCCCGCTTCCGAACGTCCGGGGGCCTCACCGCCCTCCGCCCACAGCGCCCGGGCCCGCCATGCGGCTGTGAACCATGTCCTCCTCCTACGCCAAGAACGGGACCGCGGACGGGCCGCACTCGCCCACCTCGCAGGTACCGCCCCCTCCTCCCCCCTCCTCCCCCCTCCTCGGCCGCCCTAGAGCGCCCCGCCTTCGCGCCCGGCGCGCGTGGCCCCCAGTCCTGGGAGTCTGAGGCCCCGCTCCCTCGCCCCTCCCCCCGCGTCCCTTCCTCCTCCGCCCCTCCTCTTTCTCCTCCTTCTCTTCCTCCTCCTTCTCACCTCGTCAGGGTCTCTGCGCTCCCGCTCCGGAGCCCGCAGCCTTCCCCAGCCCATGCAGGGGACTCGGACCCCGCACCCTGAGAGTCTTTGTTAATGGATGTGGTGGGTGCTCGCGGGCTGCTCTTCTCGGGCGCCTTTTCAGCCGTCGAGGCTTGAGTGGGTGGGTGGGGTGGAGGCTGTATCTGGGGACCGCGGAGGAGACTTGGGTGCGGGCTCTGGGGGACCCCGGGGATCTGGTGTCCGGAGGCGGACTCTAGCCAGGGGTGGTCGCCCGGTTCCACACTGCCGTCCTCACCGGGTTCTTTCTGGCTCCGTGTGTCGAGTCCAGGTGGCCCGAGGCACCACGACCCGGAGGAGCAGGTTGAAAAGATCCGATGGCAGCACCACTTCGACCAGCTTCATCCTCAGACAGGTAGGAGGCGGGCGCAGGGGAGCAGGTTGGGCAGTAAGCCGAGCGCGCGGCCCCCACGTGCCGGAGCGGCTGGTAATGTCTCAGCGCGTCGCTTTTCGGCCGCGGGCTGGAGCTCCGGTTGGTCCTTCACTCTCTGTCCCGGGTTCCCAAGTCTTCGGGTCCTGGGAAGTTAGTTTGTGGGTGTGGACACAAGCCGGCGGGGACCTAGTTTAGGTCAGGGACGTTGAATTTAAGACTGGAAGTTATTTCTTTTTGCACCTTCGATGCGTGAGGAAGCGTCTTAGTCGTGTGACTGGACTTTGAGCGATCAGAGCCCCTGGGGCCGGACAACTGCTGTGATTCGGCTGAGAGTTAGAGGGCTCTTCTGTTTTGCCCTATTTTGAATACTCTCCTTTGTCATCTCCGAGCTCTGGTCAAATGAAAGACATTTGGAACAGAAAGTTTGGTCTCGCTTTGGGACCTATTTGGTTCGCTCAGTTAGGGAAAGACAGCGGATCTGGTTTAAATCGAAATAAGCGAAGGCCGGCCCTCAGTTTCGGGGGTCTCGGTGGTGCTACACTTAGTGTTTGTTTTCTTAGGGGTTTTCTTCTGCGTGGTTCTAGTGCCTGTTGACAGTGCTAAAAATCGCCGGTTCAGCTGAATGCTGAGGTGCCTTTTACCTTGACACAGGAAATTGCTCCTTAATTTGCTGCAAAGAAACCACCCCTACATGGCTGCTGGGTGCTAGAGAGATCATGCAAAAGGGAATCACCTTGATCTCTCTTTGGAACAGAAACTGTCGAGGTGTGTGAGTTCGGGGTACCCTGGGAGGACTTTGGTCATTGCACCACGACGTTTTTATCCCAAGGCTCTGCTGTGGGCTGCTGGAGTGACATTGGGAAGTTTTTTTCCCTCTGGGTCACTCAGATCATTGTGTTTTTAACCTATGATGGCAGCTGCACTGTGTTTCTGTAGTGATTGTTATCAATTTAAACAGATTATCCATGACGAATTGGGTATTAGACTCAGAATTGGACTCAGACCTCTCCTAAAAAGTCCATAGAGCATATTTACATAATATTGATTACATAGGCATTCATTTTCTGCAGAAATAGAAATTATTCCTACGACTCTTTAATTCAGTGAGTACTAAGCATGTACATTTAAAAAATAAATATATTTTGGATTCTGAATTCATTCGAAAGTATATTCTATCCTTTTTGCAGTGTTTAGATTATTTATGTATTTAATAAAGCAAAGACATTCTTCATCTTTTACAAAAATTGAGTTAGGTGACTGAGATCTTGTTTATGTTATTTTGTAGGTGCCTATTTTTGGTAGTGTTTTATTATTGCAACTTCTTAGAAATATTAATTATACAGCAGTGTATTCCATGAGCTGTTTGACTAAAACTTTTGAGTTCAGCTACACCATCACTTCACTAATGTTTTATTCTTCCAAGCACAGAGCCGTCAATATCCTTTGTAATATTCTTATTCTTTCTTCAATTTAAATGAAAAAGTGAGATAATGCATGTATAAGTTCTTGTTAAGTGTGCTGGTATGTGTTGGCTTAAAAATGTAGAAAGTATTCATGCTAAATAATTTCGAGAGTAATTTAAACCATTGCAGATTTTTGGAACAAATATATTTCATAAGTCTTTCTGAAAATAGGCTAGGATTTGTTGGTGTAATAAGATGGCCTAATTTAAATTCAGAAGCTAGCTGTGATTGTATTATATACACAATCTTAACTAACTTTTCTGCACAAAAATAATACATAGTTTTTGTGAGCACTTACAGTTCGGTAAGCATCCTATATATGATCTTGTTTAAATGGCATAATATAAACTTTTATAATGGCTACAATAAAATAACTGAGGGATTTTTATTTATTTGACAAGAGATGAAAAATGATTCCAAATGTAACTTTAACAGTGTATTTTGAAATTAAATTGAACAGTTTTCACCCAAATGCCAAAAAAGTATTTTTTTAAAAAGCACAACAGCTGTTTATGTTACTAGAGACTCATTATTTGTAGAGTGACCAGTGGTTTACTGTTTTCAAATTCTTGTATTTCACAATCTCTGTGATGCTTTTGCACATGATGAAGATAGTGAGGATACCAATAAAAACAGTGCTGCTCATTTCTCTGCTATATCATTTACAGAGATGGGAGGGGGAAGATTTCACTTACTAAAAAAAAAAAAGATTGTGTTGAATCAGATGGGTAAATCTGGGCTGGTGGTAAAGAACAGAGGACAGCTGGCAAACTCATCAAATAGAACAGTGTTTATTCTCTGAGCTGGTAAAAAAATTTCAGTGTTCATGTGTGTATATGCACAGATGAATATGTGTGCACACACATACACATGTACACATGTGAGTTGGCCTGAAAATGAACAGACTGAGACAGAGAGCCTGCCTCTCCCCTGAGGACTGCTCACAAAGTCCCTCTGGCATCTTTGACCTTGTTTCCTGGTCTCCTAGATTGCTGCCCTCCACAATTTAGGAGGGATGGAGGTTTTGGAATGAATCCAGGGAGCAGCTAAATTATTTCTTTGAGGAAAAGTGAGAAGATTAAGTATTTTGCCACTGAAAGGAGAGAGAGCTAGGGGTGACCCAGTAATGATCTTCAAAATGTACACAAAGATGGGACTTCCCTGGCGGTCCAGTAGTTAAGACTCTGAGCCTCCCCTTCAGGGGGCTCAGGTTGATCCTTGGTTGGGGAACTATGATCCCATATGCTGTGCGGTGCAGCCAAAAAAAAAAAAAAAAAAAGTACACAAAGACGTTCTTTGGAAATGTGATGGGCTGTTGTCAGTCTTCACTGAGGACGAAACTCAAGAATTGGCTACAATTAGAAAGGAATGATGCTTTTACAGCAGGACTTCCCGAAGAGTGTTGATATCATTGGAATGGCTTTCCAAGTAAGGCTGTAGAATTTTGTCTCAGGAGATTACTTTTGACAGGCTGTTTATGAATAGACTGTTTATTCATGTTTTAAATTTTTAGGAAACACATTAAATATTTGCCATGTGCCTAGCACTGCACTAGATACTGTGGAATAGGAATGAAAAGAAGAATGAGACACAGCTTCTGTACCCAAAGGATTTTATGATCTAGTTATGGAGACATAGATGTATACAAATAATACGGTGAAACGGAGCAAGGAATTAGGGTGTCTGCAGAATGCCCATGTGTGCTGAGTATATGAAATACCCATGGGTGGCACTGTGCATACAGGTTGTGTGGTAGAATGCTACAGGTTACTCTCACTGGGGTTACTCCCACCTTACTCCCCACTGGCTTTCGAAGGAAAATCTGATCAGAGTGAGATCAGTTTGTTGACCTCTCCTTGTTAAGTCTGCCTTTATGAGAACTGCAGAGTCTTATAAGACCTGGCTCCTACCAGCTTCCAGCCTCATCTTAAGCCATGATCTCTAAGCTCTGGACACAGATCTTGAACACACCACCCTCCCTCCTGCCATAGGCCCTTTGCACATGCTGAGTGTCTGTGTGGAGGGCTCTTGTTCTCCCCTCTGCCTAGCTGATTTTTTAATCTTCCTTGAGACCTAAGTTTAGTCTTCACTTCTTCTTCTAACCTCCCTGTTAAGGTTAGTTCCTTAGCCACTTACCTCACCCCAGAGTGCATTGTACCAGTTCTCAATAGTACCATCACTATTTATTTAACATTTCATTATTTAACATGTAATTAGATTTTTTTGTTAATGTCTGTCTCCCTATCCAGATAACAAGTTCCACTAGGGCAGGGACATGTCTGTATTTGGTCTCCTTTTTGCCCTCAGCACTTAGCATAGTAGATGTTCAGTAAATACTTATTTGATTGAATGAAGGAGTGGAAGAATGGAGGACTAGCTTGATGTATTTTAGACATGAGGTTCTGCTCCAATATTAAACTCTTTGTTTAATCTGGAGAAATTGCCTCCTAACAAACCTCCCTCAAATTTAGTGACTTAAAGCAACAACATTTAAAAAAATGTCTGTGTACTGAGCAGACACAGTTCTTCTTTGTGTGATGTTACCTGGGTACTGGGAAGGCTGAAATGTCTAAGACAGCCTCACACGTGTGGTTGGTGGTTGGTGCTGGCTGCTGGCTGAGAACTCAAGTAGAGATTTTGGCAGAGGGCTCACTTTTCCTCTACCTGGGCCTCTCAGCATGGTTGCTTGAGCTTCTTCCCAACATGGTGGCTAGGTACCAAGCAGGACCATCCCAAGAAGCAAAGGCTGAAGCTGTAGACTTTATAAGACCTGGTATCAAAAGCTATATGACATCACGTCTGTTGCAATCTCTAAGTCAAAACAAATCAAAGGGATAGCCCAGTTTCAAAGGGAGGGGAAATAGACTCTATCTTTTGATGGAAATAGACTCTATCTTTTGATGGGGTGTGTCAAGGTCACCTTACAAAGGAGCACATAGAATGGAAGATATTGTTGCAGCCATCTTTGGAACCATCTACCTTAAAGCAAGGTTCCTTCTGTTTTTTTTCAGATTATGCTAATCAGATGATCATTACAATAATTCAATGAACCCACACTGTAGGTAGAGATCTAAAACACATTCAGGTACTAAGTTGATACTATAATAAAACAAGTTGGCAGAAATATTCTTTGGGTTCTAATTTGAGCACTGGTTATAGACACATTTCTCTGATGAAATGCAGATTCATCAACAGAAGGTATATGCTTTGTGCACAGCTCTAAGAATAATCATACACTTGGAGTCATGCATATATGCAAAATTTATCCATAAGCTTAGAATCACAGAATTATAGAACTGGAAGAGATTGTGGAGGGAAAGTACTTTGATTCCCCATTTTTAGATGAATGAAACACAGACCCAAGGACATAAAGCCCTTACCAAGGTCACACCAGTAGATAGTGGCAGAACAGAGACAGGAGACCCCCACTCAGATCCTGCAGTTTTTCCACCACAACACACTTCATCCCTGAATAATCACGACAGGCACACAAACACACAAGGACTTACTCCTCTTAGAGCCTAGAAATATTCCTAGTTTAGATGGTTACTGTGAAGAGCAAAGCAACCACTGAAGAATCTGCAGACTGTAGTTTTTTCCCAGTTTTATCATGGGATGGAATTTTTGTTTGCATGGTTCACGGTTCATGGAGGTTTGTTTGTTTGTTTACTTACTAACGTACTAGTCATTGTATTAACCAGTCTAACCAGAAGATGAAATTACTTGAGTTTTTACAGCTGAGGGACTTGAATTATAGAGACATGATTAAACAGGTGAGGGGAGGGCTTAAAAGCTAAACCTAGAGGTTAGCAACAGCGGGAAGCTGCTATCACCTCTAGGTACAAGGACAAGGGGAGGAGACTGTAACTAGAACCCAGGGGCCAAAATCACCTGGTAGATGCTGGAACCAGTGGGGTGCTGTTTGTAGGAGCAAGAGACACAGAGGAGATGCAGCCTCTGTCAGAGAAGCCACTTGAGGTGGAGAAAATGGGGAGAAATACTCTGGCTTCTCCTTTCTTGTGCTCCCCACCCCTGCCTTGTCTCCCACTGGCTGACCTGGACACCAGCTGACATGGGAGTCTGGGAAACAACCTGCAGGCCATGGGCCCCCTGAGACAGAAAGCAGAGCAGAAAACGGAGAGGATGAATCTGAGGAAAACAGGCCAGGACTGGCACAACTATTATTATATTTTAGCTGCCTGGAAGATAATAATGAATCGTTTTCATCAGCAAAATTGGAAGCTTTTACTTGCTCTGTAAGTCGAGTGTCCTTGCTAAATGATATAATCCAGTGACAGTGAACCTTAAGGAAAAGTTTACACCTATTTCCTTTGCGAATTCTATCCAGAATGCATCTTCCCAAATTGAGATCTGATAGAACAAAACAGAACTCTGCCTCTGTGGCAAACTGTGCTTCGTTCTGGCTCTTGGGCTTGAATAAATGGAACTGAATTTATGAAGCTTCTTTCGGATTGAGAAATCTAATTACTAGGCAGCTAACCCGTTAAGCAGTCGTTTTTGCTTTTCTCCGAGTTTCTGTTCGTGGCGTGCAGAGTTCCCGAAATCTCATTTTTTATAGAATAAAGAACTATGTATCCTTCAGTTTAGGTTGATCAGATTTTATTGAAGCTTACATAAATTCTGATTCAAATTTTAATCCTTCTAGAAAATTATAGGACGCAGCGTGAAAATGAAGCTGAAAATGACCTTGGCTTTCCTGTGGCCCTCTCCCTGTAATTATTCCACGTGCTGACCCAGACAATGTTGTTACCAAGGATCAGGGACTATTTCTTCATCAAGGGAAAAAGCAAGGGCAGAGTGGAAGAGAATGTAGTTTTGTCTACAAACTACAGTTAGTAGCTAGTTGTAGAAACGAGTCTCTTCACTCCTGATGAGCCTACTAACTCAGTGGGGTTAGCTGGGCTCAGCAGATCGAGTTCTAACCCATCTTTTCTGGCTGAGGTTGTGGCGTTGTCAAAGCTCATCGTTGTCCCCTGAGTCTGGCCCTTTCTTGGTCTCATTTCTGCAGCTCAGATTCAGAAGAAAGCATAAGCCCTAACCAGGGTGAGTGGGCTTGCACCTCACTCAGGTTCACTGAAGACCCCAGGAAATGTCCACAGACTTGTGGGGAGTGGAGTGTGCAGGCCGCATTCCATGTTTGGCCTCTGCAATGCTTTGGAGAGGAGTGCTTCCTAGAGCAGCGCCACCCTCTCTGCTTGCTTGCCCTTTGCAGCCGGAGTGTGTGTGTGTGTGAGAAGGACCATCTGAGCCCCTGCCTGGTATAGGCAGAGCCCCTGGATGGTGTTCACTTCCTTTGAGTCCAGGCTGTTGCACCAGTATTTCCCCTGTGGGCCGTGCAGAGCACTTCCTTACCGTCCCCAATGACACATTCTCTTGATAATACCTCTCCAGATTAGAATCCACCAAATTGATAAGTCTTAAGAAGAGCTAGGCTGTTATGTGTAAAGAACCCCCATAAAACCCCACTCCGATTTAAGCAGCCAGTATGGTCCTGCCTTCACACAGTTACATGTCCTCATTCTAACTGAGCCAGGAGAACGTAGAGGTAGAACACGCACTCTTTGTTCTAGAAGAGTGTAAGTTATGAACTTGACTACAGAGCGACACATCAGGCATTTTACATGGATTCAACCATGTGAATGGGGTCAGCGAGGCGGGTAGGGTGAGAACTAGAAGCCTGAACTAATGAAGAGGCTAAATTATAGATTCAATTTTAAGGGAATAGTTTTATTGCTTTCAAGTAACAAAAATGACAAGCTGTGTGCTTCCTTAGCGGACGTTCAGAAAGTGAGAAGGCTGATGAATTACCAACACCTGGCTTGAATATAGATGGTGCTTTGAAATTCCTTGAAGATGGTTTTCATTTTAACTAGAAAAACATGCTGCTCTGTAAACTTTCCTACTTTCTTTACTCTATCCTTTCTTATTACACCCATAGACAGAGCAGAGGTAATTACTTGAATCCGAAGGGATGACATTCAGCTTTATTTACTGAAAGTATAATTTAGATGGGGCCATAAAACTTGAGGGACATCTGAATCTTTCTGATCATTTTCACTGTCATCATTGGATGAAAAAGTGTGCCTATTTTATTTCTCATTTTATGTTCTTTTCTGTTGGTGGAGGTATCTTTCTCCAGGGCTGCAATTTAAATTGCTGGAGCAGAAGTCTTTGTTTTGAGAGGAAATATTTTGTAAACAAACTTGAAAAGAATCAGCATTTTTTTCAGGTTGTGAGAATCACTAGAAATGGTAAACTTTTGTAGTGCTCACTGTGTCTGAATGTTATGATATTATTTTTTAACTCCTTAGGAAAAATCTTTTTTTCAATTTCTTTTTTAATGCAGAAAAGACCAACAGTAATGGAAATGCATAATAACTCACGTAGATGAATTTATCATCCTGGCCCACTTCCTTCTCCATGGCCTAGTGCTAGGGTAACAGCTCAAAGGCTGATTATGTTTCCAAATCAAACAAGTGGATAAAATCCTCACTGTTGAGGTTGGAGTGCTTTATGGTCACACCTTTCTAATTTGGCCTCTTTGTGTGTGTGAGTGGAACAGAAATGAGGAAGTCATTCTTTCAGGAATTCAGAGGCTGTATTCTGTTATCACCATAATCTAATTTTCGAACATTTTCATCACCCTCCCAAAAAAACCTTGTAACCATTAGCTGTCATTCCCCAACCTCCTTCCCACCCCCAGCCCTATGCAACCACTGATCTACTGTGTCTATAGATTTGCCTGTTCTGGATGTTTCATTCCAAATTACATTCACGTAACTGGAACCATACAATAATATGTGATCTTTTGTGACTGGTTTTGGATTATTTCATTAGCATATTCTCTACACCAGTCTGAAGGTTTCCAGTCGTAGCCCCTGGTCTAAACGCAAATGTTGGCCTGCCTGTGGAAAGAGACTTGCCTTTCCTTAAGCCTAGATCCAGACAGCACTTCAAGTCATGGTGTTGAATTGGGTGGATCGTGTTTGTATTTATTTTGGAATTGCAGTGTCAGGTCATAAAGCTGAATTTGTGGGGGAGGGGTAAAACTATTTGACCTGCATGGAAATCAAATCCCTGACCTTGGCCTCCTTGTCATCGAGACTGAACAAAACTGAGTGACTCTCATCTATAGAAGGGATTTATGTAATAGGATGAGATCGATGGGATTAAAGAAAAATGTCAGGATTAAAGAAAAGTGATCAATGCCATCATTTTCAATAATTTTTAGTGATAGAAATGTCTTGGGTACTTACAATTCAAAATACTTCTTTTATCTAGATGTTTGTAATAACTCAGCTTTGGTAATTATATTTCTTCCTTGAGAGATACAGTTAAGGAGAAAGCAGAGTGCTTGAGTCCCAAGCTAAGTACAATATTTATGAGAATTATTGGGTGTATAAAACTGTACTTTCTGTGTGGCAGGTGCTGCTCAATTATGTTTGAGCACTTCCCTGGGGGACAAAAGTCAATTATCAACATAGTCCTGTGAGAGAGAAATAGGTCAGCTGCAAACATTCTCTGCTAATTTCAGAAAGCTTGAGGGGTGATTTCTTTTGGGGGATTTTTTTTTTTTTTTATTCCTTTGGTGGTTGTAGGAAGACCTTCTGATTAGGGAAGGCTCTGTTTTTCATTTGGGTGTCTTATTCAGTTACTTTACTGTGAATATTTCTTTTGATCATGTAAAATGAAAATTAAACAAAACAGTATCTTTTAAAAAACTGTCAAATCTACATTGTAAGAATAATGTGTACCATGGGTATTATTATTACTGTTTCTTATACATTAGTAGAGATGCTCAGGCTTTAAATTCACCTGGTAAAATGCAAATTTCATATTTGCAAGTATTTTGTTTAATAGTTCTGTTACATAGGAAGCGTAAAAAGTGTTAATTGTTAAAAAAAAGGAAGGATACTGGTGTTTTTTTTAAAAAAATTATGTTTATATTTTTATTGTGGAAAAATACATGTAACAAACTTTACCAGTGTAACCATTTTTAAATGCATAATTCAGTGGCATTAAGTCCATTCGCTGGTGTCATTTTTATTTTGTTTTACTTTATTTTTTTATAAATTTATTTTATTTATTTATTTATTGGCTGTGTTGGGTCTTCATTGCTGCACGCAGGTTTTCTCTAGTTGCGGCGAGCAGGGGCTGCTCCTCATTGCGGTGCATGGGCTTCTCATCACGGAGGCTTCTCTTTGTTGCGGAGCATGGGCTCTAGGCGTGCGGGCTTCAGTAGTTGTGGTGCACAGGCTTAGTTGCTCCGTGGCATGTGGCATCTTCCCGGACGAGGGCTTGAACCCATGTCCCCTGCATTGGCAAGCGGATTCTTAACCACTGCGCCACCAGGGAAGCCCTGCTGTCATTTTAAAAATGAATGTGGCAGGTTATTTAAAAAGTGCAGACCAGGCAAAACTTAAATATATCCTACTTCAAAATACACTAAAAATGTCCACCATTGTCCAGGCCCCCAAACACAGCTGTGACCTTGTTTGAAGCCACAACAACAATAGCAGGAAACCGGCCCTGGAGCACGTCACGGTGCCATGGGGACTGCAGCTGAGCAGAACCAGGAGGCACTGTGGATGCCCAGCCGACCCCCAGGCTGGGTGTGGAGAGGTGGATGGGAATAGGTTGGGGCCCTGCCCCAGAACACCTGTTTTCTTCTTCCTCCACTGTCTGAAATCCGAACAGTTTCTAGATGATTTGGGTTAAGGAGCAGCCTATTTTAAAACTGTGAACGTTCCTGGGAGTCTTAAGGGGCTCTCGTCATTCATCTGTGATCGTGGTTTGACTTACTGCCTGCAGGTAAGCTCATTTCACTCTTGTCCCCAAGCCCACCTCAACAAGGCAGACGGTTCCCAACAGAGACCCCAGTCTCCCTGGGTCTGTTTGTCCTTTCACACCTGTGTTCTCCCCTTACTTTCCCCGCCGACCTGCCCCTGCTACAAGCACACCTGCCCAGACGCAGACTCAACTCCCGCTCTCTTCCCTCACCCCCTCAGTCATGCCATTCCTTCTCCTTGAAGAAGGTCTCACCATTTTCACTTGATGCTGATCTTTCCATCTGTTAAAGCCTTCTAGAACCTTCTCCTCCATGAAGTTCTGTGATACGGCAGCAGGTCTCCTTCTCTGGCACTCCCTGACATTCTGTTTTGACCGTTCCCTATTAAATTCTCCTTTGTGTAACCAGAAGGACCCCGTGCCCCACCAGCCTGTGGGTCTATGTGGTCATTGTCACTAACTAATCACGTGGCGCAAGAGGAAGGAGAAGCAGCTTGGAAAGGAAGTCTTGATGTAGAGACATTGATAATGTCCCATTTTGCTTGTTCACTTCTCCTAGCTGTAGACAGAGGACTGCAACGCCTTGCCTCCTAATAGCCTGCCCATTATCTCTGAGTTGAGGGGGTGATCACAACTCTGTCCCTCGTTGAGCTCGGCTGCCACAAGCCTTTGAAGGAGGTTATTCCCGCTGCAGTTGCTCTGCTTCATCTGTGAGGACACTGCTTCCTTCTTACTAAGATGCTGCTTCTCAGGCAAAATCTCAAAGGTGACTAACAGCACTATACTCTTCAGCCTCTCTGGACAAGTTGTGTTCCAGACTTCCTCAACTCTGGGTCACACTCTGAACCCTGGGCCCTCGAATGGCACTTGCTGTGCCCTGCATATCACATGTCCCCTTGTAAAGCCAGCTTCTGTGCTTTCAGCCTGCATCTCACTGTAGGGTTACACTGGGAAACAGATGTCATTCTGCCTCTGCCCCAGGACTGTACACAAAACTTGCTTCGAACAGCGACCCTCCCACCCATGCATACGTGTTGACCTGTACAGTTTGAGGTAGCCAAGGCCAAACTTTGAATCCCCCATTAGTCTCATTGATAAGATACTAATAGTAATTTATGTATTTTTTCTTTATTTTTGTTTTGTGAATTTGAATGGGGGTGCGAATAGAAAAAATAAGAGGAAAGAGGAAGGTAATATTGGGGCCTGAAGCACTTTGGGAGTTAGTGCAGGCCTGGGTTGGATATCAGAATGGAGACCTTGGGACAGAAGGAGGGCACTGGGTACCTGGAGAGAAAAACAGTGGCTGGTGGGAGATGGTTTCAGAAAGGGAAGTGAATGAGGAACACACTTTGTTTATTTCAAACTTTGTTCTGGAACTGTGTCTGTTGGGAATCTTTCAGTTGCAAATAAACAAACTCAATGCAATTGGCTAAGGCAAAGTAGAGAATTACTGGCTTATGCTAGTGAAGAGTTCAGGAGTACGTCTGGCTAGCTTCAGGTATGGCTTGTTCCAGTTCATGACTTCATCAGGGCTTCTGTTCCCTTTCTCTGCAGTTCTTCCAGTACTGCATGATCTTCTGTGCTCAGTTCTGTGTGCTCGCTCAGTCCTCGGTTTGGCATTTTTCATGGTGGCAGCAGTGGCCACAGTGGCTCAGGGTCTCCCATTCATCCACTCCCCTGTTCAGAGGAAGAGCTAGCTCTTTTATGGTAGCTCCAGCAAAAAGGAAAAGAAGGTTTTGTTTGTTTGTTTTCAGAGGTACCACCCTCCCTCTGAAACAACACAATACACACACACACACACACATATACTTCTTGAATCTTATTGGCCTGAAATGGCTCATGAACCAGTACTGTGGCCAGGGGACTGCCTGAAGCCAGTGGTTGGCCACTCCTGGAGATGAGATTGGGGTCAGCCCCACTAAGACTGAGAATGGGGAGGACCAGTTCCCTAAGAGAATTTGGGAGCTTAGTGGTAGACGGAGGGGAAAGTGGATGTTGCAGAAGCAATTAATCAGACGTTTATTCAAGGAAGGACCCTCAGGTGGACCCAGCCAAGATGGTGGGATTCATTCCTTCTCTTCCTTCTTGTATTACGTTTCATCCACTTCATGGGTTAAATAAGAATTTTTTAAAAATTGTGTTAAATACATGTAACATAAAATTGACCATCGTAACCGTTTTTCAGTGTACAGTTCAGTGATGTTAAGTACATTCTCACTGTTGTATTATCATCACCACCACCCATCCTAATTATAATTTTGTAGGGAGTCTAACGTTCTGTTGTAACATTGTTTCTTAATGAGAAAATATGTACCAAATTTCAAATAACTGACTAAACAATGAATTTATGGGACACCACCCAAGTATTAATACAGGAGTGGCTACCTGAATTAATATTTCTCAAGGGCCTCTGTTTTTCTGTCTGCAAAACGGGGGTTTGAGTGGGGTGGACTAGATGACCTCTGAGGTTCCTTCAGTCTCTAGTATTATAGAGCTTCACGTCTGTGTCTGCAGATGTGTGTGGTCAGTTCATGCATCTTGGTAGAAAACACTATATTCTGTAGTTTTTGCGGAAGTCCAGTGACACTTAGCTGCTGAGATGAACTCATAAAACATAGGGTCATTCAATATCAAATATTATTGAAAGTATTAGATGAAGGCATTCTTTATAGAATGTAGCAAAGAGATGATGTGGAAAGGTTTAGAAGAGGAAAGATAAATTTGGATAGAGCTGGAATTTATAACTCTTTCAGGCATGTGCATACAGCCTGAAAGGATCTGCAAAGAATAGAGTGGGTTGTCAAGAATGAGATATTTGTGAAATGTGCTGAGATGGTTCTCAGATGTGCATCCTGGAAGCTATTAAGAGGAAGTCAGCTGAGAAGTAGTGTAGCTCCTGCTATTATGATGATTACAGCCACCAGGAAGAGCAGTAGCTAATGGGGCTTAAATCTATAATAAAGAATAACAAAAGTTGCCACATGGAAACTTTGCTGGAGGTGAGTGGAACCACAAGTTTGATTCTTATCATTTAAAAACACTGCATTAGGAGCTTTCAGTACTGACTTTCCTGCGTACCCCTAGTTTCATAGGGGAAGGATATTTAGCATTTGTAGTTCAGCATGGCTCCCCATATTCCAGAAAATGAGGCAGGAATTTCTGTTTTTAAGTGACATTAACTATTTAATAAGTAGACTTCGGTGGATATGTTTATAGAACTTCGTGTGTTCAAGTTGCCTGGGTAAGCTGGTGCACTTGATTGTTTTCCTTCTCATCCCTCTTCCAGTCAGTGGTACATGCTCCTTATTTATTATTTAAAAATATGTTTACATCCTGGCTTGGTCTGGAAATGACTTAAGTTAGCTTGTATGATATCACAAGTGAAGAAAATGAACTAAGGAGAAAATAAGGCTAAGATGGTGTGCCAGTAAAATCCGAGTCACTCGTTAGTTGGGGGCCTCCAGTTTGACTCTGAACTTTCTAGGATGTACCCAGAGAGGAAAGCAAGGTCATTTACAGGATTTAGGATGTCCAAGGGTAAAAGTACACTTGTGGTTTAAGAGAAGCACAAATACTTCCCACTCTGAGACTAGAGAGAAGTTTCTCATGGGAGTTGAGAGTGTGTAAGGTAGTAAATTAAACCCTGATGTGACACCTTATCATTATTCTGGAGTTGTTTTTTTACTAATATCATTTACTATACAGATAATGTCCCTCATCGTGCTGGAGTATAGTTCAATAAAAGCAATTATGTGGGAGCCGTTGCTATATCATCCACAGATGTCTGTAATTCTCAACCTTGGCTGCATATTAGAATCACCAGGGACGTATATAAAAATCCCCATGCCAGGCTGCACTCGAGCCTCATTAAATTAGGATTGCTGGATATAGGACACAGGCATCAGTATTTTTCAAATCACTTCAACTGATGGATGGGCTTATCTGGACTCAGTAATCCAGGTAAGGTTTTTTTTTTTAATAACATCTTTATTGGAGTATAATTGCTTTACAATGTCGTGTTAGTTTCTGCTGTATAACAAAGTTAATCAGCTATATGTATACATATATCCCCATATCCCCTCCCTTTTGCGCCTCCCTCCCACCCCTCTAGGTGGTCACAAAGCACTGAGCTGATCTCCCCGAGCGATGCAGCTGCTTCACACTAGCTGCAGTAGCGGGATTGCTGGGTCGTATGGTAGTTCTATTTGTAGTTTTCTAAGGAACCTCCATACTGTTCTCCATAGTGGTTGTATCAATTGACATTCCTACCAACAGTGTAAGAGTGTTCCCTTTTCTCCACACACTCTCTAGCATTTGTTGTTTGTAGATTTTTTTGATGATGGCCATTCTGACTGGTGTGAGGTGATACCTTACTGTAGTTTTGATTTGCATTTCTCTAATGATTAATGATGTTGAGCATCCTTTCATGTGTTTGTTGGCCATCTGTATATCTTCTTTGGAGAAATGTCTATTTACATATTCTGCCCATATTTGGATTGGGTTGTTTGTTTTTTTGATATTGAGATGCATGAGCTGCTTGTATATTTTGGAGATGAATCCTTTGTCAGTTGCTTTATTTGCAAGTATTTTCTCCCATTCTGAGGTTGCCTTTTCATCTTGTTTATGGTTTCCTTTGCTGTGCAAAAGCTTTTAAGTTTCATTAGGCCCCATTTGTTTATTTTTGTTTTTATTTCCATTTCTCTAGAAGGTGGGTCAAAAACGATCTTACTGTGATTTATGTCACAGAGTGTTCTGCCTATATTTTCCTCTAAGAGTTTGATAGTGTCTGGCCTTACATTTAGGTCTGTAATCCATTTTGAGTAGATTTTTGTGTATGGTGTTAGGAAGTGTTCTAATTTCATTCTTTTACATGTAGCTGTCCAGTTTTCCCAGCACCACTTATTGAAAAGACTGTCTTTTCTCCATTGTATATTCTTGCCACCTTTATCAAAGATAATGTGACCATATGTGCGTGGGTTTATCTCTGGGCTTTCTGTCCCGTCCCATTGATCTGTATTTCTGTTTTTGTGCCAGTACCATACCATCTTGATGACTGTAGCATTGTAGTATAGTCTAAAGTCCGGGAACCTGATTCCTCCAGCTCCATTTTTCTTTCTCAAGATTGTTGTGACAATTCGGGGTCTTTTGTGTTTCCATATAAATTGTGAAATTTTTTGTTCTAGTTCTGTGAAAAATGCCATTGGTAGTTTGATAGGGATTGCACTGAATCTTTGGGTAGTACAGTCATTTTCACAATGTTGATTCTTCCGGTCTAAGAACATGGTATATCTCTCCATCTATTTGTATCATCTTTAATTTCTTTCATCAGTGTCTTATAGTTTTCTGCATACGGGTCTTTTGTCTCCTTTGGTAGGTTTATTCCTAGGTATTTTATTCATTTTGTTGCAATGGTAAATGGGAGTGTTTCCTTAATTTCTCTTTCAGATTTTTCATCATTAGTGTATAGGAATGCCAGAGATTTCTGTGCATTAATTTTGTATCCTGCTACTTTACCAAATTCATTGATTAGCTCTAGTAGTTTTCTGGTGGTATCTTTAGGATTCTCTATGTATAGTATCATGTCATCTGCAAACAGTGACAGCTTTACTTCTTTTCCAGTTTGGATTCCTTTTATTTCTTTTTCTTCTGTGATTGCTGTGGCTAAAACTTCCAGAACTATGTTGAATAATAGTGTTGACAGTGGGCAACCTTGTCGTCTTGTTCCTGATTTTAGAGGAAATGGTTTCAGTTTTTCAGTTTTCACCATTAAGAATGATTTTGGCTGTGAGTTTGTCATATATGGCCTTTAGTATGTTGAGATAAGTTCCCTCTATGCCTACTTTCTGGAGAGTTTTTATCATAAATCGGTGTTGAATTTTGTCAAAAGCTTTTTCTGCATCATTGAGATTATTCTATAGTTTTTATCCTTCAGTTTGTTGATATGGTGTATCACATTGATTGATTTGCATATATTGAAGAATCCTTGCATTCCTGGGATAAACCCCACTTGATCATGGTGTATGAGCCTTTTAATGTGCTGCTGAATTCTGTTTGCTAGTATTTTGTTGAGAATTTTTGCATCTATGTTCATTAGCGATATTGGCCTCTAGTTTTCTCTTTTTGGGACACCTTTTTCTGGTTTTGGTATCAGGGTGATGGTGGCCTCGTAGATTGAGTTTGGGAATGTTCCTCCTTCTGCTATATTTTGGGAGAGTTTGAGAGGGATAGGTGTTAGCTCTTCTCTAAATGTTTGATAGAATTCGCCTGTGAAGCCATCTGGTCCTGGGCTCTTGTTTGTTGGAAGATTTTTAATCACAGTTTCAATTTCAGTGCTTGTGATTGGTCTGTTTATATTTTCTATTCTTCCTGGGTCAGTCTCAGAGGGTTGTGCTCTTCTAAGAATTTGTCCATTTCTTCCAGGTTGTCCATTTTTTGGGCATATACTTGTTTGTAGCAATCCCTCATGATCCTTTGTATTTCTGCTGGGTCAGTTGTTACTTCTCCTTTTTCATTTCTAATTCTGTTGATTTGAGTCTTATCCCTTTTTTTTTTTATGAGTCTGGCTAGTGGTTTATCAATTTTGTTTAACTTCTCAAAGAACCAGCTTTTAGTTTTATTGATCTTTGCTACTGTTTCCTTCATTTCTTTTCATTTATTTCTGCTTTGATATTTATGATTTCTTTCCTTCTGCTAACCTTGGGTTTTTTTTGTTCTTCTTTTTCTAATTGCTTTAGGTGTAAGGTTAGGTTTTTTATTTGAGATGTTTCTTGTTTCTTGAGGTAAGATTGTATTGCTATAACTTCCCTCTTAGAACTGCTTTTGCTGCATCCCATAGGTTTTGGGTTGTCATGTTTTCATTGTTATTTGTTTCTAGGTATTTTTTTATTTCCTCTTTGATTTCTTCAGTGATCTCTTGATTATTTAGTAGCATATTGTTTAGCCTCCATGTGTTTGTATTTTTTATAGTTTTTTTTCCTGTAATTGATGTCTAGTCTTGTAGCATTGTGGTCGGAAAGGATACTTGATACAATTTCAGTTTTCTTAAATTTACCGAGCCTTGATTTGTGACCCAAGCTGTGATCTGTCCTGGAGAATGTTCCATGAGCACTTGAGAAGAAAATGCATTCTGTTGTTTTTGAATGGAATGTCCTATAAATATCAGTTAAGTCCATCTTGTTTAATGAGTCATTTAAAGCTTGTGTTTCCTTGTTTATTTTCATTTTGGATGATCTGTCCATTGATGAAAATGGGGTGTTAAAGTCCCTACTATTTTTGTGTTACTCTCCATTTCCCCTTTTATGGCTGTTAGCATTTGCCTTATGTATTGAGGTGCTCCTATGTTGGGTGCATAAATATTTACTGTTGTTATATCGTCTTCTTGGATTGATCCCTTGATCATTATGTAGTGTCCTTCTTTGTCTGTTGTGATAGTCTTTATTTTAAAGTCTATTTTATCTGATATGAGAATAGCTACTCCAGCTTTCTTTTGATTTCCATCTGCAGGAATATCTTTTTCCATCCCCTCACTTTCAGTCTGTATGTGTTCCTAGGTCTGAATTGGGTCTTTTGTAGACAGCATATAGATGGGTCTCGTTTTTTTATCCATTCAGCCAGTCTGTGTCTTTTGGTTGGAGCATTTAATCCATTTATATTTAAGGTAATTATCGATATATATGTTCCTATTACCATTTTCTTAATTGTTTTCAGTATGTTTTTGTAGGTCTTTTTCTTTTCTTGTGTTTCCTGCCTAGAGAACTTCCTTTAGCATTTGTTGTAAAGCTGGTTTGGTGGTGCTGAATTCTCTTAACTTTTGCTTGTCTGTAAAGGTTTTAATTTCTCCGTCAAATCTGGATGAGATCCTTGCTGGGTAGAGTAATCTTAGTTGTAGTTTTTTCCCTTTCATCACTTTAAATATGTCCTGCCACTCCCTTCTGGCTTGCAGAGTTTCAGCTGAAATATCAGCTGTTAACCTTATTGGGATTCCCTTGTATGTTATTTGTTGCATTTCCCTTGCTGCTTTTAATATTTTTTTGTATTTAATTTTTGATAGTTTGATTAATGTGTGTCTTGGCATGTTTCTCTTTTGATTTATCCTGTATGGGACTCTCTGCACTTCCTGGACTTGATTGACTCTTTCCTTTTCCATGTTAGGGAAGTTTTCAACTATAATCTCTTCAAATATTTTCTCTGTCCCTTTCTTTTTCTCTTCTTCTTCTGGGACCTCTCTTCTTCTTCTGGGACCCCTATAATTTGAATGTTGGTGCATTTAATGTTGTCCCAGAGGTCTCTGAGACTGTCCTCAATTCTCTTCATCCTTTCTTCTTTATTCTGCTCTGTGGTAGTTATTTCCACTATTTTATCTTCCTGGTCACTTATCCGTTCTTCTGCCTCAGTTATTCTGCTATTGATTCCTTCTACAGAATTTTTGATTTCATTTATTGTGGTGTTCATCTTTGTTTATTTGCTCTTTATTTCTTCTAGGTCCTTGTTAAACATTTCTTGTATTCTCCATTCTGTTTCCAAGATTTTGGATCATCTTTATTATCATTACTCTGAATTCTTTTCGGGTAGACTGCCTATTTACTCTTCATTTGTTTGGTCTGGTGGGTTTTTGCCTTGCTCCTTTATCTGCTCTGTGTTTCTCTGTCTTCCCATTTTGCTTAACTTACTGTGTTTGGGGTTTCCTTTTTGAAGGCTGCAGGTTCACAGTTCCTGTTGTTTTTGGTGTCTGCCCCCCAGTGGGTAAGGTTGGTTCAGTGGCTTGTGTAGGCTTCCTGGTGGAGGGGTCTGGTGCCTGTGTTCTGATAGGTGGGCCTGGATCTTGTCTTTCTGGTGGGCAGGGCTGCATCCAGTGGTGTGTTTTGGGGTGTCTGTGAGCTTAGTATGATTTTAGGCAGCCTCTCTGCTAATGGGTGGGTTTGTGTTCCTGTCTTGCTAATTGTTTGGCATGGGACCTCCAGCACTGGAGCTTGCTGGCCGTTGGGTGGAGCTGGGTCTTAACATTGAGACGGAGATCTCTGGGAGAGCTGTCACCGATTGATATTACGTGGGGCTGGGAGTTCTCTGGTGGTCTAATGTCCTGAACTCGGCTCTCCCACCTCAGACACTCAGACCTGACTCTTGGCCAGGGCACCAAGACCCTGTCAGCCACACGGTGATCATGAAATTGGAGGTAGCAAAAATGGGTATATGCAAGTCACTCCTCTTTTGGCTGATGGCACTCTCTCCAATGGCTGTGATTTGTAATTGGAAAGCCAAAACTTCCAGCTACAGTCATGATCACAGATGCCTAGTTCTTCAAAATGAAATGAAATGCATGAGTCAGAACCAGGCTGCTAGTATTGGAGGGTCTCCTGCAGAGGCGAGGGGCAGCTGTGGCTCACTGCAGGGACGAGGACACTGGCAGCAGAAGTTCTGGGAAGTACTCCTTGGCGTGAGCCCTCCCCAGGTAAGGTTTTAAAGTAGCTATTTTTCAACCAGAATGTATTAGTCAGGGTAGGTTAGGTGATGCTGCAGTAATAAAACTTTCCTCAAACAACAACTACAACATCAAAGGCTTATCCCGCACTCACCCTCCATCTATCTCCTGGGTTAGCTGAGAGTTTGTTCACTGTTGTTCTCACTCCAGTGGAGTAGCCACTATCTGGAACGTTTCTGTTTCCTGCAGAAGAGGGAATGAGACACATGGTGGATCATATTCTGGCTGTTGAAGCTCTGCATGGGTGTAGCTAAACTGCTGCAACACTGTAGTCAAAAGGTATAATATGTATTTGTTTGTCACTTAAGAGTCCAGAGGTTGGTGAGCAGTTCAGAGTGGGTAGAGGGCTCTATTCTAAGAGATCAGTGGTCCGAGGACCCAGGCTGGTGGGTCGGCTCTGCCGTTCTCAGCATGTAGATTTCATCTTTGGGTCTAATGTGGCTGCTACCATTGTCACCATTTCCTAGGCAGCTCAAAATGAAGAGATCAAGTAGCTTCATTTTCAAGGGAATGACGTAGAAGTTAAACATATTTCTTCTGCTCACAGCCCATTGGCCTGAACTTTGTTGTGAGGCCACGTCTAGCTTCAAAGGAGGCTGAGAAATGTGATCTTTAGCTGAGTAGCCATGTGAAGGCTAAAAATTGCGACAGCTCTATTTCTGGAAGGATAGAGAGAATGGATATTGGGGCCAGTTAGGCAGACTCTGCCTTATCACAGTAGTGGTTTTCCAAGTTTGGTTTTACCATAAAAACCCTTTTTCCAAATGAAATTGCAGATGTCATTCTTGGCAATCAACATATTTGGAGATGCTTTGATTGATGCAGTGGCCTATATCTGGACCACTCTCCCATTATACACCTCATGCTCTCTGCAGCAGTTCTAGTGACATCTAAGAGGATCCATAAAAATCACTGATGTAGATGAACTGATGCATATGCTGTAGACCATCCTCCCAAAATAGTCTTCCAGTCACTTCTATCTCAAAAGTCCTCTCAAGTCCATCCACTTCTCTCTGCATCTCTCCTGCCACCACCCTAGTTCCTACTTTGAGCCAGCATCATCTCGTCTGGTCTACTGAATCTCCCTGCTTCCTTTCACCACCAGATCCATTCTCCACACAACTTCTGGAGTTTTTTATTTTATTTTATTTTTTTAGCAGTACGCGGGCCTCTCCTGTTGCGGAGCACAGGCTCCGGAAGCGTAGGCCCAGCAGCCATGGCTCAGGGGCCCAGCTGCTCCGCGGCATGTGGGATCCTCCTGGACCAGGGCACGAACCCACGTCCCCTGCATCGGCAGGCGGACTCTTAACCACTGCGCCACCAGGGAAGCCCCTGGAGTTATCTTTTTAAAAAGGAAATCAGAGCATGTCATTCCCCGGTTTTAAGCCCTCCAGTGGATTCCAGTTGTGTTAAAATATAATCTGAATTCCTTATTGTGGTCTGCAAGGCTCTGTAATAACCTGACTCCTGACAAACTCTCCTTATTTCATCTTCAACTCTCCTGCTTGCTACTCTACCTGCCACCCCTTCCCCCATCCCTGGCCTGCTTTTGTGTACTTTGAATAAGCCAGGATTAATCCTGTCTCTGGGCCTTTGCACTTCTGCTCTCTTGTCCTGGAGTGTTCCTTCCTCAGCTCTCTACATGGCTGGCTCCTTCTCATTCTTCTCATCTCAGACCAAACATCACCTTCTTAGAGAGACCTCCTCTGGATGCCTGTCTGAGGCAGCCCCCCTCACCCCTCCTTCCATGCTTTCTTGCTGTCACTTTCCGTCACGATCAGAAATCACCTTTTTAATGTCGTTTTCTTTTTCCTTATTCCTATCAATCCTCACTGGAATGTAAGCTTCAAAAAGGCAGGGAACTGGCGTATCCTTGTCATTGCACATTCCCATGAACAGAAGAGGCATCTGGCGCATAATAAGTGTTTAATAAACATTGATTGGTAAGGGAATAGGATGACAGTGATTTTGAGGTTCAGTAGCTGGGTAAGAATCTGGGTAGGACTGAGTCTTTGTTGTCAGTTAAGGGAGAAATGGTGCCAAAGATAGACTTGATGTCTATCTTATAGACCTCAAGACCTGAGGTCTCTAAGAAGAGCATGTTCCTGAAAAAGAAGGCTTAGAGGTGGTCCAGGGGCCAAAGATCTTCTCAGAAAGTAGTTTGGAATTTACTCAAAAACACACAATTGGATGTTTGTGGACCCGTAGTTTCAAGCCCAAAGACAGAGCTGCAGTGTTTTTGGCTTGGAAAAAAAAGCAGTTGTGGTCACATGCCACCTTGGCCCCTACCTTGGTACACCTTGCTTTGAGAAATTTCCTTCCTAATCTACTTTCCAAAAAGACCTCATGACAAAATGTATACCCCAAGCACTGAATTGCGTGGCTTGGTATCAGGGATGTTAGCTGCAATTTGGTGACATGCAGGTTAGCAATCGCTTTACTTGATTGTTTCATTTGGACACTCCGTCCTGGATTTGCTTCGGGACAGTATCTGCCCGAATAGAGGGTGTCTAAAGAAGCCCCTTGGTCAGTCCCAACTGACTAACACTGGGCCTCAGCTCTTAATCTCCTTGTGGCTGATGCCTTGGTCCGGTGCCCGCTATTGGATGCCTGAGTTCCTGCAGACCAGATCCTTTCGTCCCAGACTTCCTTGGGAGGCGACAGGATGTGTTGGACTCTGGATTTTGAGCCAGAGTTAGGAAGGGCTGAGACAGGTGTCTGTGTGTAAGGCTCGGTGGGTGTAAAGAGACAAGCTGGCGGTTTGACCAGACCTGAGGCGAGGCCCTCAGTCAGACCAGAGGTCAAACGTGGGAACATCAGCAGAGCCAGCGGGGCTAAGGCAGCACAGTGTGTGTCCTTCACAGCTGCTGGTGCTCCACCTGGAATGCTCTCCCCTCCACGGCTTTTTCTGGTGACCTCCTACTCCTTTTCTTCTTGATTGTATAAATGTCACATCCTCTGTAAAGTCTTCTCCAACCACCCCCTGCCCCCTCCCGGGCAGAATGAGTTTCTTCTTCCCTTAGTACAATCGAAACACTTCTCACATTGTTTTTGTTTGTTTGTTTGCGGTACGCGGGCCTCTCACTGTTGTGGCCTCTCCCGTTGCGGAGCACAGGCTCCAGACGCGTAGGCTCAGAAATTGTGGCTCACGGGCCCAGCCGCTCCGCGGCATGTGGGATCTTCCCGGACCGGGGCACAAACCCATGTCCCCTGCATCGCCACCAGGGAAGCCCTCTCACATTGTTTTGAAATATGTTTACAGGCCTCTCCCACTGCGAGTGAGCCCCTCGAGGATGTGGCTGTGTCTTAATTTTCTTTAGAGAGGCGACACAGCAGAGCTGTTCATAGAATCAGCTGTGGAAGCAGGTGGGCTGGAGTGTGAGGTCGGGCTCCATCACTTTTTACTTGTGTGACCTTGGGCAAGTACTACTGTCCCCGAGGTTCATTTTCCTCACTCGTAAAATAGGGGTAGCCATGCCTGCCTCCTAGAGTTTGTGAGAATTTTAAGAAGTGAGCTAATATATGTCTATCCTGGATGAAAATTAATAAACCACACCTACTGTAGCTGTTCCGCTTTGTAAGCTGGGTAGTGGCCATTGTTTGTATCAGTACTGCCATCTTCCATTTTCAGGGACTGGTGGGGAAGGTTGACATTTCAAAGCCTCTGCCAGCTCCTCTGTGCTTGTGAAGGGGACATCCTAAAGGAATGATGGTCACGGGATGATGGTCACATTGGCGACGTGGCTGGTGGTAGTGATGGTGGTTGTGGTGATATTAGTGGTAATGATTGGTGGTGTTGGGAGTGAGGGTGAGGGTGGTGGTGGTGAGGGTGGTTGGTAGTGTGATGGTGATAATTGTCGGATGGTGATGGTGCTGATGGGAAGTGTTGGGTGGAGGTGGAGGTGACGGTAGTGATGGTGGTGGTGGTGATGGTGATGGAGGTGCTAATGGGGGTGGGGGTGATGTTGGTAATGGCGATGGCGGTAGTGATGGTGAGGATGGGGCCTGTGATGATAGTTGTGGTGGAGCTGATGGTGGTAGAAGTGGTGGCTCTGAAGGTTTGGGGAACAAGCTAGTTACTTTCTTTTTTTAAAATTTATTTTATTGACATATAGTTGATTTACAATGTTGTGTTAGTTTCTGTTGTACAGAAAATGATTCAGTTATACATATATATACATTCTTTTTCGTATTCTTTTCCATTATGATTTATTACAGAACATTGGATATAGTTCCCTGTGCTATGCAGTAGGACCTTGTTGTTTATCCATTCTATATATAGTAGTTTGCATCTGTTGACCGCCCCAAACTCCCAGTCCATCCCTCCCCCACCCCTCTCAGCCTTGGGAAGCTAGTTTCTGGCATTTACTCCAGGATCCTCACTTCTGTTGCTCAGCCTGCTAGTTGATACTCATGGCCTCCAGCTCCTGGAGTTATAACCACAGGGATTTGTTATCTCTTCTTCTCTGCCTGCCCACGTGCCTCATTCTGAGCTCAGTCCCCTCCACATGGGCTTCCCTGGGGCTCTTCACCTGGCTCCCAGCCCTTGACTCTATTTGGACACTAGCTTTGGTGGCAGATTCCCAGATCTAGCATAGAATCCTATCCCACCTGTCCCCATTCTCTACTCTATAAAGCCTTGCCCCTTCTGGTCCTAGATCCCTGCCCTTCACCCTGGAGCCAGGGACACGGCCCCAGTACATTAGTTTTTTGAGTTGCCTGTCAGAGTGAGAGATTTTAGTGTTAGAGGACCACATTTCTTATTGAAGGGGATGCTCCAAGTTCTGAGAGCCCCCCTTTGAAGAACATGGCTGGCAATGGAGAATGGATTTCCTTTTAAGCAATGACAACAGGTTGACCAGTCAGCCCACAATTTTATTCTGTTCTCAAAATCTATCTTTAATTATTTTCACAGACAGTTTTTATTAACTTGCATTGTGTTCCAATCTCTTAATGTTATTTAACCTGTTTTTAAAATTTATATATATAGCAATTCATTTGTTTACATTTCTGTCTTTGCTTGTTAAAAATTCATAATTTCGTCTTCTATGCCAGACGTGGTGATGGCACTAGAGTGTGGCGGTGGTGGCTAAATTCTTGTGAAAACAGTGAAAACATGATGGCCAGCTTACTATATAGGGGAAACTGCATTGAGCTGTAATGGAGAGGACACTTCCAGGTGTGTCGAATTTGTTGCAGGGGTAGGGGCTGGGATGGGTGAATTTTTTGGACCTTTGATGACCAGGAAGAAGGTCACTTTGTTAAGGAAATCATTATGCTGACATTGTGACATTTTTTTGTTCGCTGATAGCTGACTACTGTCAGTTCTCCGGGACCTTACTCTTTCTCTGCCAAGTACACAAAGTAGATATGTACAGATTTCTCCCAAAGACCAGTAGCATTTGTGATATAGTGCTCTGTGAGAGCACTTCCCTGTTATTTTGCAAAAACCCTTAAATTGGCAGTAAATTCTGGTCTAGTAGAAAGAGGACAATATTTACAGCAAAAGCCCAAGTTCAAGGTCTAGCTTAGCTATTTACTAGGCCTGGTATATGTGAGTCACTTAACTTCTTTGAGTTTTAGTTTCCAGCTCTGTAAGATGGAGATAACTGCTGTGCCTCATAAGGTTTTTGTAAGCCTTGACTGAGATATGATCTGTGAAAAACGCTTAAATGTTAAAAAATTTCTACTGCTATTTTTATATTTGACTTATGATACTTAGCTTGAGGCATGAATGCTCTGTAACTAGGAATTTTGCTGTTTAGGAAAACTAATACAACTATCACAGATATTTGTGAAAATAATTATATATATATATATAATTTTTTTTTTTTTTTGCGGTACGCGGGCCTCTCACTGCTGTGGCCTCTCCCATTGCGGAGCACAGGCTCCAGACGCGCAGGCTCAGCGGCCATGGCTCACGGGCCCAACTGCTCCGCGGCATGTGGGATCTTCCCGGACCGGGGCACGAACCCGTGTCCCCTGCATCGGCAGGCGGACTCTCAACCACTGTGCCACCAGGGAAGCCCAATAATTATATTTTAAAATCAGTTTGTATGCAAAAATTACCCTACAATTTCATATTCATTAAACCACTCTAGCCACATAGAGTTTCTCAGGTTGTCTTGGAGCTGGGAAGTAAAAGCTGGCTCAGTGACAGGTGTTCTCCAGATCTCTGCCTCCAAACTGTGCTCTCTGGGTCAGGAATGACTGTCCCCATTCCTGCCTGGTGTGCTCCTCCTCATCTCTGAGGCCCCAGCTCAAAAGTCACCCCTTCTGGGATGTTTAAGTCCTCCTGGCAGAAGGAGTTTTTTCTGTCCTTTTACATCTCCTTGTTCTTATCTCTAAGCCTCCCCTCTCAGTTCTTATCATCTAATTGTAAATGACACCTGAATGTAAGCTCCAGGAGGGTAGGGATTTCTGTTGCTTTCTATCACTGTGTGATTCCCAGGACCTAGAGATGTGCCAGGCACATAGTGGGTGCTCAGTGAACCTTTACTGAATGAGCAAATGGGTAAATGAATGAAGATACGTCACCTCCTTCAATTGCTTAAGGGCGTGAACTGGTTTACATTGATGTTTCTTGTGCCTTCATCTTGGTCAGGGCTTGACACCTACTAGGTTTACATGTTTGTTGAATGAATAAATTTCTGGATTAGGAACTAAAAAACAGAAGAGAAAGGCTAAATATTATAAGGTCTTAATGATGTCATTGTACTTTTATGCTATAATTGTTTAAAATGCATCCTTTATATTTGGTTTTTAGGTTTTCATAGGCCCAAATGCTATTTTATTATTATTATTTTTTAATGAGAATCACACTTTTACTCACATCGAACATCTTAAATATGAAGACCACAGAGGGAATTTCAAGAATTTAAAAGTCATTTAAAAACATACACAATTAAAAATTACTTCCTACTTAAATAAATGAATTTTAAAACTTCTTCCTAAAGACATTTTTTTTCTTTTTAATTTTTATTGGGGTATAGTTGATTTACAATGTTGTTTTAGTTTCAGGTGTATAGCAAAGTGAATCAGTTATACATATACATACATCCACGCTTTTTCAGATTCTTTTCCCATATAGGCCATTACAGAGTATTGAGTAGAGTTCCCTGTGCTATACAGTAGGTCCTTATTAGTTATCTATTTTATATATAGTAGTGTGTATATGTCAATCCCAATCTCCCAGTTTATGCCTCCCCCCCTCCCCCGGTAAACATAAGTTTGTTTTCTACATCTGTGACTCTATTTCTGTTTGGTAGATAAGTTCATTTGTACCCTTCTTTTAGATTCCACATATAAATGATATCATATGATATTTGTCTTTCTTTGTCTGACTTACTTCACTCAGTATAACAATCTCTAGGTCCATCCATGTTGCTGTAAATGGCATTATGTTGTTCTTTTTAATGTCTGAGTAATATTCCATTGTATATACGTACCACATCTTTTTTATCCATTCCTCTGTTGATGAACATTTAGGTTGCTTCCATGTCCTGGCTATTGTAAATAGTGCTGCAATGAACATTGGGGGTACATGTATCTTTTCAAATTACGGTTTTCTCCAGATATATGCCCAGGAGTGGGATTGCTGGATCATATAGTAGCTCTACTTTTAGTTTTTTAAGGAACCTCCATACTGTTCTCCATAGTGGCTGTACCAGTTTACATTCCCACCAACAGTGCAAGAGGGTTCCCTTTTCTCCACACCCTCTCCAGCATTTATTGTTTGTAGATTTTTTTGTTGATGGCCATTATGACTGGTGTGAGGTGATACCTCATTGTAGTTTTGATTTGCATTTCTCTAATAATTAGTGATGTTGAGTATCTTTTTATGTGCCTTTTAGCCATCTGTATGTCTTCTTTGGAGAAATGTCTATTTAGATCTTCTGCCCATGTTTTGATTGGGTTGTTTGTTGGAGTAGTTTTTAAAACCAAACAAACCAAGTCACAGATTTCTCTGGACCAGTTTTTAATATAAATTCCTAATTTTTTTTCTAAAAAATGATATAAACATCATTATAATAGAACATACCAAAATATGTTTTACATCTTTAGTATCCTAATGTACAGATATTAGTAGTTCCCTCTTAATAAGAGTTACTGCAAATTCATGGTTAATATCAAAATAATGACAGCCCACAGTTTTGCACATGGCTGTTTGCCAGGCTTTCTGTAGCTGCCTCCCCGCTACTGAGTTTGAGGAAGTCTTTCTCATAGTAAGGTTTTTTAAATTCTACTTACAAAATTTTATATCCTCTTCAGCAGATGGGCTGACCAGCTTGCAATCTCCATGGTAACAAGGTTTCTGTACCCCCCCCCCTTTTAAAATAGCCTAAAGTCACAGAAGGGAACTTAGTTATTAATAGCATAAGAAATTTCAGTGTGAACAACAGTTATTAAATATGCAGCTTTTGATTACTTGTTTCTTGATCTAGAATCATTTATGATATATAGCAACTGTGATTAAGCATATATGAATATAATTGTAATACTCAGAGATTAGGAGTAGCAGTTGGTTTGCTGAAATGATTAACTGTTGGACAACCTGTTTAAATTAGTCCCTACTTCCCAACATCCTTTTTGCCAGCCAAATCAGATTCTGCCCTATCCTTCACTTAGGAGTCAACAGCATAGTAATAATGCATTACATTATTTTAACCTCTATGTGGAAGACAAAACCAAGACTCCTTTGTGGCATTCCTATGGACACCCATTTCTGTGTTAAGCATAAGTGTGGTGTTTGTTCTAAATGTAGGAAAAGCATGGATGATTTCTTGGGGCCACAGCCCGCCCATGTTGACTTGATTGGGTTCTGGTATCTTTGATTGGCACATATAAGGCATTGCAACTCCAAACCCAGATAGTGCATAAATGATTCTCTAAAACTAGTACACTAGCAAAGCATGAAAAGCTATTTTTAAAAGAGAGGTGTATTTGGTTTGCTAAGATTCTGGCTTTTTCCCAAGAAGTGCCCTATTTTTGATATAGCATATTGAGCCTCACACAGAAAAAATGATTCTTATTTTTGGGTCTACTTATAAATGTTTATTTTTGAGACGTCATGACATATTCTTGCTTGTTTAGCTGTAAATATTGACATAGATTGTTATTCTATCAAAAGATCTTGAATAAAGGATAAGTTTTTCTTTAAAACAGCAGAAATTTATTAAGCATACCTGGAATGCTTGGTCCTATGATGGGCTCTTTTGTAATATATTATTGGGGCTAAAATCCTATTACAAGATCATCTGAGAGTTTCACTTAAATATTTCACTAAGACTTTTTCCTCCTTGTTTTCCACTGTCATGTCTCTATATTTACGTTCTGTGCTGTCAACTAATTAGGTTGAGCTGTAAAAGACCCAGTGTGGAGGGTATATGTCAAAGTAGCATTTGATTCTACTGGAAAAGAAAAGAAGGGTGTTGCCTCTATGCTTGTGAAAGAAATTTAGTGGGAGATTGGTTAGGGTGCGAATCTGCTGATGACGCCTGTCGTCACTGGGACTTCTGCTGTGGGACCAATTTCCTAGGAGTCTAAGGGCTTGTCCCATATTAAAGCCCTTTCTCCCCCATTATCCCTAACTACTGGGCTTTGTTTTATCCAAAGTTCCTCTGAAAGCTTTTGTGCAGGTGCTTTATTTGGGAAGTGATTTTTCAAGCAGCGGGGAGTGGAGAGCAAAAGCCAACACCAGAATGTGTTAATAGGTTGGCCCATGCTGGGAGCCACTAGTGATCGATGATGACACCAGGCCTCCCTAAGGAGCCTTGTGAGATGCATGCAGAGCTGTCTACTCTGGACAACAGTAGGGGGAAGCATTTCTTCATCAGCTTCTGTCCCTCACTGACCAAGGGTGGCCCCGCGGAGGTTGGTTCCCTCACAGTGCCAGGCTGCATGTGTGTGAATGCCAAGTATCCTGCACTGACCACACTGTCAGAGAGGTCCAAGGCCAGGAAACCAAAGGCCCATGGAAGGCGAAGGCCAGGCACTGTCAGATCTCACCAGGGCGAAGCTGGTCATGGCCCATGTGGAGCTGATACTGCAGCAGTGATGGGAGTAAGAGGTGGGACCTAGAGGCTGAGAAGTGGTTCCTGAAAGATGTCCAATTGTGCGTCTAAAGATACCACTGCCTCTGTTTGCAGTCCATTGCTTATCCTCTTGGTAAAGGGAGGACTCTTCTCTGTGCCCTTCCGGGAAACATAGGGAGCGGGTTCTTCAGTCTCATATGATAAGTTCATATTTATAGTCTCACCTGCCTGATCCTTGGATCCCTTTCTCGGTCTGGCATCTCCACTTCATTAACAGGGAGCCATCATCCAGTCCAAGCTTCATGAGCCATTCCAGCTGGATGTTAAGACCAGCGTCAGGTATCCTTGCCAGGACTTTGAAACCAGAGTCATAGGAGAGTGCTCCCATGCCAATGAGTTATTCTTTATCCAGCTTTATATTTTGCACCCCCTGGTCTAAAACCCTCAGGATCCACTCTAAATCATCTTCCTCTGGTTCCAGCTGATATATATGCCCTTTGATAAATAAGCACTTTACTTCAGCAGTAGGAACTCTGTTTCCCTGCTTGGGCGGTGCTGAGATTTGACTCTAGTTATTTGTTCAGAGGCAATGGGATGAGGTGGCAGCAGATCTTAAAAAGGACAACAACTGGGCTTCCCTGGTGGCACAGTGGTTAAGAATCTGCCTGCCAATGCCGGGGACACGGGTTCGAGACTTGGTCTGGGAAGATCCCACACGCTGTGGAGCAACTAAGCCCGTGTGCCACAATTACTGAGCCTGCGCTCTAGAGTCCACGAGCCACAACTACTGACTGAGCCCATGTGCTGCAACTACTGAAGCCCGCACGCCTTGAGCCTGTGCTCCACAACAAGAGAAGCCACCTCAACGAGAAGCCTGCGTGCCACAATTAGAGAAAGACTGTGCACAGCAACAAAGACCCAACACAGCCAAAAATAAAAATAAATAAATTTATTAAAAAAAACAACAATTACCTTGTTAGGCACCTACCTACCTGTGAGGTGTCTAGGAAAGGGGAGGCTGCTGTCCTTTAGCAAGAAGGAGCGAGACGCTGTTAATGGTCTGGAAGATTCAGGGATTTAAGATTCTTAGGCTCATCTACCCAGATGTACAGATTCCTGGTCACAGAGTCACCAGTTTTCCTATCAGAGTCCAGACGTTGACACAGGAGATAAAGTGAGACCGCATTCAGTCTCCTTTGCAGGACTTCCAATTATAGTTCCTGAGCGTGAGTTCCAGCACTGCCTGCCTTGAAGACATGAATGAAGGTCAACCTAAATGCTATCAAAGAAGCATTTCAACTGTGCCTTGTGTTAATAGTTGACTGACCTGGATATGGAATTTTAATTTTACCTCTTCACAACTTCCAAAGAAGTTAACAAAAAACAGACAGTTCTGTGATTCTTATCATTATCATTGACCCCCTATCATTCAAGTACCTCAACTGCCAGTTAATTCAGCACTTCACACTCCATGTGCACCTCAGCCTCATCCACCACAGGTAAGAGTATTATTAAATGGGCTACTACCACATGCCAGGGTTTATCATCATCTTGCTTACCACCAGCAATGGGGTGGGTGATCCAGCTCCTTAATCCAGAGGGTCTGCTGATAATCCACTTGCTTATCAGCAGTCTTAGCTTTGATCCCCAAGAAAGCAAAGCCTGAGATAACTGCTTGCATGCGGGTAGTTTATTTGGGATGTGGCCCCAATTGGAGTAGAGGACCTAGGAAGAGAAAAGGGAAGGAGAGAAAGCCAAAACACATCTACATTGTCAAATTACCCACTGCTAAGGGCAATGGATGCTTGATTCCCCAGCACTTTTCAGGCAGCATATAAAATGCATCCCAGAAATATCTGCTTAGGGGCTGAAATGAAGAAACATCTATCCATTGGCTTCTGTCACTATTGGTCAAGAGTGGCCCATAGAGGATGACTCCCCTGTGTTCCTGGGTTGCAAATGCATGAGCATGGGATGGATACCTACGGGCTCCAAAGCCTTGCTTGGCATTAGAAAGCTCTGGAGCAGGAAGTGAAGGGTATGTGGATGGGGAGAGGAGGCAGAGGCTGGGAGCCGTCAGATTGTACCTGTTTGAATCTGGTTGAAGCTTGCATGGACCTGGTCACTTCATCAGGGGCTGGAATAAGACGTGGGGCTTGAGAGGTTGTGAAGTGGTGAGTGAGGGATATCTGATACAGGCTTCATCCCACCTGATACATTGGTTAAATGGATTCATTTTTTATGCTCCTTAGCAGTACACACTTTTTCTTAATTTTTTTCTAATATGAACATATTTAACTTTCGTAATCAAGAATATTACCTCCGGGCTTCCCTGGTGGTGCAGTGGTTAAGAATCCGCCTGCCAATGCAGGGGACACGGGTTCGAGCCCTGGTCCAGGAAGATCCCACATGCCGCGGAGCAACTAAGTCCGTGCACTACAACTACTGAGCCTGCGCTCCAGAGCCCGAGAGCCACAACTCCTGAAGCCCGGGCGCCTAGAGCCTGTGCTCTGCAGCAAGAGAAGCCACCACAAATGAGAAGCCTGCGTACCGCAACGAAGAGTAGCCCCTGCTCGCCGCAACTAGAGAAAGCCCACGCGCAGCAAGGAAGACCCAACACAGCCAAAAATAAATAAATAAAATTAAAAAAAAAAAAAAGAATATTACCCCTTTGTTAAAAAAAAATAAATATTGGAGTCTTAAAGCCAGGATATGTAGGACTGCCTGGGGGGAAAGGACAAGTGAAGCATGTAGAGAAGAGAATAAATTATGTAATTAAATTGCTGCTTGCTGTTACTTTTCAAGGGGAAAGTAGGGAAGCTCAGCATTGTAGCAAAGAGCCTGAATTTGCACTGTGTGACGTCCTTGAAGACCTGGTAAGAACAGCTCATTGCTAAGAACTCCTATTTCTAGCACTTTCCTTTCCCTCATACTTAGGAGGATTATCTGTGTGCTTTTACAGATGTAACCAAGCCTTCAAAATAGATATTGTTACCAGCCAAGGAACTCACCAGAAGTGAAACTGGAAAAAAAGTATATCGCTCCGCCTAAAATTGGCACTGTCTTGTGGATCAAGGTTGGAGGACAGATACACAAGTAAATAACATTTACTACACAAGCAAGAGTATACATTAAGCCTACTCTTTGCTGGGCATCTGACACAAAAAGGTAAATAAGGATCAGCCCTTGCCCTCAGGGGCAGTTCCTTCTGCTGGCCCTGATTTCGTAGGAGCACTGCTGTGTAGCAGTGCTCCTGATTGGGGACTGAAGGGTCAAGCTTTTTGGTTTAATATTGAGTTTGTTGGTGAATTCCCTGTATGACTTGTGTAGACAGGATTTCTTTGATTTCTGGACTATATAGATAGAATTTTTTATGTTTTATGGTCAGGTTTCTCTGAGTATATGATATCAGTGTTGGTGTAACTGTCATAGCCATTATTTTACTTTAATGTATATCTATTATTTGGAAAATATGTATATATAGTACTTTAAAGTGTATTATGAACATTGTGACGCAAATGTAAAAAATGAAATTTTAGAAGAATAAAAAATAGAAATATAAAGTGGAATATTTTCTTCCTGCACCCCAACAGCTGTCCGTGCATACCACCTGGAGTGCCTGAAGTCCACTTTGGAGACCCTTGACTCAGGTGCCCTTGGCTGCATTCATATACTATAACAGGGGTGAACCTTGGAGATGTTTGGATTCATGTACTTGCCATTAGACACAACCAGACCAAAACCAACATCTTTGTATACAGACCTTCTTTGATTTATGATGGGGTTATGACCAGATAAACCCATCATAAGTTGAAAATTTTGTAAATCAAAAATGCATTTAATACACCTAACCTACCAAACTTTAGAGTTGTGCCCAGCCTACCTTAAATGTGCTCAGAACACTTGATTTAGCTCACAGTTGGGCAAAATCATCTAACACAAAGCCTATTTTACAATGAAGTGTTGAAGATCTCATGTAATTTATTGAATACTGTACTGAAAGTGGAAAACAGAAAGCTCCTGTGGCTACAGAATGGTTTTAAGTCTTTCAGTTGTTTACCCTGGTGATCAAGTGGCTGACCGGGACTGCGGCTTGCTGTAGAATATCGTACTGCATATTGTTAGCCCAGGGAAAGGTAAAAATTCAAAGTACAGTTTCTATTGACTGTGTATTGCTTTCTCAACATTGTGAAGTTGAAAACTTGTAAGTTGAACCATCGTAAGTCAGGGACCATCCACAGTTATATATTGATGACTATCTTCTTAACATTTCAGAATTTCTACTAATTTCCAGTACTCTGCCATTTAGAAGGCTACTATTGCCTTGCCTGCTGAGAACTTCGATGAATCTAGAACAGAGGTGGCAGCCTGTGTTTGCAGATCAGTTTTGTTTGGCTCATCATTCAGAGAAAGATAATCTTGAATGAGTGCCAAAATTTGAAAATTGTGGGGATTTTGCTCAAGAGTCCGAATTTTCAACCTTTGAAAAAATGTGAGAATTGGCAAAACTAGTTCTCCCATCTTCTAGGGAGACAGCTGTCTGGAGAGACAGGTAGACATTTGCTCTCTTGGTCCTCACTAACTCCCATCCCCCCACTCCACCGTCTCACATTCAGCATACATCACCCAGTTATGCTTTCTGTGTGTCTTCTGTGGAATTTAAGTTGTTTCCTTTGATCTGAATTTTGTGAATGGTTGATGTTAACAAAGAAGGTCTCTTGAAATTATATAATCTTCAGAAAACCTATTCAAGGCTCATTCTGCAAGGAGTGCTGTCTATCTGGTTTACTCACTCAGAGCCACAGAATAATCTAGATTACATGCGCCGGTTGGAGTTGACCTGGTACAGTGTGGTTTATTATAGTTTAGTGATTACAGCACGCCTTTAAAATGAGATTGCCTGGGTTCAGGTTCTTACTCTGCCATTTCCTAACTGGGGCCTCAGGCATGTTACTTAACCACTTCCTGCCTCAGTTTCCTCATCTGTAGAATGGAGATAATAACAAGTGGATAGATGTAAAATAACCAGCTAATAACATTGCCTAGCATGTAGTAAGTACATGTTGGCTGTTATATTATCTTTAATTTATGAATTTTTAAAATTAGGTATTTGATAATGATTATGAAGAGGTTTGTACTGTTTGACAATATCTAAACTGGTTGAGAATAACTAAATCCACAATGTGGAATGATCTATCAATATATGCAGTTTCCTGAACAGTCAACTAGTCATAAGTATGTGTGTAACGAATTCCCAATAGCATGCTGGTGTGTCTGGTGTTAAATCCAATCCCTTTCACTGAGGGAATAGTGAATTCCTTAGTGTGGAGCAGGTACAGGCATTGTCTCTGTCCTGGTACATCTGGATATTTCTCAGCTCATCTCCTGCCTGGAGGGCTGGCCCACACCCTCATGCTGATCTGAGTCCAAAGGGGCACTTCCTTGTCCCAAAGCGGATATGCTAATTTCAGAGAAGTGCCAGCCTTTCTGTCTAAAATTGCTCACAGTTCACACCTCACGTCCTGCCTTCTGCTCTGTTTCCTTCCAGTTTGTCAGTACACAGGTCTGAGCAGAGCCAGACTTTAAGGAAGTTCCCTCTCCTTCCCTGTGTCCTCAGCCTCATGCCTGCAGTCTGTCTGTCTGGCCAGGCTGCTCCAACTGCACTGCTCCCTGAAGAGCCTCCTTCACTGTCCAGAGATGAGGAGATGATTGATTCTATCGCATTTCCAGTCTGGCTGGGCCACGAGGGGTCTTACTGTTTAAATTTCATGCCCATTCTGGATGTGTACCACCTTTGCTTGCTTTGGGAATGCATGTATCTGGTGGAAATGCTGTTTTTCTGAGTATTTCTTTGTTGTGGTTTAAAGCAGACTTCCCTATACAATTAACACAGACATAAAGGGACTGGATCAAATTCAAAGTAAAATGACTTAAAAGAGTGGTCAATGATGTGTTGGTCAGTGTTGGTCTCACCTCCGCAGTGTTGGCAAGACCTCTGGCTCTGGGGATGGGGACTTTGTTCTTCACAGTATCTCGGCTGCCTGAATACTGGTTTTCTTAAACTCTCTGCCTGGTTTTTTCTTTCTATGTATCTTGATACATTAGGAGTTCCATATATTGGCCTGTGCTTAATTTGTAGTACCACTGAAAAGCATAGTTAGCTGAAATTTTCAGAAAAACTTATAAATAAGGTGACATGAAAATGAATTTATCCAGCAGTCTTCGGTATTTGCTGAAAAAAATTACTCAGGATTTCAGTATGTCCATGAAACATTCTTAATCATTATTTTTGTGATCATTCCTAATTTTGCTATTTGAGATGACCAGTTGCATCTGGAACCATTCATAACATTTCCCTTCCCTGCTTTAGGACTCAGATACCATACATCTGTTTTTTTTTTTACTTACTCGGTATGTGACTTGAGCAAGTCATTTGATATCTGTAAAATGTACTTAATAAGCTCACAAAGTTTCGGGAGGCTCAAATGAGTCTACTTAAAGTTGCTTTAAAAATTAAAATGTGATCGATTATGTTAGCTGCTTTTACATTCCAGAATATTAATTTAGTAAATAATTCAATTGGTAACCCATGTTTGCCAAATTAGGATAATACTAATTAATTCTTTCCTCTATTTTTAAACAGTATTAAATATTTTTGATTAAAAATAAACATATGCTCATTGAAAAACATCTGAGAAATATAGAAAAATATAAAGATCAACTATAATGTGATTATGGATATCTATTAACATTTTGGTGTATATCCTTTCACATTTTTCGATACATGTGTACACAGAGATATAGGCAAATAACACTTTTACAAACATTTATGTACCATTTTGTTACTTGCTCTTTTCATATAATACTCAATTGTAGACATATTTCTCTGTTAATAAATAAGATCTGGTTCATCAGTTTTAATCCAATGTGTGTATATAACATGACTTATTTAACTTGCCCCTATTGCTGGATATCTGGTTCCCCAATTTTTTACTTTTAAAAATAATGCTAATGTTTTATTCTCTTACGATAAATTCCTAAAGCTGGAATTCCTGAGCAGTTGCTTTCTAGGCAGAAAAGCTAACATATTCCCACCGTGAGTTATAGAATATCTAGTAACATAGAACATGTCCTTTTTAAAAGAGTATTTAATTAATACATTATGAGCCTCACAGCATGCTGTAGTATTGGGTTTGTCAGAGCACTAGTTTTTCTTGAACCTTTTTAAAGGAGTTATAGTTGTTTGAAATATCCGAGGACCTTATTATAGTACAGTTTTACTTGCAGCCCAGTACAGTGTTCTCCTGTGCATTAATAAGCATTAATAATTAATTTTAAATGTAAATATTTTAATGTAATGGTATTTAATGAATACACATTCAGCAAACATTTACTGAGTCCTGACTGTTTAATCAACTTTGTAGCATGCACGGGGGATATAAAGATGAATAAAATCTGTCATTTTCCTTTAAAAACTCAATCTAGTGGGGGAGCAGATTTGTAAGCAAATAATTATAAAACATCATGGTAAACTGTAGTATAGGCATTATATTATACTATGTCTTTGGAAAAATAAAAGTCCCTCTCCCCACTGCCTGCCCTAGGCAGAAATTAGGGAGAAGGTTAGTGCTTTGTCAGTGTACCTTATTAGGACCTATCAAGGGTCAGATATTCTCTGGGGTCAAACCAATCTCTCTGCTTCTGTCTCTGTGTGTCTCTCTATATATATTAAAAAATTTTTTTTAGCCTGAGATAGAAGATGTCATAGTAGAGGAGGGAGGGAGAGGCTGAATAACACAGTGGAGTGGCTAAAGGATTCTTAAAGAATGTCCAAGATGCACCTTTATGCTTTTAGTGTTTCTGTGGTACAAAGCCTCTATGTCTCCTAAATGATGAGTAAAGTCTTCTGTATACACAGACATCCCACGTGAATGGGGCTTGTTTATTTGTTACCTATTAGTTACCTATTATTGCATAAACAGCACACATTTATTATTTCATGGTTTCTCTGTGGTTGGGAATCTGAGCATAGCTTAGCTGGGGCTTCTGTTTCACCTGCAGTCACAAGGTTGCAGTCAAGGTGTCAGTCAGGGTTGGGGTCTCATCTGAAGACTTGTGTGGGGAAGGATGTGATTCTGCTCTCACCTACATGGATGGTGGCAGGATTCAGTTCCTTACGGTCTATCAGGCTGAGGGTCTCAGTGCTTTGGCTTTTGACCAGAGACCACCCTTAGTTCTATGCAGCATGGGTCTATCCAGTCAATGAAAGGGAGTCTGATAGCAAGTCAAAGTCATTATCTTTTGTCATCTGATCACAGAAGTAACATCCCTCAATATTGCCAGATTCTATTGGTTAGAAGCAGGTTACTCTGGGGGAGGGAATTGTACAATACCAGGAATATCAGGAGATGGGGATTGTTTGGGGCCATCTTAAGGGCTGCTTCCTGTAGTTTTCAATGGCAACCAGTATAATGAGTTGAGGTCCACGTTTGCGGAAGCAAAGACACTGAGCAGAGAATAGGAACTCAGTGGAGATAAAAAGTCAAACATAATAGTATCTACCAAGATGAAACACCAATCTCTCCTCAGCCTCTAGGAATTTCAGAAATCTTGGATGGGTATTGAATTTTGCACGGGGTAGAATTGTGTTGTGAGCCAATAGTGACTGTAGCATAAAGGGCAGGGTGATTCTAGTTGCCATCTGGGTTATAATAATAGAACTATGAAGAAGTTGCTGAGGATATCATAAAAGTAGAATCTGTTAATTGGCTGGTGAAGTTGGGAAGACTTCACCAGGGAGGCAGTACTGTCTGGGTCTTCACGCATGAGTAGGAGTCTGCTTTGTGCAGAAGAAGGAAAGTACATTTGAGAGCACAGGAAGTTTTAGGGGTCCAATGGTTTTGGTAAACTGGGAGAAATTTGATAAGGCTCGAGTGTGCGAAAGGTGGGAGGTAATTATAGCAAATGAGTTGGAGAAGCATCTGGGGACTTAAAATTTCTGATTTCTAAGTTTTTCTGACTTCTGAAAAATCTTTCATATATTAATGAGTCAATTGATATAACCAGATTTTTGAATTAAGATCCCTCTGCCTGTGTTGTGGTGGGTAGTCAAAGGGGGTGGTGGTGAGGGTGATGAAATAAGGATATTAAACTTCAGTTGCCCCAATTTGCTGTGTGTATTGAGCTCTCCTTCTCACACTTTGCTCAGTTTCTATTTCCTTCCTCTTTCCTAGTCAAAGTTAGAGAATTTCAGAGGCTAAAGTTCCTCTGACGAAAGTTATTTGTCTTTAAAACAACTTTTTAACTGTCTTCTTATCTCAGAATGGTGGTAGCGGGCAGATCACCTTCCTTCTTATCCCTCACAGCTATTTTAAGTATTAATTAATAATTCTGAAAGCCTGCAGAAACTTAAAAGCCTTCCATAGCTGTGTGAGTGTTCAAGAATAATCATAGACGTAATCAGAGACCAGCAGGACTCAGTGGGGGTGAAAATCCATTCACGTCTTGCATTGCCTGGGGGCTGTGTGGTCTGCTCTCTCTGCATCTATGAATGAGTCAGGCCAAGGAGAAGCCCTGCTGCTAAAATGGAAAAGAACCAATACCTGAGACTGCGAAACACAAGCTGAAAAAAGTTTGTTTTAAAAGAATTTGATCTTGAGATACGACACCAGAGCACAAATAACCAAAGGAAAAACAGATAATTTGGACTTCATCAAAGTTAAAAACTTTTGTGTTTCAGAGGACACTATCAAGAAAGTGAGAAGACAGCCCACAGAACGGGGGAAAATATTTGCAAATCATATGTCTGATAAGAGACTTGTATCTAGAATATATAGATAAGTCTTACAACTCAATCATAAAAAGACAAACAACCCAATGGAAAATTAGGCAAAGGATCTGAATTGACATTTCTCCAAAGAAAATATACCAGTGGTCGATGATCACATGAAAAGGTGCTCAGTGTCATTAGTCATCAGGGAAACACAAATCAAAACCACAGTGAGGTATCACTTTACACCAACTAGGATGGCTGTAATCAAAAAGATAATTTTTGGTGAGAATGTGGAGAATGTAATGTGGAGAATAATGTAAGGTGGACAACCAGGTAGGAATGTAATGATCCAGCCATTTTGGAAAAGAGTTTGGTAGTTCTTCAAAAAGTTAAATATAGTTACCTTATAACCTAGCAATTCCATTCCTAGGTGTATACCCAAGAGGCATGAAAGCATATGTCCACATAAACATCTATATATACAAGAATGTTTATTGCAGCATTATTCATAAGAGCCAAAAAAAGGAAACAACCCCAGATGTCCACCAGCTGATGAATGGATAAACAAAATGTGGTATCTCTACACAATGGAATATTATTTGGCAATTAAAAGGAATTAAGTATTGATACTTGCTGCAATATGGATGAGCCTTGAAAACATTATGGTAAGCGAAAGAAACCAGACACAAACCCCCCACATATTGTACGATTCCACGTATATGAGAAGTCCAGAATAGGCAATTCTACAGAAACAGAAAGTAGATTAGTCGTTGCCCAAGGAGAGGAAGGGTTGGGGGCTTGGGGAGTGACTGCTAAAGGGAACAGGGTTTCTTTCTGGGGTGATGGAAATAGTCTTAAATTGTGGTGATGGTTGCACAACTCTGATTATACTAAAACCACTGAATTGTACGCTTTAAATGGGTGACTTGAATGGTTATGTGAATTATATCTCAATAAAGCTGTTACCAAAAAAAAAAAAAGTTGATAGTAGAAAGCAGGATGAGGGAGGGTCTGGGAAAAGGACTTTATTAGGTAAACTTGCTCAGTGGTCACTTGTCTTTATATTACATCATTCATTGTGTTGCTTTTAGAAAAACTGGATATGCCTACATTTTTCTTTCCTCGCTGTAGTGGACCTGGCCCTATTTGCTTATCAAAAAAACAGTGAGCATTGGTGGAATGTTAATGGTCTGAACTATATTAACTTCCCATCTGTCTGTTACTCTCCAGGAAGTCTCTTTTTATTTGATTGTGACTGATTAGAGGTTTTGTTCATGTTCCATTTGTGCTGATTTGGCTCATTGAGAATAAATCTAGTTTGTGATGCACCCTCCTCCCATCGTGTAGCATTTTAAACAGCCCTCCTCCAGATCTGTATTCTCTTCATAAATAGCAAGTGAGACTTCTGACCAGCCAGAGTGGGATACAAATTGAGGGGAGAGTGAGGGTTGGAACTGGGTGTGGGAGACCCTGCAGCTTTCTTTCCTGGTCTCTAAATGACAGGCGGCAGGCTCAACACAGGGCGTTACTTTGGGAAGTCATTTTCCTGGCTCAGCTGTCATCAGCTGTATTTCACCAAGAAACCTGTGGTCCTCATCCAACTTGCTATGTCCTGGAGCAGTGCCAGCTCCTTGGAGCTGCATCCACACAGCACAGGAAGGCTCATGCTGGGGTTCTCTGGGCCAAATTAAGGCATTTGGGCACCCCACCTCTATATTGTGTCCTGGTTGCTTCAGACACAGTTGCCTTGCAAACAAGTCAATACATCTGGCCTTTATTAGGAGTTCCTCATCTCAGGTTAATGATGGTCATTTGCAAACATAGTCATGACGTGTGACAGTCTTATGTCCCATAAAAGGAACCATTCATTCATATGATAAAGGAGGAACTTAGCATATGGAGGCTTCATCCTTCAGGACACAGTTTGACTTTCTTTCTGTAGAGCTGAATCTTTTGAGGAGATGGAATCTAGGGCTGCGGCTGGTAACCTATTTCCTTCTTCTGATGAAGAAGGTCAGGGAGAGAGAGGGAAAGAGGGCGTGAGCCAGTGAGAGAGCCACAGAGAAAGAATCGTCATAGAGAATGAAGAGAAATGAAGGGGTCTGAGTACAGAACAGGGAGAAAGAAGCGGGAAACTGGCTTGTAAAATAAGAAGGAAAGAGTGCATATGGAGAGGAGTATTGGTGTCAGGGTATGGACAGGACAAGTTAGGATGGGTAAAGATGCTGGGAGTGCTGGGCAATATAAAAAGCTACTTCTTTTTTTGTGTGTGTGCTGTACGCGGGCCTCTCACTGTTGTGGCCTCACCCATTGCGGAGCACAGGCTCTGGACGCGCAGGCCCAGCGGCCATGGCTCACGGGCCCAGCCACTCCGCGGTATGTGGGATCTTCCTGGACCGGGGCACGAACCCGTGTCCCCTGCATCGGCAAGCGGACTCTCAACCACTGCGCCACCAGGGAAGCCCAAAAGCTACTTCTTATTAATCCTTCCTTCTTTATGTCCTAGAAATTGCATTTGGTTGTTGCTGGTCTTAAGCCTCCCTGAATTTTCCCTGAATTTTCTTAAAAACCTGAATTTTCTTAAAAACCTATCTTAGGCCCTGTCTTATGCATACCATGCAGTCACCTGAGACTATTCTGTTGTTTTCTAGGTTCTTGTGCCTCAGTCTTCTCCCTGCTCCTTTCCTGTACGGTCTCCCAAGCATCTGGCCCCTAAAATAGTTGTACTCCAGATCTAGAAGTAACCTCAAAGGAGGTCTAAAAGATTTGGCTCATTTGCTTTACACTGAGGAAAAGACATCTAGCAAAATTAAATGCCTTGCCCAAGGTCACGTGACCAGGGTTGCACAGCTGGACTAGAACACAGAGCTTCTTTCCCGTGGGCACCTGTTGGATCCCGGTGAGCCCACCTCTGTCAGTGTAGAGCTGTCTCCCTGCAGCTCAAGTCCTTGGATAGATCGCCTCCTTGGCAAAGTGGAGGGTGGAGAGACCACAGGCCAATGAAGTGCTAGCTTTGTCAGCTCTTTCACAGGTGGGAGACGGCAATTTGGGGTACTTCTTATATTCTCCTCTCCTTCATTTAGCTTGGAGATTGAAGTGGAGGCCAGTTGGTTTCCACTTGGACAAATTCTCATCCTTCCAAACCTGGGTCCTGCTGATGGGCCCTCCTGGATCTAACGCACGTTCTCAGGAGTGATGGGTGGGGGCGGGACAGAAGAGGAGCGTTCAGATTGACGTTTCTGATGGTGGTGGGTGATGGGATGGAATCTCATTTCACCCCAGTGGTTCTCAGCAGGGGAGTCCTCCCCGTGAGGAGTCCTCCCCGTGAGGACTTTCAGCAGTGCCTGGAGACGCCATTGGTTGTCGCCTCTAGGGGGTGCTACTGGCATCTAGCAGGTAGAGACCAGGGATGTTGCTAAACTCGACACAGACAGCCCTCCCACAACAAAGAGTTCTCTGGCCCACAAAGTCACTAGTGCTAAGGTTGAGAAACCCCGACTGACCAGTCCCCGAAGCCCAGGACAGACAGAGACACTTTTTCCTAACTGGGTGGAAGCACCAGGGACAGGTTAGTCCAGATACCCGGGGCTTGGGCAGGCTGCCTGAGATGATAAGCTGACAAGAATTTCTGGGTTAATTAACTTAATTTTAAAAAAGCAGAGGTTTGATGAAAAGCAGGCAGAATTCTCATCTCCTTTTGAGATTCCTACAGCCCAGCAGGTGTATCTTAACCCCTCTCATCAGTGGCCTCTGCCCGGGTGACATCTTTAACAGGCAGAAGTAAGAGCTCTCTGATGAAGGCTTCCAGTGGTCTATGCGTGGTGCCGGATAGACTGAACTGTTAGTTGTGGAAAATTAAACAGAAAGGAAGTAAGCGTGAGGCTGAAGCGTGACGGGCAGATTTTTAAAAGAGCAAAATAGATCGTTCTGTTTGCCGCAGTCAAGTTGAAACCGGTCACAGCTGTATGGAAGAAATTATGGAAGGAAGATAATCATCTTAGCAGTTGTTCTATAAAATTGCTTTAGGCCAGAGGTGTTTTCTTTAACATTTTTGTAATTTAATCTCTTTTTACCTTGTTGGGCCACAGAGCTCGTTTGTGTTCCTAAAATACCTTTTTTTCTCCAGGAAGGAGCTGTTTCTGCCTGTGGTCACGTTTGAGAAGATGGGTGCTTGTGTTCTCTTGTCTCCTCTGAATGCGTAGAGCATGAGATATAAAAATACATTCTTGGGCTTCCCTCATGGCGCAGTGGTTGAGAGTCCGCCTGCCGATGCAGGGGACACAGGTTTGTGCCTCGGTCTGGGAGGATCCCACATGCTGCGGAGCGGCTGGGCCCGTGAGCCATGGCCGCTGAGCCCGCGCGTCCGGAGCCTGTGCTCTGCAATGGGAGAGGCCACAGCAGTGAGAGGCCTGCGTACCGCAAAAAACAAAAAAAGAAAGAAAAAAAGAAATACATTCTTATGTAATCAGAGTTTCCAGGTAAAATGTTGCCGTTTCCCTCCTGATCACTTATTTTCCTTTCTATTTTATTAAAAATGCTAACTCAAATTGATCTTATTTATATATGATGATTCTTTTCCCTCATTATAATAGACGTTGTTATTAAAGAAAAAGTTTCCCATCCTTTCATTGATTCTCAGTTACTCGGAAGATTGACTTGTTGGTTTCTAATCTGTCTACCTTCTAGTCAATTTATCAGAACTTTTTACCCCCTGTCTTCCAACCTCTGTTCCAAAAAAGGAAAAACAGTCCTTCCAACTGTTTATTACCTGTGCTTTTTTCCTTTTCAGTGAATCTGCAAATGTTTAATGCACCCCTGCTAGCTGCAAGTCACTGTATTTAGAGCATGGGATCTGCAGTTATGGATAAGGCACCATCTTAGCTCGCCTGGAACCAGAAGAAGGAATTTACAGGACTGTGAGTTCCCAGTACTATGTGTTTGAAATGAGATGTATGAAGTAGGGGGATGTGAGGTCACCTGTAAATCTGTGAGTCTGCACTCTGGATCCTCTTTTCTAATCCTTATCTTTTTTTTATCGTGATTAAATTTACCGTCATAACCATTTTCAGGTGTACAATAAAGTGGCATTAAGTACCTTCACATTTTGTACAACCATCACCACTATCCATCTCCAGGACTCTTTCATCATCCCAGAGTGAAATTTCCTCCCTCCTGCCCCTGGTAACCACTAGTTACTCTGTTTCTGTGAATTTGACTATTAGGTACTTCATGTAAGTGGAATCATACAATATTTGTCCTTTTTTTTTTTTGCGGTATGCGGGCCTCTCACTGTTGTGGCCTCTCCCATTGCGGAGCACAGGCTCCGGACGCGCAGCCCCAGCGGCCATGGCTCATGGGCCCAGCCGCTCCGCGGCATGTGGGATCCTCCCGGATCGGGGCACGAACCCGCGTCCCCCGCATCGACAGGCGGACTCTCAACCACTGCGCCACCAGGGAAGCCCAATATTTGTCCTTTTGTGTCTGGCTTCTCTCACTTAGCATAATGTTTTCCGGCTTCATCCATGTTGTAGCAGCTATCAGAATTCCATTCCTGTTCAAGGCTGAGCAATATTCCATTGTGGGTATGCACCACATGTTGTTTATCCGTTCATCTGTGGATGGACATTTGGGTTGTTTCCGCCTTTTAGCTGTTGTGAATCATGGTGCTATGAGCATTGGTATACTTCCGATCCTTTTAAAGCGTGTTAAAAACCTCGTCTGCTTTGTGGAAGCACCGAAAAGATGTTAGCAAATGATACCTTTCTATAACCTTACATATATACATATATTTGTGTATTTATCTAATTGCATGCTCTGGGAATAGTCACATGGTGGAAAATGATTTTTTTCTGGCCTGAAATTGTGAGCCAGGCCAATATTATTGCATTCACTTGCTTCATATTCTCCCTTCTCTGCACCTCATCTCCCTCTCTCTCTCTTCTCTCTTTCTCTCTCTCTATCTCTCCACTCACTCCACCACCATCTCTTTCCAATGTCTTCTTTCTCCTAATTCAATTCAATTTAGCAAACTTTTATTACTAAGAACTTTTTGGGTGCAACATGCTCTGGGAATTTTGAAGAATAAAACTGCCCTTGGGTTGTTCATGGTCTCTCATTGGAGACAAGACCTCTAACACCAGATGTGTGGGCCAGGCCAGGTAGCTGCTATGGCGGCCAGGTTTTCTAAAGGGCAAATGTGTTTCGGCCAGAGAAAGCCACCCAGCAAAGGGCGAAGGATGGGAAATGTATTTTAAATTGATTTTGTTTGAATGTGGCCTTTAAGTGTTTTCCATTATTATGGTGTGCTTGATCAGCCCTCTACCTGGGAACAAGAGTGATTTTTCTAAACCCTGTATTGGAGACTTTATTCAGGCAGTTTCTCTTCAGTAATTTTGTTTTAAAAGAGGTGCGTTTTTGTTTGAGGTAATCTCAACAGACATTCTCCATGGTTCGAAGAGAGGAGCTAGTTCTTTTGGTGCGTTTTACCTCAGTAATTTATTTGGATTTTTTCCGTATAATTCTGTTGGTTTTTTAATTAAATAAATCTGATTGAATCAAATGTTTGTGAAGCCTGGAAAAGAAGACTTCTCAATTTAATAGTTTAATATTTGAAGAATAAAGACGTTTCTATTGATTTATTTAACAAAAGAAACAAGTGAATTCTAGATATTTCCCCACAAATATGTAAAAGACCCGAGTATTTATATGTGTATATATATATGTCTTTATGTGCACGCACGCACACACACACACACACACACACACACACACACACTTTTAATTCCAAGTGTGAAGGTAAAAAAATCAATACTTTCAGCCAGAAGGGACACCCGAAGATTCAAAATACTATTTTTCTTTCCCATGATCATCTTCTAATGATTATTTGCTTTTAGCAGATGGCCACACAGTATGGGCAGTAAATGATGTAGTAAATTTAGCTGGTGTTTCTGGTCAATGGTACTGCCAGTCTAGCTCCTTGGACCTCAGCCTGACTTTGAAGAGTGAGTTCTCCTGGTTTATAGGACTCACTCAGGAAATCTCAGAGGTCTAAGAGGTCCAGGATTTTTCTTCCACAGGAGCCTGAGAAATACAATTCAACCCCCTGGGAAACAGCAAAGATATGAGAACAGAGCCTGGGGAGGGGACAGATGGAGGAATGAAAATGGAATTGGACAGCATTCCCAGGGGTAGAAGGAAACAGGAGCAGGACACGGCTTGAGACCTTGCTGGTGACCCCAGATTAGGTACTAGGGGGACCCAAAAGGCATTCTAGCCTTCCCACCGTCCAAGCTTCTGGCAGCTTGTCCCCCTGGGAGTCACTGATGTGCTCTGGCCATGGATGTTGGGGAGATAGAGTGTTGCATCTAAAGCACGGGTTAGTTAGTGTTGCATTTGTGGTGAGGTTTGGCTGGACTGAACGGATCACACAGTTTACTCATTTGTTCCCATGTGCAGCTAGTACTTATTGAGCACCTACTATGTGCCAGGCATTATTCCAAGTGTTAGCAATGATGGGGTGAGTGGGACAAAGACCCCACACGGTGTTTATGTTCCGACGGATTTTAAAATTTTGATACATGTATCTTTTGTGAAATGATTACCACAACAAGGTCAGTTAGTGCATCCATCACTTCACATACATACAAATTTTTTTTTGGTAAAAACATTTAAGATTTACTCCCTTAGTCACTTTCAAATATGCAGTACAGTGTTGTTAGTTAAATTATTGTCACCATGCTATATATTAGATCCCCAGAACTTACTCATCTTTCTGATGGGATTAAGAGGAGAATTAGTGTTAACGTTTGGTCTTCCAACTCCTGGGGGAGTATCCTTCCACTAGTGCTAGACCACTGTCTTTTAATTACTTGCAAAATCTTTCTTTTTTTTTTTTTTTTTTTGATGGTTTTGGAGGAAGAAAGAGAAGCCATACCCAAAGCTGTTTCTGGAAAGGCTCAGTCTTTTTCAGAAAATCAGAGGATTATTGAAGGGAAGTGTTTCCAGTGCTATATCTCCAAGTCTCTTGGCCATGGATGATTTGCCCAGATTCTTCTTTCTTCCTGCAAGGTCTCCATGCCCCAGCCCCCTATCAAAATTCAACCTTGCCTGGTAGTGATTTTAGTAAACTCTCTCATAACCAACAATTGCATTCTTCCAGCCAATTGCCTACTTTCTGTGTTTCTTCCATTGTTATATTAATATTGTTTTTTTTTTAAACTGGAGTTAATCCCTTGTGGCAAATTTAAACAGAAATGTATAATCCCCATTACAGACTGCCCTTTACCTTATTCCAGAAATGCTTCCCTTGAGTACTCAGTTTATGCAACTAAAAAACAATGATGCCTTGTAAATTCATGGGTTGTTAAACAGATGCTTGAGCCTCAAAACACAGACCTATCTATGCACAAAGGATTCTGCAGTGAAAAATTCCACAGGGAAAAAAATAATACTTTGGAACTAGCTAATGGGAATGGGAAAAGTCATCTGTATGTCTTAGTGTCTCAGAATCACTATATTAAAAGCTAAGCGTTTGTTGAGAGAAACCAAAAGGGCTTTATTTGAGGTTGAAATCCTTGTTGTGTTCGTTCCACAGAATTCACAGATTCTACTCTGGCTGCTCAGAGGGTGTCCATCCTGAAAGGCTGAGATCGGGGGTCACAGTCGTTGCTCTACTGCCATGGGCATTTAAGACTTTGCAGAGATGACCAACATGGAGATTTGATCATAATGCAGCTTTGTTTATGTGAACATTTTCTTACTAGGAAATGGTCCTGAAAATACCAATTTGTGTCACAAAAAATATCAACTGGGGGTTAATTACCATCATTTGGCACTGGCAACTTGCACATTTGGGTTTGAACAAAGGGCCAGATTTTTCGGTAAGGTCTAATAAATATTTCTCTGATCTTGAAAAATTATTACTGAATTTAATTTGCTGAAGGAAATATAATATCAGTGATTGGCTATACATGGTTCGATTCTCATCTAAGCTAGATTTGATAATAGAGATTTATAAATTTGAAGGTTCTAAATTTGTTGAATTCTTTTTAAAATGTAGGAGTTAAATTCCATGAAATAGGAGAATCATGAATTTTCTGATACAGCAGATGTAAAAAATTCTTTTTAACTAGTATATGGGTTAGACCTCTTGGTGTTTTTGATACTTAAAAAAAAATCTCCCGGCTAGTTTATTCAGCATAACCCATAAATGAGACATTTCCATTTAGCTGTAATGAAAACAGGGGCCATCGTTCATTAGCCAGTGTAATTTTTTTTGGTTTGTTTTTTGTTTTTGCGTTACTCGGGCCTCTCACTGTTGTGGCCCCTCCTGCCGCGGAGCACAGGCTCCAGAAGCGCAGGCCCAGCAGCCACGGCCCACGGGTCCAGCCGGCCCACGGGTCCAGCCGCCCCGCGGCACGCGGGACCCTCCTGGACCCGGGCACGAACCTGCGCCCCCTGCATCGGCAGGCGTTCTCTCAACCACTGCGCCACCAGGGAAGCCCAGCCAGTGTAATTTTTATAGAAATAGAATGTGGAATTAGAATTCATATCCTGCTTGGATGTAAAGTACATTCATTTCCATAATGCAATTAAGGGGCTTTAATCTTTGTCAACAAATTATGCCCAAAGTGTGCACAAGATATGTGTTGTAAATATCTTTATTTTGTTCCCTTGTATTTATTTTAAATTCTTTTGAAAAATAGATGTTATCTTATGTACGTTCAGGTTCAGTGCTTCCTCCATGTCTACAACTGTTTCTGAGGACTTATTTCATTTTCTCAGAGCTTTGCTCTGCTTGTCCAGTGTCATAAAGGAAATTCTGCATTTCTGTGAGCAACACTGGTCCCAAGCTGCTCCCTTGCGCTCCCTGCTGGCCCTGGGTAGAGTGATCAGTCAGATGTTCTCAGTAAGTGATAGAAAGCAGCACACAACAAGGCTCTAGCCTCAAAGAGCAAACAACATAGTTGGAAGGGTAAGGTAGAAGCTATGTGAAAACAATGAAGAATATTCCAGGGCTCCACATGCTGTTGGCACGTGAATAGAGTAGGAAGGTGTAGGCTTTCTGCAAAGGGCCGGTCAGGGAAAGGTCTGGGTTCAACACTGGGGGTTAATAAGGTTTTTAAATAGGTAGAGAGATTGGAAAGGTATATTTCTTGATTTTTTTTTTAAATACAAGGAAACATTAGCTTATAGAGCTAAACCTTTAAAACATGCTGTTTAATTACTACTATATAAACTAAACAAGGGACCTGAGTGCTGTATTACAGTCAACTCTTGAACAACACAGGGGGTAGGGGCCCTGCCAACCCTCCCTGCAGTCGAAAATGTGTGTGTAATTTATAGTCCGCCCTCTCAGTATCCACGGTTCCTCCATATATCCATGGTTGTGCGTGTGCAGATTCAACAACCCTGCGTCATGTAATACTGCAGTATTTACTATTGAAAAAAATCCACATATAAGTGGACCCAAGCAATTCAAGCCTGTGTTGTTCAAGGGTCAACTGGAGTTTCTTTCCTTTCCTCTGTACTGGTCCAGAGCTGTGATAAGGGGCTAGCAGGAAGGCATTTCTGGGGAAATATCCTCATGTCCTCTTGGGGTGGGCATGCACAGGCCTGGGAAGAGAGTGGGAGTTTCTTTTCTGCCCAGAGTGTCCTGGGCCTGGAGGCAGGAGGCCTGGGCTCCTGTCCCTCCCCACCACCAACATGCTGTGTGACCCCAGCCAAGTCATAGCGCCTCTCAGAGGCTCTGTGCCCATCTGTGTGGCAGCATCCCCTCCATCCCCCAACCCCAATCTCACATTCTCTGAGTCTTTGAAAATGACTGAATTTGCAGCTGGTCCTGCCTTCTATTACCTGCATCTTTCATGGAGAGAGATTCAAGAAGAAATGGGATCCTCAACCTCTGCTATTAAAAAGCCGAAGCAGAGAGAGACTGGGCTATGATAAAGGGCTGGTGTGAGGCAAGGACGGCCTTTCCTCTCCCTGGCCTCCAGCTGCTCCCTCGCACCACCCGCTTACATCTCCCAGCCAGATTCAGGGCCCGGCAGCAGTCCTAGGTGCTCATCACCTGTGCTGAGCGCACTCGCTATCTGCAATCAGGCCACACTCCACCTCTGCCCTGCCAGCAGCCAAACCCCTGTTGTCTTTAGTAGAAGCCGGATCCGGGATACATGGTCTGAATTCAGCCCCGCAGGCCAAACAAAGGCAGACAGCAGAACCGAAAAGGGCCTGGGGAGGGCTGTCCTGCCATTCCCACCCAGCAACTTGTACACACGTTGAGAATTAGCAAAGCCCAGAATTACAAGCTCGCCACCCTCTTGCCTTACAAGGCTGTTTGTTCTGTGTGTCCATTGCAGGTGAGCATCCCTGATGCTTTAAAGAATTTAGGAACTCTGTCATGGGCAGGATTTATGAAAGCAAGCAGCACTTCCACTCCCGCCCCCAAACACAGCATATGGTAAATCACAGGAGGTTCTTGACATGCCTTTCTTTGGGGACCCCTCTGATCCTCCCCAGTTTTCCCTGCCAGCTTGAACACTGAACAGGTTCCCTGGGCCTTGCATTTTGTCACTGTCTCTTTGGGGGCCGTTGCCTTCGGCATCTGGCTGCTGAAACCTGGCTCCGTCTCCCCTGCAGGTTGGGGCTCTGCCAGCTCCCTGCTGTAGCATTTGGCGGGCAGCTCTGAGGATGAGGGGCGTGTGGGAATACTGCAGGCCCGCTGATGGCTTGGCTGCAGGATGGGCGCCCTGGCTGACTTTCAACCAAGTGGGAAAAGGAAAATCTCTCTGGCAAAACATTTCCTCCTTTCAGGTCACAGAGGGAAGCTCTGGCTGCCCTACAGCAATTCTTTCTCTCCCTCTCACCCATAGGAACAGAGGAGTGTCATCCTGAATGCTGTGCCCTCACCTGGAGGGGTTAGGTGCTTTTGGTCAAAGCAAGATGAATGAAAAACATATAGATTCACCAGGAGTCAGAAGATCACATTGAGTTGTTCATGGAATACTTCAAAATGTGTTAACATGTTTTTTGCTTTGAAATACCTAAAACAAGAAGTCAGACTTATAAGCATTCTTGGAGGTAGGGTTTATACTGACTCGAGAACATCACAATTCCTTTGTATTGTCTGCAGATGTGTTTCTTTTACGAAAGATTGAGGTTTGGGTCCAAGCAGTGTCTATTTTTCTTAGAATGCTTGATTTTGTAAATCAGTGGGACGCAGAATGCTTCACAAGCACCTTCTCAGATTCATACTCAAAGGAGAAAACCTTGTTACATTCTTAGTGTAGTGTTATACTTTATACTATACTAATACATTATTAGTATAGTTATTGCAGTATCTACCCTATTAGAGTACTCATCAAAGGGGATGAGTGGAATATTGTTATTATTTCTGCCCAAACCAAGGTTCTCAGATATGACTTATGCAAAAGGTAATGAAACAGAAGTCCAGGGGAGAAGACCTTTAACTAAGCACTTGGGAGCCTATTTGCCCTGGAAGAATAAACTGTGAGACAGTAGGTGTGCAGTATGGTCTATGAGCGCCATCTTGTGGCTAAGGCCATTATAATTGTTTTGAGATAGAAACACCCAAACAAGGACTCTGCCCAGGTTCATTGCCCTTTTGAAGCTGGAGCTCATGATAGCTGCTTTCTAGCATCTGGTGCAGTTCCTGACATACTCAGTTAATCTTTGTCAAATGAAGGGATCTCATATTGTGACAGAGGACCCTTGTTGTATGTTATACTAGAAGGCATAGCCAAGACTTTGGTATTACGTCTTTCAGCCATGGTCCATAGGCCACTGGGTCCATTGTGAGAAAGAATAAATCTAAATCTAAATCTAGTCTGAGTGCTCTAAAGTATCCTGGCACTATAACTTCCTATGTGCTGGAAACTCTGCTTCTAGAGGTTGATATCCTCATCAAAATCTGTCCTTCATCACATTTAACACTTTTATTCTCGTTGTTATGATGGGGTTTAAAAGTCTTATGGAGAATTTAACTTATTCTTGAAGTTTTAAACTCAAATGCTTAAGGGAACAAGCTTGAGGGAGATTTTAATTTTATTTATTTGTTTATTTTAACATCTTTATTGGAGTATAGTTGCTTTACATTGTTGTCTTAGTTTCTGCTGTATAACAAAGTGAATCGGCTATATGTATACATGTATCCCCATATCCACTCCCTCTTGTGTCTCCCTCCCACCCTCCCTAACCCACGTGCCTCTAGGTGGTCACAAAGCACAGAGCTGATCTCCCTGTGCCATGGGGCTGCTTCCCACTAGCTATCTATTTTACATTTGGTAGTGTATATATGTCAATGCCATTCTCTCACTTCGTCCCAGCTTACCTTTCCCCCTCTCCGTGTACTCCAGTCCATTCTCTATGTCTGCATCTTTATTCCTGTCCTGCCCCTAGGTTCTTCAGAACCTTTTTTTTTAGATTCCATATATATGTGTTAGCCTACGGTGTTTTTCTCTTTCTGACTTACTTCACCCTGTATGACAGCCTCTAAGTCCTCACTATAAATAACTCAATTTCATTTCTTTTTATGGCTGAGAACTATTCCATTGTATATATGTGCCACATCTTCTTTATGCATTCATCTGTCGATGGACACTTAGGTTGCTTCCGTGTCCTGGCTATTGTAAACGTGCTGTAATGAACATTGTGGTACATGACTCTTTTTGAATTGTGGTTTTCTCAGGGTATATGCCCAGTAGTGGGATTGCTGGGTCGTATGGTAGTTCTGTTTTTAGTGTTTTAAGGAACCTCCATACTGTTCTCCATAGTGGCTGTATCAATTTACATTCCCACCAACAGTGCAAGAGGATTCCCTTTTCTCCACACCCTCTCCAGCATTTATTGTTTGCAGATTTTAAAAAAATTATTTATTTATTTATTTATGGCTGTGTTGGGTCTTCATTTCTGTGCGAGGGCTTTCTCTAGTTGCGGCAAGTGGGGGCCACTCTTCATTGCGGTGCGCGGGCCTCTCACTGTCACCGCCTCTCTTATTGCGGAGCACAGGCTCCAGACGCAGGCTCAGTAATTGTGGCTCATGGGCCTAGTTGCTCCGCGGCATGTGGGATCTTCCCAGACCAGGGCTCGAACCTGTGCCCTTGCATTGGCAGGCAGATTCTCAACCACTGCGCCACCAATGAAGCCCTGTTTGCAGATTTTTGATAATGGCCATTCTGACCGGTGTGAGGTGATACCTCATTATAGTTGTGATTTGCATTTCTCTAATGATTAATGATGTTGAGCATCCTTTCATGTGTTTGTTGGCAATCTGTATATCTTCTTTGGAGAAATGTCTATTTAGGTCTGCTGCCCATTTTTGGATTGGGTTGTTTGTTTTTTTGATATTGAGCTACATGAGCTGCTTGTATATTTTGGAGATTAATCCTTTGTCAGTTGCTTCGTTTGCAGATATTTTCTCCCATTCTGAGGGCTGCCTTTTCATCCTGTTATGGTTTCTTTTGCTGTGCAAAAGCTTTTAAGTTTCATTAGGTCTCATTTGTTTATTTTTCTTTTTATTTCCATTTCTCTAGGAGGTGGGTCAAAAAGGATCTTGCTGTGATTTATGTCATAGAGTGTTCTGCCAGTGTTTTCCTCTAAGAGTTTGATAGTGCGTGGCCTTACATTTAAGCCTTTAATCCATTTTGAGTTTATTTTTGTGTATGGTGTTAGGGAGTGTTCTAATTTCATTCTTTTACGTGTAGCTGTCTAGTTTTCCCAGCACCACTTATTGAAGAGGCTGTCTTTTCTCCACTGTATATTCTTGCCTTGTTTATCAAAGATAAGGTGACCATATGTGTGTGGGATTATCTCTGGGCTTTCTATCCTGTTCCATTGATCTATATTTCTGTTTTTGTGCCAGTACCATATTGTCTTGATTACTGTAGCTTTTTAGTATAGTCTGAAGTCAGGGAGGTTGATTCCTCCAGCTCCGTTTTTCTTTCTCAAGATTGCTTTGGCTATTCGGGGTCTTTTGTGTTTCCATACAAATTGTGAAATTTTTTGTTGTAGTTCTGTGAAAAATGCCATTTGTAGTTTGATAGGGATTGGGGAGATTTTATTGATTAATCTGAGATAAAGTAACCTTGTGGTTTGTCAACAGGGGCAGTCTTAATCCATATTGGGTACATTCTAATATCCTAATATTTTTGAAAATTGTCAGATAGTTTTTGGAGCAAGGAAGGGACTCAATGTACAAAATAAAAGAGTCCATTTAAGAAAGTTCTGGCCTCCCACAAGGCCTTTGGATATTGCTTATAACATGGTGGAGACGATGTCAGATATTTCTCTCTTCATAGGAATGTCAGACTTTCCTTCTCCTTCCCAGAGGCTTGGGATTTTGAAGGCCATGGGATTGTAAAGTAGCCTAGCCAACTGACGATTAGGTCAGGACCCTGGAAATGTGTTCACTTAACGGGGGCACTTATCAACCACTGACAATGCTTTTGCCACTGCATTCCCCTCACTTCAGCTGCCTGGGTGGTTCCTTTGGTCAGCTTCTCTGCCTTAACCCATCTGCTGATCCCACGGAGAATACAAAGGCAAAACCAGCTAGTTCCACTTAAGTAGCACCACAGAGTGCTTAGGAAGTAATAAAAGGGCCAGGGCAACTCTTTTCCCCATAACTTATTTTTCTAACCTCAGAGGTTAGCTGTGTTTGGAAGGGTATTTTTGTGAGGGGCGCCGTCACAGAAAGTGGCAACTCTCTATATGATGCCATCCTCTGGCCTTTTAAAGCTGGACGGCAAACACCCAGAGAACAAAAAAGCCACCACCTCCTCCTCATTCATATGCAAAGCATTAAGTAAAAATGGACATTTATGTGATGCTTTTCCTGTCCATTTTGTGGTAACAGGGCTTAAAATAAAAAAGAGGGAAGGCCAGAGCAGGCAGGGAGATCAGCTTGCTTTTCTTGTGTGGTACAGATTGTCCTCGCCCTTAATTCCCCTGCAGGGTGGCCTTGTCCCTTCGTTGTCACCGCCTGTCACTGGAGTTCTGGGTGACCATCCTAATGGAGACCTTGGCAGCATTCAGTCCATAAAGTGTTACCATCTGCACCCTAATCCCAGCTCCCACCTCCCCTGCAGACCTCTGCTGCCTGGCATGGAAGTATTCAGACCTGCTTGCACGACATGACTTCTGGTGGGATTTTAATTTGAAATGAAACTTAAATGCACTAACCCTGTGCATTCTGATAATTTAACAGCCCTGTTGGGAGACGAGAAATGAGGAGAAAGTTGCTCTGAGTCGATCTTGCTCTTAAGCCTGACAGGTTTTATTTGGAAGAGCTGCCTGTTAGCAAGGGACAAATGCTCATTTTTTTTTTCCTGCCTGAGGAGCTGTTGAACTTTATTTTTCCCCCCAGGTGTTAGGAAACAGGAATTAAAAATAGTATGTGACCCAGACACTGTGCAATGAAAAGTCATTTCTTTTATCATGTTGCTGATTCCCTGAATCTTGTTAATAAGGAAGAAAAAGATCTGTTCCCCCAAGCTGAAGGAGTGAATCATTCTATTCAGGGAAATTTGAAGTATCAGAGGAATTGGCGGAGTTCTTGAAAAAGAGCAAACCCCTACATTTTTCAGTTTTCTCTTTATTTCATGTGACTTTTGCCCTCCTCCCCACTTCCCCCCGCCCCCCACTCGCTAAATGTTGTGTCAGATTATTTAGAACTTTCTAAATAGGGGAGAAAAAACTCTTCCAAGTTTGGCTTCCCAGTTTTTTGAGGAGATACCATCTGTGGAGGAGAATTTATAAAAAGATGGGAGGTTTGGGTTCCTGTTACTTTTGGAAATGGTATTTACCCAGACCACACTAAATCTGCGTCTCCCCCTAACTGGCAGATGCTGATGGGGTGGCATCTTCATGTGCTAGAAAGGCTGCTGGAGACCGAGCTGAGACCTCAGGTGACCTGAACTACAGGGGTATCCAAGCAACTGTGGAGAGAGGCTGCAGTTTGCTCTTGCAGGATGCTGGGCTTCACCCCTCACTTCCCCCTGTGTTGTCTGCAGTAACCTTAAAGGCGTGGCAGTCCGTTCACAACACTCAGGGGAGAACTTACCCAACGAGTTTAATCTGCACGGGCAAGTAGAGATCTGCCCTCTTGCCAAAACACTTGTCAGCGTAGCTCTTCGGCCTCATTTCCTTCCATTCTCCTTGGTGGCTATTTTACCAGCTACAGGAGCCTTCTTGCCCTCAAATAAGCCAAGCTCATCCCCATGTAGGCTGTGGAATCTCTAGGTCTTTTTTCCCGGCTCCCTCTTCTTCACTCAGGCCTTAACTATGGTGTGACCATTGCAGGGGGGTGAGGGGGCTTTCCCCATCAACCTAGTCCATCATTTTTCTCTTTTCTATCGTCATAGCCTTTTTCAGTTCCAGAAATGGCCTTAGATCTAGCTCGTTAAAGGCACGGGCTGTGGCGTCAGGTCCCTTAGGTGTATCTCATCAGCTCCACCACTTAGGTGCTGTTTGCCCTTCGGTGTGAGCTTCCACATCCGGGTCCTCTCCTCATTGTTCTGTGTGGGAGGGACCACGGCTGTGGGGCTTCTTACCTCCATTTTTCGGTTCTGCTAGCACAGCGGGGGATGCGGTGGTGTGGGCGTGAGCGGCGGTCCGGGCAGACCCCGGGCTTTCTCGCAGTCCAGGCACCTACACCCCTCGAGGAACGGCCACACCTCTGCCCCAGCGGCACCGTCCATGGAGCCACCGTGTCAACGTCTTGCACCCGCTCCTTCGCGCTGGAGTGGACACGGCCCCCGCTGTTCGTGCCCTGGGGTTCTGCACTACCCCTTGTTGGTTTTCTTAAACACTTTGAAAAGCACCTTGATTAAACACTCCTCAAATCACTCAGTTTGAGAATGCTCTTTATTTCTCCCAGAGGCACGTAACTTACTAGCTATATGAACTTGAGGTAGTTAATTAACCTCTCTGTGCCTCTGTTGCGAAGTCCACATAATAACAGAACCTGCTTCATAAAGTTGTTGTAGGATTAAATGAGTTAATATATAAGAAGTTATTAGCAGGGTGCCTGGCACATGGTAAGTACTATATAAGCGTTTGCTTTTTTAAAATTACAGTTATAATTGTAATTATACAGTTATACAAATGTAATTATAATTATTGTGTGGTTGTTGACCCATGTATTGCCTCGTTTGTCCCCACTAGAATGCATGCTCCCCGGGGGCAAGGGCTCTATCTTCTAGAACAATGCCTGCTCCATAGAGGCACTTTATTTATTTTTCTATTTCTCTACCTATTTATCTATTACCCATTTATTTATTTTTAAAACTGGCTGTCAGATAACCAGTAAATTGTATTCTGTAATAAAATTCAAGTCCACAAACATTTATTGCATGTGTCAAGTTTTCTAAAAAGTTCAAAATCAGTTATTGATTGATTATTGAATGAATTTTAATTGATTCAATCATATTTAAAACAGAATAAAATCTCTTTAAATAAACTCTAGTTTTATCAACCTGATGAGCTTTAAATTTGCTAATTTTCAATACAGTAAAAAAAATGGTTCCCAAATTACCTAAGTTTTCCGGGGTCTTAAACTTTTCATTTAGGCAGACTTTGCCTGCTAACCTGGAAAATAAATAAATAAATAAAGCTAAAGGCATGCTTTTAGCTGGACAAGTGTCTCTTCGGGGCTTAACATAAACCCTGCTGTGTGTGAGGAAATACAAGGCTGCTTATAACAGTAGGAGCACATATTCTGGCTGAGGGGATATAAGATTCCATGTTAATATACTTACTGAATATATCTCTTTTTAAACTGAAATCAGTCAGTTTCAAAGTACCGTTTACAGCCTCATACATGCATCATGCAGTGTAGACTTCCAGGACTTTTCTTCCTTTAAAATTAGCCATATTACATATTTTCAGAGGATCATTGGCTTTTATGTCTTTTGAGTGTCTCTTGATATCACTTACTTAATGGCAGTGGCAGTCGGACTATTTAGTAAATGCATTGAATCAATCCTTAAATCCTTTTACTCCTCTTGCTATTTAGCAGAAGTAGCAGGGTTTCCCATGGCTGCAGTTTGGGTGTAGCATTTATTGAACTGTAGACTGCACTGCGGGGGTCGGGGAGGGAGCAGGGTAAGTGGGAAGAAAGAGGGTAAAGAAGACGAAACATAAAGTAAATAGGAGGCAATCCTTCCTTCAAGCAGTTCACAGCTGTGTTAGATATGTGGGAAAGGAAAAGGCTTGAGGCCATTCAGAGATTAAATGAGTAAATAAAATTAAGTCTTAAGTCTGTGTATACAAAGAGACTGTGAAAAACATACATTATATTTATTTATTTTTATAGGGAGATTATGTTAACAAAGATCATGCAACTCCTTTTAGCAACATTGGTATTTACTCGCAGTAATCAGTGCCCTCACTGTACAAAGGAAATGCAACGATGGGACAGATTCCAGGGAATCAATATTGACAAATACTTAGAAGATATCTAAACTTATTTTGTCCAAAATGTGGTTCATTTGGGAAGATTCCAGCATGACAAAAGGAGTGGGCTAGGCCTACCTTGTTGAGAGCTTGTTGTAATGGGATTTAGAGAAGTTGTCTAGTGTCACAGTTCCAGAATCAGGTGTTCATATCCTGGCACTATCAACTAGCTGCGTACCTTGGTCAAATTTTGCTGCCTCAGTTTTCTCATCTGTAGAGGGGGATAATAGTGACCCTTCTCACAGTGTTGTGAGGAGTAAATGATTCAATACAAGTAAGCCCATGAGTTCAGTGTTAGCTGTTATTATCTGACATGCTTATTCCTCTCCCAACAGAAATATCAAAAACTTTTTAAGGTAGAAAGATATGAAGTACATTGAGATCTTCTTTGGCAAGAGGAAATGGCATTAAGTGAAAAAGCATTTAGACTTTTGAATTCCCTATTATTAAAAATTAAGTTTTATTAAAGCATCTCAGTAATATATGGTTAAACCATAGTGTTCATTTGCTGTGGTTAAGGAATTTATAGTTCATTACAGCATCCTTAAAATCATACCCACTGAGTTAGATGTGCCAGCTTCAATAGTTGATGGACTGGATTAGTTGCAAGTTAGCAAGTCAGTTGTTGACTCCTGTGGGCTGCAAAATATGTTTGATTCAATATGTCAGTCCTTTCTTTAAGGGAAAGGTTAAACGAAGATGTGACACCTGGCTTCTGTCCCTGCTGGCTGTGTGTCCTGGGTCCGTCCTTTTCCTCTCCTGGCCCGTTCCTTCTCTGTGGAACAAAGATACTGGACCAGTGAGAAGAGGATTCCTTCTGGCTCTGACAATCTTGGATCTATATTTTGAAACCATCTGCTGGGCAGTTTTAACAGAAGGTCTGGAAAATCAGACTTGGTCACATGCCTCCGTTCCTTTTCTTTTCCTTTCTTTGCTACATTTCCCCCCATCTTGAATATCCAGAGACTTGAATCGTCAAGGCTAGGCTGCACTCTGTTCTTGCCTGAATATGAAACAAGAAAGTTCGCCCTCCCCTAATTGAACCTTAGTTAAAGCAAAGCTTTAAGCCCTTGGCTTTGCAAGACCATTCTTACAGTGTTTTACATTTTAGGGAGCTGGATGCTGACAGAAAAGGGCAGACTTTCAGCAACCGAGGGAAACATCCATTTTCAAAAGTGGATGGTTATTAAAGCATTCTCCTCTCTTCGATGCCTGTGACCTAGTTCTCTATCATTAACCCCAGGTGTCCCTTCAAGGTTTCCCAGAGTTTCCACTGACTCTCCTCCAGCTCCCTGGAGGCTCTCGGGCCTCAAACTGAGGATGAGGCACTGCCAGCATGGGTAGATGGGGAGGTGAGAAAGCGGGTAAGGAGAGCTGGGTGTCTGGAACATCCCCTGCCCAGTCCCACGGCTTTGGGCAGGAGGCCGCCGTGGGGTCTGCAGTACAGATGAGGGCACCTGTCAACAGTGGAAGGTCAGGAGGAAAAGAAATCACTCTCCTGCTCTTGAATCCTTAGTGCCCTGTGTTTCCAGTTTCTGGAGTGTACTCCCACTGAGCCGAACTGCATGTCCCATGTAACATGTGACTGCAATTTAAGTCATGATTCACCCTCAGACTTTTATCCCACCTTTACTTCATTATCTTAATACCTTATACTTGCTCAGATTTAATATTTGTGAAGTGTCCTTTGTGGGGTCACATATGTCCTGGAGGCTGAGGGGTTTCGCAGGACGAGGGCGGATCGTTAGGTGCTAAAACCAAGCTGTTCCAGGCAACCCAGGATGGCTGGTCACCCTTGCTTGAGGTTCTCTTTTTCTGTCTGGTAAGGAGTTTGTCAATACATTGTTCCTTCTTCGTCTTTAAATATCTTGTTAGCTCATGGCCATACCTTTCGTCCACCCCAATGCCCTTTCCCTGGGACGGCAACACCCCATCTGCCTGTCACTCCCCTGTCTTCCTTCCAGACCCGAGACTGTGCAGTAAGTGAACCTTCCTTCCCGGCCTCGTTTTTAAATTTTTATTGGAGTATAGTTGATTTACAGTGTTAGTTTCAGGTATACAGCAAAATGAATCAGTTATACATATGCATACATCTACTCTTTTTTTTTTTTAGATTCTTTTCCCTTACAGCCCATTACAGAATATTGAGTAGAGTTCCCTGTGCTATACAGTAGATCCTTATTAGTTATCTATTATATATATAGTAGTGTGTATATGTCAATCCCAATCTCCCAATTTATCCCTCTCTCAGATCATTTGACATCAGTCTCAATCTCAGAAGGTGAGAGTGCTTGGAGTTTGCCTCTGAAAAAAAGCATCTTGAACTTGGTCTTCAAGGTTCTCTACTCAGTGCAGCCTTTTCTGTGATTTCCTCTTTACCTATTGTCAGGATACTTGCTTTTGCTTCCATGTGATCAGTGTGGTCCATCTCCTCAGCCCTGGCCTATTTCTCCTGGATGGAATGTCCCCTCCCTAACAACCTAGATTTTTCTCCTCAAAGTGGAGTATTGCCTTCCTCTCTGAAGCCTTCTGGAACAAACCTCTCCTTCATTTTCCATCCCTAGCACTTATTGGTGCTTGTTGATGTATGTATCCTTTTATTGCTGATGTCCACTTGTTGAGTTCCCTGTTGCTTATTAGATTTTAAGCACTAAACGCACGGATCTACTGCTCCTTTCCCGTGACTCCCCTGAAGCTCACTGCAAGCTGTTCACCACGTGGTTACACATGAAATATTTTTGACCAACAGATTGCTCATTTGGTCTCAGGCTTGGTTGGATGCCAAGGAGAACACATTAGAATAATACAGTCTCTTCTGCTTCCTTCACAGAAAGACAGATAAAAATGATATGGTTATACATATTGCATGATGATGATGAAATGATTGCATCATTATCTGGAAATCACATAATTAAATATTCAAAGGTGCAGTTAAAGAGTGGTTTGTCTGTAGGCTGCAGTAGAAATCAGAACTGAAATGAATGAGGGCAGGGTTGGGGCTTGGGCTGGTCTGTGCTGTAAAACAGGAGATGCCACTGGGTGTCAGGAGAACGTGCATTGACTCATGCAGGGCACATGGGAGTCTGGGCCACAGGGAAGTGCTTGTTCATTCGCAGTGATGTGTTTCGTGTAGCTTTAATTTTGTAACACAACTTTTCTCCATTTTTCCCAGTTGTTGGTCTGGAGGTTCCAGTAACAGCCAACAAATCAGTAACCCTTTGGTTTAGCATGCACCATTGGAATTCCTGGCATTCCCAGCCCTAAATGATTTCTTTCCATTTGAAGGGGCTTACAGGTACACCCTCCTTCTCCGCTCTTCCCTCATTCCCTTACTTCACTGAGGTCTTGGCTCAGATGACTCAGGTCTTGTCGGGTGGAGAAGATCCAAAATTTGGTTCTGATGTGGAGACTGATGATGCCACATGTGCAGGGAGAGGGTATGAGGAGATTTATTCCTCACGATGTGAGGCCCTCTGAGAGACCAGGGCAGGTTCCCAAGCAGGTCTGAAATGGCTTGAAGAGCAGGGAGGGGCTATTGGCTGTGGCTCTTATGGTGGGTGGGCTTTGGGCTGGGGTGGGCCTTGTGAAGTTTGAGCTTCCCACCAGAGCCAAAGGAGGCAGCACACGGCTTTCCTCCCCGCCTCCCCTGACGTGCGTCAGCAGGGGAGGAAGGAGGGATGGGGCTTGAAAGCTGTCAGGAGCCCAACATCAAAAATGGGGGCAGCCCTTCATTACAGCCCTTTTCTCTGACCACCACTTGGCACTACCAGGTTTTATATTAAAAGTTTATTCATCTGATGGTTGTTCCCCCCACTAGGTTATGAGGTCTGATTTGTTTACCATCCGATTTCCAGGGCTGAGAACTGTGCCAAGCAGCGGTAGGCTCTCAGTAGGTATTTGCTGAAAGGATGCTGGGGCGTGGATGCTGGACGCCCCAGCATCCTCCTTATGACTGGCTGCATCTCTGACCCTCCTGCTTGTGATATTCTTCTCTATTCCTTCTCGTCTTTGGCTCCCAAGTCACTGATCAGATTCTTCTTTCTCACTTTGAGTTCATCTACACTGGCATCGTTGTCAGAGTAGCATTGGTTTCCCTAAAGATCTGGAGATGTGATTAATCTTGGAGGTTAGCAATTAGCCTCAGTATTTTCTAGTGGTTAAGAGTCAACGCTTTGGGATGAGATATACTTGGGTTTATATCTGGGCTGTTAAATAATTGTATAATGTTGACAATTTAATCAACAGGTCTCTGCATACAGGAAGCTAATAATAGAACTTAGCTCTTCAGCTGGGTGTGAGGCTTAAACGAGTTAATATATGAAAGTGCACATTATAGTGCCTGCAGAGGTAGCAGGGCTACTTATGTTATGTGCACCCGCTGCACATAAGAATCACCTGGTAAGTTTTTAAAATACATTGATGCCCAGGCCTCAACCAGACTAATTAAATCAGAGTCTCTAAGGGTGAGAAATGTTAAGAAATATTAATATTTCTTAAGAAATATTAATATTTCTTAAGAAACATTAATAATTATTATAATTATTGGCCTCCTCAGTCATGCATTGAACTTTTATTTATTGAGTGCCTACTATAAGCCAGCACTAATTCTAGGTGCTGGGGACCAGCAATGAGTGAGCAAAATGGACCGAAATCCCTGTCCTCATGGAGTTTACATTCCACTAGGAGAGACTGAAAATAAACAAGATAAAAAATAAAAATACATACTATGTTAGAGTGTGTTAAGTGTCAAGAAGAAAAATGAAGTAAGGTCAGAAAAGAGTTGCAATTTTAAATAGGGCTGACAGGAAAAGACCTCAGTAAGAAGATGACATTTAAGTAGAGACCTGAAGGAGAAGAGAGAGGGAGGCAAGTGGTTAAATGGGAAAAGAGTGTTCCAGGTAGAGGTTACAGTAAGTGCAAAGGTCCTGAGGCAGAATCATGCCTGGTATGTTTGAGGAACAAAAAGGGTCAGTAGCAGATGTGATCTAAGAGGTCACAGGGGGCCAAGTTATGTCATCCTGACTTTTACTCCAAGTGAGAAGGGAAGCCTTTGGGTGGTTTGGAGCAGGGAAGTTACATGTTCTTTCTTACGTTTTAACAGGATCTCTCTGGCTGCTGAGTTGAGAGTAGATTTAAAGGGAAAAGGAAGGGTGGAAGCAGAGACAGAAAGCTGTAGCATTAATTCAGGCAATAGATGACGGCTTGGACCTGGAAAAGTGGAGGTGGTGAGAAGTGGTCATAATCTGGATATATTTTGAAGGTAATGTCAATAGAATTTGCTGATGGATTGAGTGTGGGGAGTGAAAAAAAAAGGAGCTGAGATGACTTTGAAGATTTTGGGCCTTAGCAACTGGGAGAATGGTGGGGTAAGGAGTAGATCAGGAACTTGGTTTTGGACGTGCTACGTTTGAGATACTTGTTAGAAATCCAAGTCAGTACGTGAGTCTGGAGTTCAGGGGGAAGGTTAGGGCTAGATATATACAGTTTGGAGGCATCAGATGTAACACCCACATTGGTTACCAGGTGGCCTACTTTTGATATCTACCACAGCTGCGCTAGGCAGGTCACTGTGAGCTCAGACTCACCTCAGGTGCAAACTGTATCTTTCACTTTCTGTGCCTGGCTTTCTCTGAAGCTCACTGCAGCTTAGAAGTGCAAGGGAGTTAATACCTCTGGGGAAACCCTCCACCAAAGTGAAATGAAACAAGTGGGTAAATGCTTCAGCATCCTTTGGAGGGGGATTCTCTACACTTTTCAGGAGGGCCAGCAGAATCCAGTCCCTGTTGCCCATAACAGTGACACTGAAAACACACTTCATTGTTTTTTTTTTGTTTTTTTTTTTTAAACATCTTTATTGGGGTATAATTGCTTTACAGTGTTGTGTCAGTTTCTGCTTTATAACAAAGTGAATCAGCTATACATATACATATGTTCCCATATGTCTTCCCTCTTGCGTCTCCCTCCCTCCCACTCTCCCCATCCCACACTTCCAGGCTGTCACAAAGCACCGAGCTAATATCCCTGTGCCTTGCGGCTGCTTCCCCCCAGCTATCTACCTTACTACGTTTGTTAGTGTGTATATGTCCATGACTCTCTCTCGCCCTGTCAAAACTCACCCTTCCCCCTCCCCATATCCTCAAGTCCGTTCTCCAGTAGGTCTGCGTCTTTATTCCTATCTTACCCCTAGGTTCTTCATGACATTTTTTTCCCTTAAATTCCATATATATGTGTTAGCATACGGTATTTGTCTTTTTCTTTCTGACTTACTTCACTCTGTATGACAGACTCTAGGTCTATCCATCTCATTACAAATAGCTCAATTTCATTTCTTTTTAAGGCTGAGTAATATTCCATTGTGTATATGTGCCACATCTTCTTTATCCATTCATCCGATGATGGGCGCTTAGGTTGTTTCCATGTCCTGGCTATTGTAAATAGAGCTGCAATGAACATTTTGGTACATGACTCTTTTTGAATTTTGGTTTTCTCAGGGTATATGCCAAGTAGTGGGATTGCTGGGTCATATGGTAATTCTATTTGTAGTTTTTTAAGGAACCTCCATACTGTTCTCCACAGTGGCTGAACCAATTCACATTCCCACCAGCAGTGCAAGAGTGTCCCCTTTTCTCCACACCCTCTCCAGCATTTATTGTTTCTAGATTTTTTGATGATGGCCATTCTGACTGGTGTGAGATGATATCTCATTGTAGTTTTGATTTGCATTTCTCTAATGATTAATGATGTTGAGCATTCTTTCATGTGTTTGTTGGCATTCTGTATATCTTCTTTGGAGAAATGTCTATTTAGGTCTTCTGCCCATTTTTGGATGGGGTTGTTTGTTTTTTTGTTATTGAGCTGCATGAGCTGCTTGTAAATTTTGGAGATTAATCCTTTGTCAGTTGCTTCATTTGCAAATGTTTTCTCCCATTCTGAGGGTTGTCTTTTGGTCTTGGTTATGGTTTCCTTTGCTGTGCAAAAGCTTTGAAGTTTCATTAGGTCCCATTTGTTTATTTTTGTTTTTATTTCCATTACTCTAGGAGGTGGGTCAGAAAGGATCTTGCTGTGATTTTATGTCATAGAGTGTTCTTCCTATGTTTTCTTCTAAGAGTTTGATAGTTTCTGGCCTTACATTTAGGTCTTTAATCCATTTTGAGCTTATTTTTGTGTATGGTGTTAGGGAGTGATCTAATCTCATACTTTTACATGTACCTGTCCAGTTTTCCCAGCACCATTTATTGAAGAGGCTGTCCTTTCTCCACTGTACAACTTCATTCGTTTTTCATCATTCTCTCTTATTCTCTCCACTCTCTCCCTCCTGATTAATGGAATCACTTTCCAAATAAACTCCCTGCACACAAGTCCTTGACTCAGGCCCTGGTTTCAGATGAACCCAAACTAAGACATCAGCTTGTAAAAGGTATTTAGGACTTCCCTGGTGGTGCAGTAGTTAAGAATCTGCTTGCCAGTGCTGGGGACACGGGTTCGATCCCTGGTCCAGGAAGATCCCACCTGCTGCAGAGCAACTAAGCCCGTGCGCCACAACTATTGAGCCTGTGCTCTAGAGCCCACGAGCCGCAACAACTGAAGCCTGCGTGCCCTAGAGCCCCGCGTGCCACAACTGCTGAACCCACACACCACAACTACTGAAGCCCGCACGCTCTAGGGCCTGCGTGCTGCAACTACTGAGCCCACACGCCGCAAGTACTGAAGCCCGTGTGCCTAGAGCCCGTGCTCTGCAACAAGAGAAGCCACCACAATGAGAAGCCCATGCACCGCAACGAAGAGTAGCCCCCGCTCACCACAACTAGAGAAAGCCCACACTCAGCAATGAATGCCCAACGCAGCCAAAAATAAATGAATAAATAAATAAATATCTAGGGAATAAAAAAAGGTATTTAAAGCCACGAGACTAGATGATGAGATCTCAGAGAGAGTGAGTGTAGACAGAAAGAGAAGGCTGGGAACTGAGCCACGGGGCGTTCCAGCATTTAGAGCAGTGATCCCCAATCATGGATGAACTTCAGACTCACCTGGGGCAATCTAACAGCCCACTTGTGCCTGGGACCCTCCCCTGCTGAATTAAGTCAATCATTGTAGTAATCTCTGGCACTCTACCTTTTAAAAACTTCCTGGGTGAAGCTAGGGTTGAGGACCACTGGTTTAGAGGCTGGGGAGATGAGGATGAACTAAGGAGACTAAGGAGTGGCCAGAAAAGTAGGAGAAGATGCCTGAAAGCCAATGAAAGAAAGGGTTCCAAGGAAGGAGATATGTTAATTGTGTCAAATGCTGTCATTGCTCCAGCTAGATGCATCTGAGGTTCACTGAAGGATTTAACCACATGGAGGCCATTGGTGACCTCAGTAAGACCATTTCTGGTGGAGCAGTGGGCAGAGAAAGTTTTACTGGAATGGATTCAGGAGAGAATAGGAAGATTGAGATTGGAGCCAGTGATTGCCGGCAACCCTTTCAAGGAGTGCAGCAGTAAAAAGGAGTGGAGGAATGGGGAGCTAATTGGAGGGAGAAGTGGGGCCTCTTGGTTTTTTTTTTATGATAGCGTACTCATATGTTCATGCTGGAAAAAAGGAAAGGAAAAAGTGGAAAGGGAAAAAGAAGGATGCAGGAAAGAAGAAAGAGAATTGCTGAACCCAATGCATGACTGAGGGGATGGTCTTGCAGGGAGCTCGGGCAGTTTGCTCACAACCACAGGAGAAAAGGCAAGGCTCCTGGACCCATTGCAGGGAGGAGGGTAAGTGTGGAAGTTCTCTTCTGAGAGCTCCCAAGAGTCTCTCCTGGACACCCATGCAGAGGCAGTGATGGCCCTGGCCCTGCACCTTCCAGAGGCGCTTGCTGCATCAGCACCTCAACATCTGCATCAGCACCTGTGCCCTTTGCGCCCCCCGCCCCCCAGTGCTTTGGTTACATGCTCTTTACTGAACACAGAGATGGGTGGGGCAACACTTCCTGCTGTAAACACAGTTCTTCGAATATACTTACATATTTCTACAATGCTCTAGGCACAGCTATAATCACATTTAAAAACAAATGTAAACAAAAAAATGCACACAAGAAAAATGCATGGTTTCACAGTATAACAGATGTTGACTTGTGGGATAATATAGAACATTTTCTGAAATCCTGTTAAAAACCACATGGGGGCACCGTTCCTTTAAAACTACAGAATATCCCTTTGTGATGATGGAACCAATGGCTTCTTTTTTTTTTTTTTTTTTTTTTTTTTTTTTTTTATGCGGTACGCTTCTCACTGTTGTGGCCTCTTCCGTTGCGGAGCACAGGCTCCGGACACGCAGGCTCAGCGGCCATGGCTCACGGGCCTAGCCGCTCCGCGGCATGTGGGATCTTCCCAGACCGGGGCACGAACCCGTGTCCCCTGCCTCGGCAGGCAGACTCTCAACCACTGCGCCACCAGGGAAGCACCCAATGGCTTCTTTGAAGTTCAATTTCCTGAAGTTTATTTTCCTATGAAATGAGCAGCTCTTGTGTCATAACAACAAAATATTTTCCGCACCTCATAGGGCATTTGAAATGCTCTGGAGACCTGGATTTTAATTTAATCTGGCCCTTGAGCAATTATTCTTTTACTTTTACAACCACTTCCTTTGCACTTAAGGCACAATGAATATTTTTCTCATTTCTACTTTTTTATATGTTTACAATACAGGCTGAGGACTAGCAATGAATCTAGTTTGTGCTCGTATCTGGAATAAGGTAGATTGAAGTTGACAATTGGGGAGAATTTGGAGAAAATGTCCTTGTCTTTCTCGGTTGCCACCCCACCTTTCCCAGGCTCTCAGCTCTGAAGCTTGCACTTTTGCACTTTTTATGATGTGAAAGAGAAAATTCTTTTAAACCACTTCCTGTTTTCAGTTATACGTAATTTACACAAATGAAAGTAAAGTTTTGAGAGGTAAGGTAGGATTGGGAGAAGAACAGTGAAATTCAGAATTGGCTTACCAGTCTGGCAATATAGAAGCTAGTGGTAGAAGATAATTTAGCCAAGATGGCAAATTGGTTTAAAGTTAATACTGGATTTTAGATTTCTGGTTTTGTAGTTTTTAAATGAGTGCTGCCTACCGTATTGATAACAATGACAGGTCACTAAGGGTGCAGCCCCTTTCAGTTGTATGATGATATGCTTGTGGGGAAAGATGCGATGATGCCTGTCATAGTTGATGTGCTAAATTTATAAGCAACTATTGAGGCAGGTATTTATCAACTCTCTATTTCACAGTTCAGAGCTAAAATACCATATAATATTTTAACGCCATTTTTAGGCTATCCAATAAGAAAATTACAGTGTTCGTTATGTAAAGGCTTTATGGAAGCTACTTAAATAAAGAAAAACAGACAAGCAGAAAAGGTGAAAAATAGCCATCATAGCTAAATAATTACAAAACCAGTGTCTACAAATATTTATTTTTAGCCACTTTGTGTTCTTCTCAGTTCCACTTGAACAGGTAAACAGTTGGTCCCTAGACAAGTTAGGGTGTTCCTGACGTTTTATGTCCCCCTATCATGACCCATTCATTGTGCTTCATCTTAAATATCAGTTGTCACCATGGTAAACAGGTGTATGTGTCTCTAGGGCACAGTTCTAACTTACCTGTGCCTTTAGAGATTGTCTTTTTGGCTTTGTGATAGCAGAAATGCTTTTACTTCTCTGAGTTTTACACTTAAGTTGTTTTTCAAAACAGATAGCCAGTTACTTTGGAGGGGGAAAGCTATTTAAAAGTTAATATTAAATGTCAGTACAATACCCATCCTATCCACATAGTGGCCTTTAGCCAGAGTTCATTCTCTTTTTTCATTTTTTGTCCAAACTTATTTCAGTTTTGCTTTTCTTGGACATCCTCAACTTTTCCAAGGGCAAACATTGTCAAGAAAAGGAATTCAGGCAACCTCAAAACAGCCCTAAATTCCTTTGCCCTCATCACCTGGGTCCTAATGATTACAGTTGTGAGGCCTGTACATGATCTAATCAGTTAGTTGTGTCAACAACATCATAGGTCCCGGGGTGCTGTGGATCTCAGAAGAACATTAAGCTTTCTATAATTCTTTGGCCTCATGTTATTTCATTAAGGAAAAATCATACCAAATGTCTAATTATGTGACTCTGCAAGGAGGGCTGAAAGAAATGTAGTGATTGCACATCATTAAAATAAAGTCCATGCTTTCATACACACAAATCAATCATATTAAAGAAATGGAGATCTATGACATGCTGGCCTTTCTTTAGAAGGAAATATTGTACTTTTTGTCCAACTTAATATAACCAGGAGGTTTTAGAAAAATTGTAGCAATAGATATAATTCTTGATTACTCTTCATGTTTTTCACACTCGTTTATTTACGCGAGCCTCTCACTGTTGTGGCCTCTCCCGTTGCGGAGCATGGGCTCCGGATGCGCAGGCTCAGCAGCCATGGCTCATGGGCCTAGCCGCTCCGCGGCATGTGGGATCTTCCCGGACTGGGGCACGAACCCGTGTCCCCTGCATCGGCAGGCAGACTCTCAACCACTGTGCCACCAGGGAAGCCCACTCTTCATATTTTTAAATTCTACTTGGACTGAATCAGTTACTTCTTGCAAAGCACTCTGAAGTGCTCTGCTCTTCTATGATTTGAGCCATCGATTGTGTTCTTTATAAAATAGTTACTAGTTTCACATTTCCTCTCCTTTTCTTTGACAGCTGCAGACTGTGTGATTCATCTCTGCCCTTTGCTCAGTGTAATGAATGCTGAAAACGAAACAAACTGGGTTTATTTGTAGGAGTTAAAATAAGAGGAGTGGTTTGAGTGGTGTCTGTTTGGATGGAGGTGATGCAGAGGTGGTGGGGGTGGGGGAGAGATGTGAGTAAAAGCAGATTGCCGAAGAGAGGAGCTGAGAGGCCCTTTATGTCTCCCTTGAGTTTAAGTGATGGGCTCATTGCAGTCACTACGGTTGTGAAGGAACTTGTCTGTAACTTTGGATCAAGATGACGTATTTAAAAATTAGGGGCTGATACTTTTTGAATAGGATCAGCCTTAAGTTTAAATTCACATTCTACTAGAGATGATCTTTTCAGGAGTTAGACAAAATGTAAAAAGCTAGTGTTCAGTAAGGTAAAAGAATAAGCTGTATCCCTTCTTAAGAGTAAGAGGTGAAAACTGAAGACAGAAAGTAAATAAAGAAACCTCAGGTTACTTTCAGTTTTTTAGTTTTCTTCCTTTCAAGGCTCCGTTCCGTGTACATTGCCTCAAATTCTGTGAAGTCTTTAAATCAATGATAGTTTTACACTTGATAAAACATACACTTTTTACACTGGATAAAGCATCACGGATTCACAAATAAAAGTACAAGAAGGGAACATAGGCACTGTTTTAATCCTTAGAAAGGGTGTCAGATATTCTCCTAGATTTTAACAATATTTTCAAAAAGGAGACATTTTCAAATTAAGAGACTTCACCTCGCTTTTACTGATAGTCAACTGACATTTCTAGGTGAGTCAAATGTTAAGGGAAGATGGGTTGATGCAGTTAATACCTCTGTCTTCATGAAGTCAAACTTTGGTTGTCTGCAGGGTAACATTTTTCTTTACTTGAAGTTTTAACCCTCTAAGTGCCAATCTATAATTTTATTTTATATGAAATCATTCTAAAATGGATTATGTATTTTTCTGCATACTTAACTAGAAGATACAGAACAGACTTTGGAAAAAATTGTTTTACTGTCTCAGAGTTATTTTGTGCATTTTGAGGGCAAGCCACAGATGCAGGTGGCAGATTAAATATACGCATTTATATAAAACACATTTTGGGTGCCTAGTTTAGACTTTTGCCTCCTTCCCGTATTGTTTCAGCTGAGGATATGCCCTGTGCCTGCCTTTCTAGGGCTTCCTCCTCCAGGTGCGTTCTTGATCCTCTAACCCTGTCACCCGGGTTGTCACTTAATTATCACTGTTATCCTCTGGGACTTTAGTCTCCCCCTACCCCCGGAGAAATTCTCCTTTCGCTGCAGTCGTACTTAAGCATACCCCATTCTGGAAAGTAAATTGGTACAGCTACTATGGAGAATGGTATGGAGGTTCCTTAAAAAATTAAAAACAGAGCTACCATATGATCTAGCAATTCCATTCCTGGGCATATATCTGGAAAAGACAAAAATTCTAATTCAAAAAGATACATGCATCCCAGTGTTCATAGCAGCACTGTCTGCAATAGCCAAGACATGGAAGCAACCTAAATGTCCTTTGACAGATGAATGGATAAAGAAGATGTGGTAATATATATACAGTGGAATATTACTCAGCCATTAAAAAGAATGAGATAATGACATTTGCAGCAACATGGATGGACCTAGAGATTATCATACTAAGTGAAGTAAGCCAGACAGAGAAAGATACATATCATATGATATGTGGAATCTAAAAAAAAATGATACATCAATTCCTATCAACTTACCAATGGCATCTTTCACAGAACTAAACAAAAAATTTTACAATTTGTATAGAAACACAAAATACCCCGAATAGCCAAAGCAATCTTGAGAAAGAGAAACGGAGCTGGAGGAATCAGGCTCCCCAACTTCGACTAAACTACAAACCTGCAGTAATCAAGACAGTATGGCACTGGCACAAAAATGGAAATATAGATCAATGGAACTGGATAGAAAGCCCAGAGGTAAACCCATGCACCTGTGGTCACCTAATCTATGACAAAGGAGACCAGAATATACAATGGAGCAAAGATAGCCTCTTCAATAAGTGGTGCTGGGAAAACTGGACAGCTACATGTAAAAGAATGAAATAGGAACACTCCCTAACACCATACACAAAAATAAACTCAAAATGGATCAAAGACCTAAATGTAAGGCCAGACACTATAAAACTCTTAGAGGAAAACATAGGCAGAACACTCTATGACGTAAATCACAGCAAGATCCTTTTTGACCCACCTCCTAGAGAAATGGAAATAAAAACAAAAATAAACAAATGGGACCTAATGAAACTTCAAAGCTTTTGCACAGCAAAGGAAACCATAACAAGATGAAAAGACAACCCCCTCAGAATGGGGGAAAATATTTTCAAATGAAGCAACTGACAAAGGATTTTCTCCAAAATATACAAGCAGCTAATGCAGCTCAATATCAAAAAAACAAACAACCCAATCCAAAAATGGGCTGAAGAGCTAAACAGACATTTCTCCAAAGTAGACGTACAGATTACCAACAAAAACATGAAAAGATGCTCAACATCACTAATCATTAGAGAAATGCAAATCAAAACCACAATGAGGTATCACCTCACACCAGTCAGAATGGCCTTCATCAAAAAATCTACAAACAATAAATGCTGGAGAGGGTATGGAGAAAAGGGAACCCTTCTGCACTGTTGGTGAGAATGTAAATTGATACAGCCACTATGGAGAACAGTATGGAGGTTCCTTAAAAAACTAAAAATAGAACTACCATATGACCCAGCAATCCCACTACTGGGCATATACCCTGAGAAAACCATAATGCAAAAAGAGACATGTACCACAGTGTTCATTGCAGCACTGTTTACAATAGCCAGGGCACGGAAGCAACCTAAGTATCCATCGACAGATGAATGGATAAAGAAGATGTAGCACGTATATGCAGTGGAATATTACTCAGCTATAAAAAGGAATGAAACTGAGTTATTTGTAATGAGGTGGATGGACCTAGAGTCTGTCATACAGAGTGAAGTAAGTCAGAAAAAGAAAAACAAATACCGTGTGCTAACACATATATATGTAATCTAAAAAAAATAGGTTCTGAAGAACCTAGGGACAGGACAGAAATAAAGATGCAGACGTAGAGAAAGGACTTGAGGACACGGGGAGGGGGAAGGGTAAGCTGGGACGAAGTGAGAGTGGCATGGACATATATACACTACCAAATGTAAAATGGATGGCTAGTGGGAAGCTGCTGCATAACACAGGGAGGTCAGCTCGGTGCTTTGTGACCACCTGGAGGGGTGGGATAGGGAGGGTGGGAGGGAGGCTCAAGAGGGAGGGGATATGGGGATATATGTATACATATAGTTGATTCAGTTTGTTGTACAGCAGGAACTAACACAACATTGTAAAGTAATTATACTCCAATAAAGATATTAAAAAAATAAAAATTAAAAAATGGTACAAATTAACTTATTTACAAAACAGAAACAGACTCACAGACATAGAAAACAAACTTATGGTTACCAAAGGAGAAAGGGAGGGAGGGATAAATTAAGAGTTTGGGATTAACAGATACAAAGTACTATATATAAAATAGGTAAACAGGGCTTCCCTGGTGGCGCAGTGGTTGAGAGTCCGCCTGCCGATGCAGGGGACAAGGGTTCGTGCCCCGGTCCGGGAAGATCCCACGTGCCATGGAGCGGCTGGGCCTGTGAGCCATGGCCGCTGAGCCTGCGCGTCTGGAGCCTGTGCTCCACAACGGGAGAGGCCACAACAGCGAGAGGCCCGCGTACTTCCAAAATAAATAAATAAATAAATAAAATAAAATAGGTAAACAGCAAGATCCTACTGTATAGCACAGGGAAATATATATATATATATTTATATATATATAATTTTATATGTAAATATATATAATTATATATATATATAAAACTGAGTCACTTTGCTGTACACCAAAGACTAACACAACATTGTAATTCAACTATACTTCAGTTTTAAAAAGTGTACCCTATTCTGAAATCAAAGCAAGAATAATAACAAAGAAACACCACCGCTCTGCTACTACTGCTACTGCTGGATCTCTCTCTCCTACCTTTAATGTCAGACGTCTTAGAAGAGCAGCCTTCTATTCATTACCTTTATTTCCTCATGTCCAATTTACTTCTCAGACAGGAGCATTTGGTTTCTTGCCTCATTACCCTATCCTGAAATGCTCTCTGAAAAGTCACCATGAGTTCATTGCCAATTTCTAAGCCTTCATAGAATGCTACTTAGTCTGTTCGGAGCATTTCATCCTTCTGAAGATGCTCCTAACCCTTGACTTTGGAGGCATTCCTCCGTCTTGACTGGACTGCAACTGCTTGTTCTGTTTCCTTAGCTGGCTCTTCTTTAACTACTTGGCTTTTAATTGCTAGAGCTCTCCAGAATTCTCACCTGGTCCCATTCCCATCCTTCATTTCTTTGGACAAACTTACCCACTTACATACTGAATACTCCCAAATAATTTTACTTTCCTAAAACTGTCTTTGGGAGGCCAAAGACAAAATGGTCTGTTGATTCCACGACCCAAGTAAACATAGCTCATTGGTCACTTTGAAATGTCCTTCGAAACAAGACCATTCCCCTCTTTGAAAAGGCTCTTGTTCAACATGCAGCAATGTATGATGTTGAAATACTGTCACTGTATGTTGGACATCATAGTGGCTAAGACTTGTGTCACTGGGTGTGGCTAAGATACTTCGTTCACCAGATTCATCTTTTTACCTTGCTTCTCTTTTCATGTCATGTCCAAATGGTTTTTCTTTGAAGTTTAACTGATATTCTTACTTTCCCACCCTTATTTCTAGGTGGAGGGAAATTATTCTGAGGTTTTGAGTTCTCTATATCTAGCTGCAATGGCACAACACAGCCCATCGACTGAAATTGAAATTCTGTTGAATCAGAATTTCTGGGTGGAGGGCCTAAGAATATGCATTTTCACTAAACAGTCCTAGCTATTTGTATGCCCTAGAGCTTGAGAACCATGGGAGTGGGTGCTATGCCTGTGTTCTTAATCTGAGCTAAGCTTGTCTTATATTTGTATTTACAGATTTCTGCTCAGTGAGCAGAAAACCCTGGTGGTTTAACAATGTGGACTCTGGAGCCAGACTGCCTGGCTTCAAATCCTGGTTCTACTTCTAACGACTATATGATGTTGGACAACTTGTGTAAACTCATTGGGCCTCAGTTTCCCCATCTATAAAATGGAGATGATAATAGTACCTACCTCGTAAGGTTGTTGCATGAATACAGAAACAAAAACAATAAGCGTGCAATAAATGTTGGCTATGACTGCAAGCGTGTTTTTGTATAGTGGCTTTTGTGGTTTGTCCAAAGCGCAGTGATTGCTGCTATACAATAAAAACATTTTCCCCAAACACCCTCATGCCTAAGCACACATACACAGACATGCATACCTGGTACCATGAATGACAGATCATGATCTGGCTTCAAGTAGCACAACTGTAGGTCAAGGTCATGTTGACAGTTGCTCCTACCTCTTTGAAAGCAAAATATCTAAGTTGAAGGAGTATCACTGTCACAAGCCTTAATCTTTTTCGAGATGTTGAAGCCTCAAATTCAGAGACTCATCAGTGTTTTAAACTAGAGTCGTGGCTTTGTTTTAAGTTGAGACAGTGAGATAGGGCTCTTGTGTGTGCACTAAATTATGCAGCAATTATGATGGAATCCCATCCAGAATTCTACTGGTTTCTATGGCAACCTGAATTCAAAATAGGCTCTTAGAAGCCTCTTCAGAGTAGAAAAAGCAAGTTTCATTCCTCCTGTAGTTATGGAATATATAGCCTATGCGAAGAATTTTCTAAATGGAACTTTTGTCTTTTTACTTATCTTGCCATTAATAATTTTAATGTTGTTGTAGTACTGCATTCCTAAATGTTTTTTCTGTATCTCTGAATGAGAATCTCAAGCCTCCTTAAACTGCTCATTTTGCTATGAATAGCTAATGTTTCACTTTGTTGCTCATAACAGATGCACTATGTATTTTTTTGAATTTATTTATTTAATTTATTTATTTTTGGCGCATTGCGCCTTTGCTTCTGCACACGGGCTTTCTCTAGTTGCGGTGCGCGGGCTTCTCATTGCGGTGGCTTCCCTTGTTGCGGAGCACGGGCTCTAGGCGCGCGGGCTTCAATAGTTGCAGCACACGGGCTCAGTAGTTGTGGCTCGCAGGCTTAGTTGCTCCGCGGCATGTGGGATCTTCCCAGACCAGGGCTCGAACCCGTGTCCCCTGCATTGGCAGGCGGATTCCTAACCACTGTGCCACTAGGGAAGTCTGCACTATGTATTTTTGACTTTTCTGACTAATACAGTAGTAATTAGTACGAGGGAGAGCAACTGCTAGAGGATTTCCAGGTTAGCAAGTCAACCTATTTTTAGTGACAGCTTAAAGAAATAGCATTTGAGTAAATGCCTAATTTTTGTAAAAGACATATTTTAGCACGTATCTGTCTGAGACAATTCCAAAATTGGAGCTTGTGCTCACAAAGAGCAAGTCTTTTGCAGATACTGACTAACTGATTTAGTAATGGCAAGTTTAGTGGTGAGCATAGGCTAGGTTTTCCGAGGTAACAAGCACACCCAAAAGTCTCAGAGGCTTATGACAACAAAAGTTCATTTCTCACTTGTGCTTCCTACCCACTGCAGGTTTGCTGTAGCTCCTCTCCCTGCCATCTGCACTCTGGGAGCTGGCTTGACAGAACAGGTCTTATCTGGAGCATTGCTGGTCCCGTGGTAGAGATCATGGTGAAGCGATTTACTAACTCTTAAATCTTCAATGCAGAAGTGACACACGTTTCTGCTCACAATTCATTGTCCATAGCAAATCTCATGTCTGGACCTGAATCCACAGGTTGAGGATGTATAAACCCCCTGCAAAGCAGTTAATAGGATACTCCCTGTGGTAATAAGGTCTATCGCAGCAAGGACATCAGAGTTTGGAGATGATTTTTTTTTTAGGGGTGTTGGTGGTGGGGAGTAATGGTTAAATGACAGAATTTTTGAGCTTGGTGAATTGATCCATGAGGGTTTTGTGACTAACTAAAATCCTTGCAGCCATCGGCACTAAAACAGGTCTCTTAGCACCTATTCTTTCTAGAATTAGGAGACATGGTCTCATGGTTTTAACAAATGAGCTCTTTGTACAAGATAGCAGAGTGTTCAGCCTTGGGTTAAAGTGCTTTCTCTTCCATTTGTTTTTTGTTTAATGTTACTTTGGATAATTAAATTAAATTAAACATTTTAATTTCTGATAGTGGCACCCAGTGACTGCACAAATGTTTTTATAATTGGTTCTCTGAGGCATGACCTCTAAGAAATGAAAATGGCCAACAAGACATTTTTACACTGGTAGTTTTTCTATATTGATTTGGAATTATGTTTCTTTAAATTGCACCCAAACCATCAGAAAGAAGAAAGAAGGAGACCTGTACTGGGCCAAGAAGGACTTTTTTGAACTCTAGGGTGTTGCTCGTTGGGATGCCTGAGCCATTGAACAACCGAGGGGCACCATCTGAGTCGTGTGGGTGGAGGTGGAGATGTACGACGGACTGTACGCAGATTTATGCCTGAACCATTTCCTTCGTGTGATATTGCTCCAGGAGAAGGCTTAAGTGGTCTGCCATCAGCCTGCCTGTTTCTCTGGGTAGATCAACTGCGACTGATGCTTCAGGGTCACTATCCACACGAAGGAGTCGGTGGTGTTCACCACATCCCAGTGTCCCGCAGGGTAGCATCAGCGTTTTTCTAACCAGTTGGGGAAGGTCTGACTTGCTTAGCTAGTGACGTTACCTGCAGAATAGATGGGGAGACAAGCAGAAGAAACATATTGGTCCAGGAGACTAGAAGCTTCCATCATATGGAGTGAAGTCTGGAAGTCTGCAAACGATATACTGTGAAGATTCTATTCTTCTGAAGGAAAGAACCAGCCTGTCTCCTAATGAGTCATAAGAGGGCGAGCCTTCTTACTGCAGAGTTACCGGGGCCTTGTGATTATAACCTGACATCTCCCACAGTCTTCCTGATTCCTTGGTAACGGTTGCATGAAGAGGTTGAAAGAGGACTTCCTCCTATGCTGGGGGAAGGGTCTGGTGCACAGGGACTGCTTTTGTGAGGGGCCTGGTGCCTGATTCGGCTTCCTCCAGGTACCCTCGTCAGGGCCTCTCTGCTGTGTGAACCCCCGGGAATTCCAGCACAGTGGCTCGCTGGGGCATGTGCTAAAGGGCCCCCCGAACACCTCTCTCGGATGCTCATTCTTTGCAACCTAGTATTTTCTGTCACTGATATTTCTGTGTACCTACTGCCCGAGGGCATTTAATATTCATAATAGTGTCCTTCCTTCGAGTGCTAGCAAAGACTTCAATATGTTTGGTGTGAATTAGACATATTCTGTAGTTTGATCTCTTGAAAATTTGTGATCCTTATGTGGTCTGTGTATATTCTATGTATGTGGTAAAACTCTGTATTAGGATAGCTGAGTCTTGAGTTTCCGGGTTAGAAAGGATCTTAGGGTTTATCTAGAATTCTGGATCACTGTTCCTACATATCATTTGTGGTCTCTCGCCTGTGGGGATGCAGACCTCACTGTCCCATGAGGCGGTGACCCTACTGGAATAATTCCTTTGTGTTCTCCATTGTATCAAAGCTAAATCTAGTTCTGGCCTTCTTGAGCTTTAGTTCTGCTTCCTGCGATTACCCAGAATGTCTGTCCCTTTTCCTACGTGGGAGCCCTGCAGATACATGGGAGAACAATCACGTCTTCCCGCAACGTCTTGTCACGGGGCCAAGTTTATTCTCTCACCGTTTCTCACAGGAACTGGATTTCGTTTCCCCTCCCTCTGGTTGCTGTCCTTGGGCTGTGTTCCCTTGGGTCCTGGGTTCCACCTTTTTGGTGCTAGGCTTGGACTAGATGCGGGACTCTAGCTGTGGCTGGGCCAGCACTGTCCTCATCCGGGCAGAGTGGTCCCAATGGAAGGGGCACAAGCTCGGCCATCAGACGCAGCTGGGCGCAGAATCCAGCTCTGCCACTTGCGAGCTGTGTGAAAATGTGTCATTTTCTAATCTTTGAGCCTCAAGTTTATTCATCTTGTAACATGGGGACAGTGATTCCTTCATCCAAGTAGTATTGTGAGCAATAAAGGGGTGACATGCTTGAAGTATCTCATATCAGTGTGTGGCATATAAGCTATTGTCAGGAAATGTTTGATTTTCTGTTTTCTGGGTATTATACTTTTATTAATTGATGATTATATTATACATGCTTTTTGGTAGCCGTATGACTCCTATGCCACCCTGAGCCAGAAATAGTCTCAAGTCCCAACATCCTCCTCGTGTGCTTTGCTAAATCAGTCTCTCCTGTCCTGTTGAAAATGTGTAATAAGTATCCCATGGAGGTAGTAACAGCACCTGCCTTATAGAGTTGGTCTATAGAGTGAATGAAACAAGATCATACACATAAAGCACATGGTGCTGTATCTCAAATACAGTGCAAAGAAGAAATGCTAGCGGTAATCTTTATTATTACTAATTATACTAATTGTTTAGTACAGATTGATTTCAATGGTGCTTACTTCCCTAAGGTCAATATTTTGATATAAACAAAATGTGACAGAGCTAATGAAAAAGGTTATTTGAGGAGCTGAGAGAGAAAGAAATCATCCCACTTAAAGAGAAGGAGCTTATTGTAAAGAGTGTGCAGTGGCACCTGAACTTGGTCACCTGTTGGTAAAACTTAGTTCCCCGTGGCACTTGACTTGACATCAGTACTTTCTTCTAAGAATTGATATAACTTAAATTTTAATCTCAAGAAAGTACATTTCAACCCAGGAAAGGCAGATAAGATAGTGCTAGAATATTGCTTAGAGTTTCCTGTGTCCTTAACCCCAGGTTTTTGATGCCCTTTTAGCAGATGGCTCCCCTCAAGGAGAAAGATGAGTAGCCCATTAGGCAGCAGAGGCCTGTCCCAGGCCCAGCAGAGGGAGGCTGGCCTGGTGTCAGATTCAGGGACAGCCAGCTGCTGACCATCTTTCCTCAGTGCTGCAGAGGTGTCACTTTGATTATAAAAGGTCCTGGAGGTACCAGCCTATTCCACAGCGGGAAATTAAAGACACAAATGTTACTTCCTACACATCTGCAGCTGATTTTCATCTTGATGTTCTGCCTGTTCTCTGCCTCCCCTTTTAAAATAAACTTTTTATGTTAGAGGAGTTTTAGGTTTACAGAAAAATTGTGAAAGTACAGAGAGTTCACACACTTCCCTGTTATTAACATCTTCCATCAGTGTGGTACCTTTGTCACAATTAATGATACATTATTACGGACTAAAGTCCATATTCTGTTCAGATTTCTTAGTATTTGCCTAATGCCCTTTTTCTATCCAGGATCCCATCCAGGATGCCACATGCCATTTAGTCATGTGTCTTTAGGCTCCTCTTGGCTGTGACAGTTTTCACTGCCCTATTTTTTCAACCTGCTTTGAGCTACTTTTCAAGGTATGCTTTTTCATATTTTTGATAAATGCCTGATGGTGAGTATTAACAGGGCTGTTAATTTTCCTTATTAATCCTTCAATCAGCAAACATTTATGGAGCACCCCTGAGATGAGGTAATAGAACCTATCAACAGAATGAAGGTAAACTGCCTCTCCCTATCCTAGTATCACTCAACAATTAATGTGCTTGCAGACCCCCTGGAGATCTTGTTAAAACGCAGATTCTGGCTCACTAGTTCCAGGGCAGGGCCTGAGAGTCTGCATTTTTAACAAACTCCCAGGTGAGCCCACACTTGAGGATCAAGACCCCAAACTTGGGGACTTCCCTGGTGGTGCAGTGGTTAAGAATCCGCCTGCCAATGCAGGGGACACGGGTTTGAACCCTGTTCTGGGAAGATTCCACATGCCGCGGAGCAACTAAGCCTGTGCGCCACGACTAATGAGCCTGCGCTCTAGGATCTGCGAGCCACAACTACTGAAGCCCATGCGCCTAGAGCCCATGCTCCACAACAAGAGAAGCCACTGCAATGAGGAGCCCGCGCACCACAATGAAGAGTATCCTCTGCTCGTGGCAACTAGAGAAACCCTGTGTGCAGCAACGAAGACCCAACGCAGCCAAAAATAAATAAATAAATAAATTTTATTAAAAAAAAAAAACACCCAAACTTGTGTAGAGCTCAATATTAGGTGCCAGTGGGAGTTAGGGGATTTGGATAGAGGGTGAGGGAAGGATACATAAATTGTCTATGACCATTTTGGCCATCAAGAAGTTTGTGATTCTGTTAGGAAAAAAAAAAAGACTGAACGAAACAAAGGAGTGAAAAGTAAAGTGCAAAATGGAGATTAAGACAATAGATGGTGGACACTACACACCATTAAGATGGCTATTATTTTTAAAAAGCAGAAAATAACAAGTGTTGGAAAGGATGTGGAGAAATTGGAAGCTCTGTGCATTGCTAATGGGAATGTAAAATGGTGCATCTTCTGTGGAAAATGATATGCTAGGTCCTTAAAAAATTAAACATAGAATTATCATATGATCCAGCAACTCCACTTTGGGTATATACCCAAAAGAATTGAAAACAAGGACTTGAGTTTGGGATTCACAGATGCAAACTATTATGTATAGAATGGATAAACAACAAGGCCCTATTATATACCACAGGGAACTATATTCAATATCCTGTGATAAACCATAATGGAAAAGAATATGAAAAAGAATGTATATATATGTAAAACTGAATCACTTTGCTGTACAGCAGAAATTAACACAACATTTGTAAATCAACTCTACTTCAACAAAATAAATTTTAAAGAAAAAGAAAGCAAGGACTTGAACAGATATTTACACACCTATATTCATTGCAGCATTATTCACAATTCACATTCACATTATTCGCAAAAGTTGGAAGCAACTCGTGTCCATTGATAGATGAATGGATAAACAAAATGTGCTATATACATACAGTGGAATACTGTTCAGCCTTATAAATTCTGACACATGCTACAACCTAGAGAACATTAGGCTAAGTGAAATAAGCCCAGTCACTAATGGACAAATGTTGTATGATTCCATTTACATGAGATACCTAGAGTCGTCAAATTCAGAGAAAAAGTAGAATGGTGGTGGCCAGGGCCTGGGGGAAGGAGGCAATGGGGAGTTAGTGTTTAATGGGGACAGAGATTCAGTTTCGGAAGATGGAGTTCTGGAGATGGATGGTGGTAATGGTGGCACAACAGTGTGAATGTAATTAATGCCACTAAATCATACACTTAAAAATGGTTAAAATGCTAAATTTTACGTTATGCCTATTTTACCATAATTTTAAAACGGTTGAAAAAAGACACATGCACCAAAAGTACAACATGCAATAGAGCTGTCGGGAAAGAGGGATAAAATGGTCCTAGTAAGTCCTCTTTTATGGACCACGTGTGACATGCCAGGCACAAAGTGCTTACTAACTCGTTTAGCCTCCACCAACCACCCTATGAAGCTTATTAGCCCCAACAATTGATGTCAAAACCAAGAAAGGGAAAAGATTACACAGGCTGTAACAGTCAGGGAGAAGTGTCCGAGGTGTCAGTGGAATTTAAGGTGGGCCTTGGAGGAGAGACAGGATATCAGTGGCAAGAGGTTGGCAGGGAGGGCAGGGGCGGAGGTGATTCTAATCAGACAGTGAGAACTGGCTGAGGAAAGATACAGAGACTGGATGGAAATAGCTGTTCAGCTGGCATGATTGTGCCTGGCACAGAGGGTTCATATGAATAAAGCATGACTAGAAGGGCAGACTGTGAAAAGCCTTCAATTCCAGCATAAGAGATAGGGACTTTGTCTCTTAGTGTCTAAACAAGGAGTATCAAACTCAAGTGTTTTCAGAGCCAGCAGGCAACATAAATGAGAGAAGTGGACCAGGGCATATATCCAGAGAAAACTCTAATTCAAAAAGATATGTTTTCCCCAATATTCACAGCAGCACTATTTACAATAGCCAAGACATGGAAACAACCTAAATATCCATCGACAGAGGAATGGATAAATAAGATGTCGTAGATATAGACAGTGGAATACTACTCAGCCATAAAAAAGAACGAAATAATTTGCAGCGGATGGACCTAGAGATTTGCAATAATTTGCATTAATTTGCAATAATTTGCATTTGCAGCAGACGGACCTAGAGATTATCACACTAAGTGAAGTAAGTCAGAGAAAGACCAATATCACATAATATCACTTATATGTGGAATCTAAAATATGACACAAATGAACTTACATATGAAACAGAAACAGACTCACAGACATAGAGGTGGCCAAGGGGGAAGAGGGGTGAGGGAAGGATAGATTGGGAGTTTGGGCTTAACAGATGAAACTATTATATAGAGAGTGGGTAAACAATAAGGTCCTACTGTATAGCACTATTGATATATTCAATATCCTGTGATAAAACATAATGGAAAAGAATATGAAAAAGAATGTATATCATGTATAACAATCACTTTGCTCTACAGTAGAAATTAACACAACTTTGTAAATCAACTATATTTCCGTAAAATAAATTTTAAAAAATGGGAGAAGTGGCTTAGTACAAGGTGACAGGAAGTGGTGTGGACTGTGGCAAACTGAATAGAGCACATCCCACCTAAGACACTGAAGTCTCATACATAAACCCAGAGCAGTGTGGGCTGCTGTTGGGTTTTCAGCTAGGCATTAGATACTACTGAACTTCTCAAGGTGAGGTCCCCACATCCTTGAATGTATGCAGAGTGATGTTGAGGGCATGTAAGACTACATGATATGTGATGCACATCTTCCTGGCTGTGTCAACAGTACTAGAAGATTGTGGGTAAAAATTAATGCACTTTCACTAAGTACTTAAAGTATTTTTATTGTATGACAAAGACAAATGGAGTAGAATGCTAATGTAGCTAACCAATTATTGGCACCAATTATTATGTAACAAATTTTAAAAATACATTCTTTTTTTAAAAGAAGTATTTATTTATTTATTTGGCTGAGTCAGGTCTTAGTTGTGGCACATGGGATCTTCGTTGCAGCATGTGGGCTTCCCTCTAGTGTGGCGCTTGGGCTGTAGAGCATGTGGACTCTGTAGTTGTGGTGAGAGGGCTCTCTAGTTGTGGCACACAGGCTCCAGAGTGCACAGGCTCAGTAGTTGTGGCACGTGGGCTCAGTAGTTGCAGTGTGTGGGCTCAGTAGTTGTGATGTGTGGGCTTAGTTGCCCCATGGCATGTGGGAATCTTAGTTCCCCAGCCAGGGATCAAACCCGCGTCCCCTGCATTGGAAGGTGGATTCTTAACCGCTGAACCACCTGGGAAGTCCCCAAAATACATTCTATCAATTAAAATAATACAGAGCTAACACTAATTGGACACTCACTACGTGTCAGGCGTTTTCTGAGTACTTTGCATATATTATCTCCTTCAACCCTTGTCACAGCCCACGTGCTCAGTACCGATATTACCCCTGTTTACAGACAAGGCGATGGAGGTGTGGAACGGGGAAATCACCTGGCCCAGGTGATTGTGGCAGAAATCTAGGACGTGACAGCTGCCGCCGCTGTGCTTAGAATTAACTCTGAGTTTCCTGAAAGCCACGTTTCCTTTCTTTTTTCATGGCACTGGAATCCAAGAGTAATTTAAATAGGGGCCACTAGGTGTCATTACCTAGAGCTCCCTAAAAAAGAGCTGGGCAGCCCTGTGACTCCACCTTGAAGGGAACAGAAGAAAACCCACACGAGCACTGGTATTTCTGGTCTTCCTGTTGGAGATGCTGACATGACCTGGTCGCCACAGCATCTGTCTCCCTCCTTCCCCCTCTTGGTCCAGCCCAGCTAGCTGGTGCTGTCAGACCCCCAACTCTGCTTTATAATTGTAGAAAAACAGAAGGGTCTCTGTCATTTCAGGAGTCAGTTCCCTCCTGCATCTGTTGCCAGCTCCACTGAAGGCAGGGGGGCAGGACTGGCTGAGGGGGTTTTGGTGGTTGTTGCTGGTGTGTGTGTGTGTGTGTGTGTGTGTGTGTGTGTGTGTGTGCGAGAGAGAGAGAGAGAGAGAGAGAGAGAGAGAGAGAGACAGACAGACAGATAGACAGTGACAGTCTGAGTTGTGTTTTTTCCAGTTTTGACTACCCTGGGACACGTTCTTGCAAATTGGACTGGTGCTTCCAACTAAGACCCTTTCTAGCCCCATGCTTGCCCAGGGTAGAAGTGCTACCAACATCTGCTGTTACACAGAGGGCAGGAGTGGGGCTTGTGCACAGGGCACCAGTGGAGAGGAGGATCTGGAAAGGGTCCAGGGTCTCCCAGGGCAGTGGGTGGTGGAGGATGTGAGAGGAATGTGCTCATTCGGAGGGAAATAAAGGGGTGCAGCAAGGGGCACTGTGCTTCCTTACAGGGTACCTGACTGCCACTGATTTAGGATATAGTTATAGAATGTACACGTTCTACTACAAGTGCGTTCAGAGATGTGCCAAGGATGAGCAAATCAGAGGTTTACAAAAATCCTTCCTCCTCGACCCCAGCATCCTCCAACTGATTCTGAAATCTTCCTTCTCTACTGTAAACTTCTCGAGACTTCTGCATTTATATCTAAATACAGTCAATAGATTGATGAATTACATTTCAATCACTTGAGGCAGGGAAATGAGGAGAGGGTTCTCTAAAACATGACGCTCACACAAAAGTAGAGCAGAGAAGGGGAAAAACACTGCAGGGAAAAAAAAAGTGTAACTTTTTACTGAAATGTGTCTCCTTTCTTTGGGGTCAGAATATAATAGACACATTCAGGAACTGTTTTGAAAAATGGGGCTAAGTTATGAGAACAGCTGCAGAGCTCTTCTTAAAAAATGCGGATAATAAAGCAAAATAGTATAGCTGAATGTCTTTAAATAATAGTAAAAAATGTCAGTATCGGGCAGAACTTTGTGTTTCATGTGGGCCCCGGAGGTGGAAATTCATTTGCACAGAAATGGAAAGCATGCTTTATGTTATGTTCATTGATAGGATGTGTTTTTAAAATGTGGAACATAATAATTGGTGCTCTCCAGAAACTTTCCACTTTTATTAATTCAAATCGAGACTTTCTGCTACACACATAAAATGCAAATGCTGATTTATAAGCTACAGTCATCAAGACAATATGGTACTGGCACAAAAACAGAAATATAGATCAATGGAACAGGATAGAAAGCCCAGAGATAAACCCACGCAACTATGGTCAACTGATCTATGAAAAAGGAGGCAAGGATATACAATAGAGAAAAGATAGTCTCTTCAATAAGTGGTACTGGGAAAACTGGACAGCTACATGCAAAAGAATGAAATTAGAACACTTTCTAACACCATATACAAAAATAAACTCAAAATGGATTAGAGACCTAAATGTAAGACGAGACACTATAAAACTCGTAGAGGAAAACATAGGAAGAGCACTCTTTGACATAAATCAGAGCAAGATCTTTTTTGATTCACCTCCTAGAGTAATGGAAACAAAAATAAACAAATGGGACCTAATGAAACTTCAAATCTTTTGCACAGCAAAGGAAACAAGACGAAAAGACAACCCTCAGCGTAGGAGAAAATATTTGCAAACGAATCAATGAACAAAGGATTAATCTCCAAAATATATAAACAGCTCATGCAGCTCAATATTAAAGAAACAAACAACCCAATTCAAAAATGGGCAGAAGACCTAAATAGACATTTCTCCAAAGAAGACATACAGATGGCCAAGAAGCACATGAAAAGCTGCTCAACGTCACTAATTATTAGGGAAACGCAAATCAAAACTACAATGAGGTATCACTTCACACCAGTTAGAATGGGCATCATCAGAAAATCTACAAACAACAAATGCTGGAGAGGATGTGGAGAAACGGGAACCCTCTTGCACTGTTGGTGGGAATGTAAATTGATACAGCCACTATAGAGAACAGTATGGTGGTTCCTTAAAAAAGTAAAAATAGGGCTTCCCTGGTGGCGCAGTGGTTGAGAGTCCACCTGCTCATGCAGGGGACACGGGTTCGTGCCCCAGTCCAGGAAGATCCCACATGCCACGGAGCGTCTGGGCCCGTGAGTCAAGGCCGCTGAGCCTGTGCGTCTGGAGCCTGTGCTCCGCAACGGGAGAGGCCACAACAGTGAGAGGCCGGCGTACGGCAAAAAAAATAAATAAATAAAGTAAATATAGAACTACCATATGACCCAGCAATCCCACTACTGGGCATATACTCAGAGAAAACCATAATTCAAAAAGACACATGCACCCCAATGTTCATTTCAGCACTATTTACAATAGCCAGGCCATGGAAGCAACCTAAATGCCCATTGACAGACGAATGGATAAAGAAGATGTGGTACATATATACAATGGAATATTACTCAGCCATAAAAAGGAACAAAACTGGGTCATTTGTAGAGACGTGGGTGGATCTAGAGACTGTCATACAGAGGGAAGTAAGTCAGAAAGAGAAAAACAAATATCGTATATTAACGCATACGTGTGGAACCTAGAAAAATGGTACAGATGAACCGATTTGCAGGGCAGAAACTGAGACACAGATGTAGAGAACAAACGTATGGACACCAAGCGGGAAAAGCTGTGGGTGGTGGTGGTGGTGGTGTGATGAATTGGGAGATTGGGATTGACATGTATACACTGATGTGTGTAAAATGGATGACTAATAAGAACCTGCTGTATAAAAAAATTAAAAAATAAAATTCAAAAAAAATAATAATAACCATACCACACATTTGAATCCCACTTTATCATGTGATTACATTTAAATCTTATATCAACCCTGTGTGGTGTAAGGTAGACATTGTAATTATATTTGATAGGTGATGGATGATCAAATCAAGGCTCAGAGAGGTTAATTAACCTGCCCAAGGCCACAGCTAATTATTGTGTATGTTGATCGTGAAGAATCCTTATTAAAATGAATAGATCCCATTAATAAACATTTTGCTTTGGGGAAATTGCAAAATCTTCTACTGCAGATGTGTATTTAGACCATAGTCACTGTGTAACCGTGGCAGTATTTATTGTATGAATGTGCAGAGAAAAAGCCAAGAAAATACATCTTTGATTTCTATTAGCTCCATATTATTTAATATTTTTAAAATTATCTTCCTTAAAAAAATCATATTTCTAATTTGTTGAATCAAGAAGTTCCATCATGGTTTTTTGTTTTAGTTTTTGTTTTTTTGGCTGCACTGTGTGGCATGCGGGATCTCAGTTACCAGGAATCGAACCCGCGCCCCCTGCAGTGGAAGGTCGGATTCTTCACCACTGGGCCGCCAGGGAAGTCCCCATCATGTTTTGTTTATTTGTTTGTTTGTTTATTTTTTAAGCAAGGGGAGGAGGAAGGAACCAAAAAAAAAAAAATCTTCACTTTAAACATACTGCTGCATTGCAAGTCAGCCACTTATGAGACTTTGAAACAGTTGTGTTTAGAAAGATTCTTGGTACCTATAGTGAAGATGCAGGCACATCTGTGACCGCGTCTGAAGCAAGTAAGGGACGATGGTAGCAGCCCTCTTGCAGTGGGGTGTGGCATGTGAAGGCTTTGGTGTGCCACGGACTACTCCTTGGAGGGCTGGTCATTGTCAGCATCTTTAGGTCTTTGCCTGGCAGGATGGCAGAAGCCAATTTTCTAAAACTACCTCCACAGATCTCCCTGGTATCATTTTTTTTTTTTTACATCTTTATTGGAGTATAATTGCTTCACAATGGTGTGCCAGTTTCTGCTCTACAACAAAGTGAATCAGCTACACATACACTTAATGTTCCCATATCTCCTCCCTCCTGCCTCTCCCTCCCTCCCACCCTCCCCATCCCACCCCTCCAGGTGGTCACAAAGCACCGAGCTTTTGCATTGTCTTCGACCTGATTTGAAAAGTTCCCACTGACCCTCCATGTTGACTTACCCTCTATTCAGCAACCCAGCAGAGCGGCGTTCCCCGCACTCCTTCCCTCAGATCTTGGCCTGATGTAAACTTTGTCCTCCAAAAGTATTTATACCATCATGACTCATTTTTTTAACTGAGTGGACACTGCCTTACCTGATGGTGGTTTCGTTCAGGAACATACATGTTTCATCTCCCCAACTTGAGTGTAAACTTCAGGAGGGCAGGATTTGCAGCAACCTGGATGGACTTGGAGGGCATTATGCTAAGTAAAATGAGTCAGACAGAGAAAGAGAAATACTGTACGATATCACTTATACATGGAATCTAAAAAATACCACAAACTAGTGAATATAACATAAAAGAAGCTGACTCCCAGATGTAGAGAACTAGTGGTTACCAGTGGGGAGAAGGGGAGGGACAATATAGGGGTTGGGGAGTGGAAGATACAGACTGTTGGGTGTATGACAGGCTCAAGGATGTATTGTACAACACGGAGAACAGAGCCAATATTTTGTAATAACTGTAAATGGAAAGTAACCTTTAAAAATTGTATAAAAGTAAAACATTTTTATAAAAAAACTTCAGGAGGGCAGGAAGTGGGTCTTAGGCCCTAATCTTTTATGTTTTTTTAAAATTTTTTTTTTTGCGGTATGTGGGCCTCTCACTGTTGTGGCCTCTCCCGTTGCAGAACACAGGCTCCGGACGCGCAGGCTCAGTGGCCATGGCTCATGGGCCCAGCCGCTCCGCGGCTTGTGGGATCTTCCCAGACCGGGGCACAAACCCGTGTCCCCTGCATCGGCAGGTGGACTCTCAACCAGGGAAGCCCTGGTTCCAGGGCCACCAGGGAAGCCCAGGCCCTAATCTTTTTTTAAAAAAATATTTATTTATATTTATTTGTTTATTTATTTGGCTGTGTCAGGTCTTAGTTGCATACAGGATCCTTGTTGAGGCATGTATGATTTTTCATTACAGCGGGCAGTCTCTTCATTGCGGCACTCGGCCTTCTCTCTAGTTGCAGTGTGTGGGCTTCCCTCTAGCTGTGGTATGAGGGTTTTCTGTCTCTAGTTGTGGTGTATGGGCTCTGTAGTTTGTGGCACGCGGGCTCTCTTGTTGAGGCGCGCAAGCCCAGTAGTTGTGGCATGCGGGCTTAGCTGCCCTGCAGCATGTGGGATCTTAGTTCCCCGACCAGGGATCGAACCCGTGTCACCTGCATTGGAAGGTGGATTCCTTACCACTGGACCAGCAGGGAAGTCCCTCTTAGGCCCTATTCTTGCTCCCCATCCTTCCACCTCCCTTCGGCTCCCAGCCCTGGGCCCGACCCAGTGTGCTGAGAGGCAGAGGCTGTGGTAATCAAGGCCATGTACTCTGGGCCTGATTTCCTGGGTTTGAATCCTAACTGCAGTTTACTGATTGTGACCTTCGGCAGCTCAGCCTCTTAATCTGTAAAACGGGAATCAGAACGTACCTACTTCATAGGGTTGTTAAGAAGATTCGGTGAGATATGGTGTGCAGAGTGCTTAGAACAGTACCTGGTGTGCAGTAAATATGAGAGAAGCCTTAGCTGTTGTTATTCTTCAGTAAGTATCGGCAGGCAAGAGACAGGAGGCCTGGGAAGAGGCTGCTGGGGCAGGGAGAGTGGAAGAGCCGGCTGAGGGCCCACACTCCCTGCTGGGCCACAGGCACCAGTCACCACCTCAGCACAGGCCCCTTCACCAGCTGCAGGCACGTTCTAGCTGCAAGTGGAGAGTCGAGTCGAGTGCTGTTGCTGGGAGAGGATGCTGAGGTAGAGTGGACAGGATGTGGTGCCCATGAGAGTGGGTGTGGGGAAGCAGGTGGGGAGTTAAGGATGCCATCCAGCTTGGATGGCTAGGTCGACAGTGATGCTGTTTTTTTTTAAAAAAATTTTATTGGAGTATAGTTGATTTACAATGTTGTGTTAGTTGCAGGTGTACAGCAAAGTCAATCAGTTATACATACACATATATCTACTCTTTTTTGTATTCTTTTCCCATATAGGCCATTACAGAGTATTGAATAGAGTTCCCTGTGCTATTAAGTCCTTATTATTTATCTATTTTATATATAGTAGTGTGTATATGTCAATCCCAATCTCCCAGTTTATCCCTCACCCCTCCCTTACCCCTTGGTAACTGTAAGTTTGTTTTCTATATCTGTAACTCTATTTCTGTTTTGTAGATAAGTTCATTTGTACCTTTTTTTTAGATTCCACATATAAGTGATATCATGATATTTATCTTTCTCTGTCTGACTTATTTCACTCAGTATGACAATCTCTGGGTCCATCCATGTAGCTGCAAATGGCATTATTTCATTCTTTTTTATGGCTGAGTAATATTCCAATGTATATATGTGCCACATCTTCTTTAGCCATTCATCCGTTGATGGACATTTAGGTTGCTCCCATGTCCTGGCTGTTGTAAATAGTGCTGCAGTGAACATTGGGGTGCATGTATCTTTTCAGTAATGCTGTTAACTGAGAAAGGGATCTAAGAGTGGAACAGGTTAGGGACAAATAATGAGTTCAGTTATAGACATGTTGAGTTTCCAGTGTCTGGGATGCTTCCAGTTGGAGCCACCCAGTAGCAGTGGCAACAACAGATAACATGCATTGAAAGAATATCATGCTCTGGTCATTGTTCGAAGCCCTTCACTGGTACTAATCTACTCAGTCTCACAGCCACCCTTTGAAGGAGGTATTAATTGTTACTCCCATTTTACAGATGAGAAAACTAGGTGCAGAGTGGTTAAGTCATGCTGGTAATATGGGATGACACAGGTATTGGAACTTTGAGCTCCCAGATTTAGCCACCACTCTATGCAGACTCTGTATCTGTGGTTTCAGAGGGAGGCGGGTCTGGACATGTGGATGCGATGAAGCCATGGTAGTGATGATACTACTCAAAGGGAGACTGCAGAGTGGGGTGGATGTTGGCTGGAAAAAACCCATTTGCTGGCATAAGGGAACATCATTGTGGAAGATACAGGTTCAGCATAAGGTATGACTGGGAGGAAAGGTTAAGTAAGAGGATAGTGCTTGCTATGGACTGTGTTTGTGTCCTCCCCGAATTCACCTTGAAGTCCTAACCCCCAGTGTGAAGGCATTTGGAGGTGCAGCCTTTGGCAGGTAATCAGGTCATGAGGGTGGAGCCCTCATGGTGGGATTAGTGCCCTAATGAGAAGGGATGTGAGAGAGAAGGTCTCTCCCAGCCGTTTGAGGACATAGCAAGAAGGTGTCTGTGTGCAAGCTAGGAAGAGCGTCACCAGAACCCAGCCAGGCTGGCACCCTGATCTGGGACTTCCAGCCTCCAGAACTGTAAGAAGTAAATGCTTGCTATTTAAGCCACCCAGTCTGTTATTTTGTTATAGCAGCCCAGGTAGACTAAGACCATACTCTTTGTAAATCTCCAGGAAATAGTTACAGGCTTCATGATACAATGATTTGATAAAACACTATGTCATCCGTTTCAGGCAACAAGGTTTGTTTAAATTGTTTTTAAATTCCTTAACTTAGTGTTCTTTAGAGGTAAGTAGGTGGTGAGTGTTGTTATTGAGGGTACATACGGAGAAATGAATATGGGATAGAATCCTAGCTAGACACTCCCCGCCAAGCATGTTATGTAACAAAGCACCCACTGGAGGAGGGTTTAGGTTGCAAAATACTAGTTATGTCCTGGAGTTGGTTTAGTTTTCAATTAACTTTTAGGGTGGTATAGCCTGGTACCTAAACAAGATGAAGTGGCTGCTAATGATAATGATTTATTTTGTACCGTACATGCTGCCTTAACTATACCAAGAAGATTAATGCTCTCAGCTCTGGCTGTGCATCAGAATCATAATCACCTGGGAAGCTTTAAGAAAATGCACACTTATTAGGCCCCATCCCTGTGGGTTTTGGTTCAGTAAATTAGGGAGGGGGTAGAGGAGCAGACTAGTGGTTTTTGGTTTTGTTTTTGTTTTTTTGCCAATGCATTTTTAAAATAGGTGCACTTTTGACAAGATGATGGAATGACATAGCATTTGTTTGCTTTTTACCCCACAATCTCATTGAAACGATTTTCCCCAAAATTTTAAGAAAAAAAAATCCATAACAGGTGGCAGACAGGAAGGGGTACAATCATCTGATAAGAAAATTTGAGGCTTTTCTGGAATATACCAGCAGATGAGATTGGATTTTAAAAGATAACAGAGTAGAAAACTCAAAAGGATCTGACATGGGGCTTCCCTGGTGGCTCTGTGGTTAAGAATCTGCCTGCTAATGCAGGGGACACAGGTTCGATCCCTGGTCCAGGAAGATCCCATGTGCTGTGGACCAACTAAGCCCGTGCGCCACAACTACTGAGCCTGCACTCTAGAGCCCACAAGCCACAACTACTGAGCCCACGTGCCACAACTACTGAAGCCCACATGCCTAGAGCCCATGCTCCAGAACAAGCGAAGCCACCACAACGAGAAGCCTATGCTCCGCAAAGAAGAGTAGGCCCTGCTCGCCGCAACTAGAGAAAGCCCACGTGCAGCAACGAAGACCCAACACTATCCAAAAAAAAATGTATTTAAAAAAAAAAAAAGCATCTGACATGACCTGCTGCTTGACGTGAGTGCTGTTCTTTGCCCTGGAGCTGGGAAGAAATGCCACAGTGCCATCTAGGGAGGTTGGGAGGATGCCTTGGAATGATTGATTATCAGGGTAATTAATTATTGACAATAAAAGACACCCTGTTCGCACCTGCTTCCTCATGCCCAGCAGCTGGTGGCAGCATTTGTCTCCAGGCTAGAGCTGCAAGAACAGTTCTCTAAATAAAATTTGGGCTCTCTTGGGATGAGAGGGAACATTGGCACTGAGGCGACAGAGAGAAGCAGAGGTAACTTTGGACTTTGAGGGGAGTGAGGCTTGCCACGCTTGTCCCACTTTGGTGGAGGGGTTGATGACTTGCTTATTGCCCCGTTCACACACCCAACAGGAAGCCTGGCTGTGAACCTGTCTGCTCACTTAATAAGCAGATTCTCACAACTCGGCTAGACAGCACTGGAATTCAGGGGAGAGGCCAGTGGTACAAATCGACCTTCTCAGGTGTGTGCTGAATAAAACAACATTCTGATCCAGATTTGGCATGAGCAGCCAGTTATTGGTCATATCCATCGTTGATTCTCCTAGATGGATTCCTCAGTGCCTCTACTTACCTGTTTGCAGAGGGGAGATGAAGCAGTGAGAGGAAGGGTAACAAGCACTGGTGGTTTCTGTGCAGCCCCATCACTTTCACGTCAGAGCCTTGTAATAACTCTGTGAGGTATTGGTACTTCAGAGCACAGGCTCCGGACGCGCAGGCTCAGCGGCCACGGCTCACGGGCCCAGCCGCTCCACGGCATGTGGGACCCTCCCGGACCGGGGCACGAACCCGCGTCCCCCGCATCGACAGGCGGACCCCCAACCACTGCGCCACCAGGGAAGCCCTGTATTTGTACTTTTATTTCCATTTTACAAATAAGACAGCTGAAGGTCAGAGAAGTTAAGAGACTTATTAAAGTTCATATGGATAATACATGGCAGAGTCAGGATACAAAACTAGATTTGGGGACATCATATTACGTTCTCTTTCCGCTTACCACATAGGTTCTGACTTAATTTCAATGACTTGAAAAACATTCATTTCTCGAAGACAGAATGGACTTGGGGATTGTTAGGTAGCAATTGTTACCTGTGCCAGTGTAATAGCTGCAAAATATTGAGGAGTATTTGCAAATGATGGCTCCTATGTAAGATGATGGTAGTGAAAAGGACAGTTTAATGTATTAATAAGGGGTTATTTTAGGGGTTTGATTGTAGATGGATGGAGTGTGTATTAGTTTCCTGTAGCTGTTTTAACAAATCACCACAAACTTGGTGGCATAAACCAGCAGACTTATTTGCTCATAGTTGTGGAGGATAGAAGTCCAAAGTCAAGACGTCAGCACAGTCACCTTTCTCTGAATCTCTAGGGGAGATTCCGTTCTTTGCTTCTTCCAGCTTCTGGTGGCTGTTGGTATTCCTTGACTTCTTGGCTTGTGACTACATCACTCCAATATCTGCCTCCATCTTCACATCACCTTCTCCTCTGTGTCTCCCTGTCTTCTCCTTGTCTGTCTCTTTTAAGGACACTTGTTATTGGATTTAGGGCCTCCCTGGATAATCCAGGGTGATCTCATATCAACATCCTTAACTTTATTACATTTGCCAAGACCCTTTTTCCAAGTGAGGTATCCACTGGGGGATCCAGGAATTTGGATGTGGACATATCTTTTGGGGGGCTACCATTCAACCCACTACAGAGTGTAAACATTTTATTTTTCATGGTGAAATTAAAAAATCCCTTCGTCTTATTCCCTGTGGTGTATATTTATACAACCATCAGCATACCTCGTCTCTAGGGACTAGATCTATGTCATTTTTTCTTTTTTGTTTTTAGTATTTTAATTTTACGAAGAATAGTTGATTTACAATGTTGTGTTAGTTTCAGATGTACAGCAAAGTGATTCAGTTATACAGATACATATTCATTCTTTTTTTTAGATCCTTTTCTCATATTGCTTATCACAGAATATTGAGTAGAGTTCCCTGTGTTATACACTAGGTCCTTGTTGGTTTTATATCTTATATATAGTAATGTGTGTGTGTTCATCCCAAGCTCCTGATTTATCCCTCCCCACCAAGTTTCCCCTTTGGTAACCATAAGTTTGTTTTGATATCTGTAAGTCTGTTTCTGTATTGTAAATAAGTTCATTTGTATCTTTTTTTAAAAATTAGATTCCACGTGTGAGTGATATCATATGATGTTTGTCTTTCTCTATCTGATTTACTTCACTTAGTATGATAATCTCTAGGTCCATCCATGTTGCTACAAATGGCATTATTTTTTTCTTTTTTATGGCTAGTAATATTCCATCATATATATTGCGTTGGCCAAAAAGTTCTTTTGGGTTTTTCTGTAAGATGTTATGGAAAAACCCGAACGAACTTTTTGGCCAATGCAATATGTACGTCTTTATCCATTCTTCTGTCGATTGACGTTTAGATTGCTTCCATGTCCTGGCTGTTGTAAACAGGGGTGCAATGAATATTGGGGTGCATGTGTCCTTTAGGATTATGGTTTTCTCCAGATACATGCCCAAGCATGGGATTGCTGGGTCATATAGTAGCTCTATTTTAAGTTTTCTGAGGAATCTCCATACTGTTCTCCATAGTGGTTGTACCAACATGTCATTTTCTCTTAAACGCCAACAGGTAGCAGCCGCGAGTTTGAAAATCAGAGCTTTTCTTGAGCCTTTCCTATGCTTGCGTGTGATGACATTTCTTATGACTTTGTCTCTCCCTTCTTTTCTTTAGCTTCCTAGGCAAGACATCTGGATTTTCAGTCTTGGAAACTGCTATTCAGAAGAGAGGCAATCAAGCAAAAGAAAATAAGAAACTGTTCTTTGGTTTCTGTATTCTTTAGTAGTGGAAAGGAATGTCAGGTTTATTCAGGTCCCAGTTGGAAAGAAACATAAAATCCTTGGGAAGGGAGTGGATACTGGGCTATTTATTTTTGAGTCTCACTCACATTCTTCAGTTTGCAGATGGAAAAAACTGAAAGTCAGAAGGATTATATAAGGTCACTTGGCAAGTTGAAGGCTGACCCAGCATCAATGTAAGGAGCTTTGGAGCTCTCTATTCCCATCATCTGATCGTATTACATCTCAGGGGGTTCTTACTCCATTAATCTTGGGTTGTCTGGGCAATAGATGGGGGTCTTGACACTCACAGTCAAACTGACGCACAGGCGAAGAAGTCAAGCCTTGAATTTGTTGAGTTGGAGCCTCATTCAGTAAATGAGTAGAAAACCGAATGGTCTGATTGTACTGTTCAGGCTTTCTCTAAGCTAGCTAGTGGTATGGTGTCTGCAAGCAAATGGATTTTCAAAACTCCCTTCCTAATATCTACCACTGGCAATGCCTTCCTTGAATCCAAGTAAATTGTCTGTAGGATAGCCATGGCTAGAGTCATTGTGTGCCTGGTTGTACGAGAAAAACAGCAACAAAACAGAAGACCGCCTTTCCTCTTCATATGACCTTGTTCCAACCGTTCACCTAAAAGCAGATTTTCCCTTTGCAGACTCTGAACTGCTTCGAACTTGTTTGCATGTTCACATGATCTGGTGGAATGAAAGCTATTTGGGGAACTGGAGTAAATGTTTAAATAAACCGGGCCAAGGAAAACTTTGCTTCATCTCGGGAACAACTGAGAGCTCTAACAGGTACTGGTGGGCCATGTTCCAACGTGAGGCCAGCATGCCAGGCAATATTGCCAGGCTCCACAGTCCTCCAAGTGACAATCAGGCTTTAATGGAGCATCTCTGTTAGGGATACTATGCTTTGAATCATTTTATCTATGAATTTAGTGCCTGATTCTTTTTTCTTTTTTTGCTAATGCTTATTGAATCTAATGTACTAAGCTTTTTTTTTTTTTTTATGGTAAGCACATGACTGAACTACTATAAGCCACGAATCTTAAACTCAGAAAGTTTACATATGAGGTTTCTTCATTTGACCTAATAGCTGCATTGATCTTGTGGTTTATTGTCACGCCTGGGGGAGTTTTCAGGGTACATGTTGATTCGTGTCATCTAAAGGACAAGAACACTCCCGGTGTGTATCTAAGGGAATAGTCGTGTTGGTAGTTACGTTGGCAGTCATGCTTGCCAACCTTTTGGAGTTACTCAGTGGGCCAGTAATAATTTGGAATATGTCTTGTTGAGTATAAACTTCTGAAAAACTTAAAAACCAAAGTTTCTGCAAATTTATCAAATTCCTGTTCTGATCAGCACATGGGTCTCAAGGCTAAGTTTGTTTCTCTATCTTTGCTTGGGCACGAAAATCATTGCAAGAATTTCCAAGGCTAGTAGAAATCAGTGGGCTAAAAGGGACCTGGCCTCAATGATATATGTGCTAGATGTAGGCTGGGCAGGCAATAACACTTGCTTAAGGAGACCAAGAGGCATCCTGTAGAAAAGAGACTCTTTCCCTGATGGTAGATAGGAAAATTTCAACCTCAGTATGAAGATGTTTGGCACATGAGACTGATTTAATCTAAACGCATTTCTTTGCGTTTATCCATTTCAGCTTTACAAGTGGTCGCTGGTCTCTGCTCCTTTGTTCAGAGAATTGGCTTCGGGAACTAGCCTACTTTTCTAATTACTTACCTGGCACCTCATGCAATTTGTTTGCCTCCCCTGGCCTACAGATTTCTCACTGCTTTGTTGTTTCACCCTTGTTTTGCCACTTTTACTCTGTGTTCCTTCTGGTCTGCCTCAACTTTCACTGGCTCCTGTGAATATCATCTCTCCTGGGCCCCAGGTTCCTACTTCCTGTCTCTGAAAGTAGGTCTAGGCTTCCTGGGTCAAACAAAAATTGTATCTACAAATTACTTTGTCTCAAAGAGTGTTTCTAGATATAGTGAGTGATCAAAAATGTGTTTCCTAACAAAAGAAAAGTTTATGGGTAAAACCTTGATAGTTAAAAAAGATGTTAAGAAAACATGGTTCAACATCTCTGACCCTTGGGACGTCCCCCGTGGTCCAGTGGTTAAGACTCCACCCTTCCACTGCAGGGGACATGGGTTTGATCCCTGGCCAGGGAACCAAGATCCTACATGCCGCGCAGCATGGCAAAAAAAAAAAAAAAAAAAAGAAAAAGGAGAGAGAGAGAGAGATATTTGCTAAAGCTTAAATGGAAATAAAGATTACTATTAAAGAAAAAAAAAAACAACTCTGACCCTGACCTTACCAAAGATGTTTTCTTGTCCTTTCTTCCCACATCTACCACAGAAAGGTACCAGAGTGGAGAACCTTGTGAGAGCAGGCCTCAATTTCAGGCCTGTCAGTGGGTGTGAGGAAAACAATAGTTACTGAATTTGGAAGCCTAGGCAGGTGTCATTTTGACAGTACCGAGAACTGAAATTTTCTGTTTGCATTGCTTGCAAAACTGTTTGCAGTTTAGGAAGTGAAAGCCTCTTTGGTGACATGGCTTGACCTTGATTTTGGGGGAGTAAAAGTCAGTCAAAGGATATGCTCAGCTTGCATCAACTAGGTGCTCATAGCATCACCTTTTTCTAGGGTGACAGAATGAATCCCAGTTGTAATAAGGGAAGAAATGGGCCTGAGTTGCATCTTTGATTGGCACAGTAACTAGGGTCGGTTGCAGCTTTCCTGGAAACTTAAATATACTCCCCAAGGTGCCCGTTTGCATTTACACCTATCAGGAACTGTCATAATGACACGTGAAACAGTCATGCTGTTTACAGAAAGAGCTAGAACTTTGTGTTGGTAAGTAAAACCCTCCAGAGTAAGGATCTACTTAGTGGTTCCTGCCAGTGGTTATTATATGTCTTTCCATAGTTATGTACTTGACAACCTCCCAAAGCCATAGTTGCCTTTACATTTCGTTCTTAATTACTTGAAAGATAAACTAATAATGCAGGGAATGAATGCACACTGTTATTAATTAAGATCCCCAGGAAATGGGACAAACGGAAGAGAAAAGTGCTTCTTAAAAATAGTTAAGTGAAGCTTGCCACACTGCATAGAGAGTCTTATACCCACATAGAGCTATGGCTGGCACTTTTGGGGCCTCATGCCACATCTCGCTGGCCCACCTCAGATTTCAGCTGCAGCTGTGGTGGACAGTTCCTGTGCTTGAAACTGGCTTACCTTCTCTTTATTTGCCTCAGGGTTTCCCTCTGGAACCTGTGGAGGTTACTCAATCCTTGCTAAAGCCTTTTCCCAAACGCAGGGGAGTTAATGCCTTCTCAGCCACTGGGTCAGAAGACTTGATGATCACATGCCCTAACCTGTCATCCTTCAGAGGGACAATTTTAAGGAAATTTTACTTAGTTGCTCAGAAGTCCTCAGTGGGATTGAGCCTGTTACCTGAAAAGTCAAATCAGTAATGGCTTCATTGGCTTTTCCTTTTTCCCTAATACACTGTCCTGTCTCCCTCATTCCTGCTCCCTGAGACCACCTCCTAAAGTCCTTTATCTTAGGTTCTGCTTTGGGGGACTCCAAAGAGGAGAATGGATACATGTATATGATGGCTGAATCGCTTTGCTGTACACCTGAAACTATCACAACATTGTTAATCAGCTATACTCCAATATAAAATAAAAAGTTTTTTAAAAAAGGATTAAAAAATAAATAAAATAAAATTCCATTTCCTAAAAAAAAAAAAAAAGACATCTGCCATCACAGATGAAAAAATCATTAGAAGCAGCTTTTTCAGCATTTCCTCTTAACTCTCTGTAGTTAAAGATAATACTTCCAGATTTAAAAAAATTTTTTTGGAAGCCAGAAAAATGGAAAGATGAAGAAAAGGGTTATTTGTTTCTTATGGTCATGTCAAAAAGACTCTCAGAAGCTGTGCATTCAGACGGTTATGGCTTCAGAAAGTTAGAAGCATATTCTTCACACACTATTTTCAATTATTGGCATGTCATTTGGCACATTTTCAGAGTTTGGCAACAAATGGCTACTTTAAATTCAGAACAACATAGGTAGAATTGTAAGGGTGAAATGAGGAAAAGTCATCTGGTCAACCTCGCAGCCTTCAGCCAGGACAAGAATTAAACCCATTTGTCTTGTTAGGGAGCAACATGAAAAGATATGAAATATCTTTTAAGTGTTAAGTGAACTTAACAGCTATAAAGACCAACTTCTGGGAAGACAGTTCCCCAGGCTGGGTTCCATCCAATATGGAATTTTGGTCTTAAGTATTACTGATTAAGAGCTAACATGGGTCTCCAAAATGGAACTTCTATGCTCAGAGACCTAAGGCTAATCTAGAGCCGAACTCTGAGTTAGCTAGAAGGTGATGAAGCTGCTCAACTCCATTGTTTAGGGCAACACACAACCCATCTTTCTAAAGAGATACAGTAAATGCTATTTTGATGGGAGCATGTTAGAGATAATCTGAGTTTCATCATAGCAGACTTCTGTCAGAGATTTTCTGATGTACTCAAAGGTCTAAAGATAAGTAGGACTTAGACATGCAGTTTTTGGAAGAACTTTAGTATAATTTGTATTCCATATATGATTCATTGCAAATTAATTCCCCCAGATTCTGTCATTTTCTACTGCCACACAATTTACCACTCCCAATTGGAAAACCATATTCCAAAATGACATTTTGAACAACTATTAGTGAGATTGTAAATGGACTTATTTTATTAAACTAGTTTTTGAAAATTCCCCTCATATTTCTTCTTATTTATCTGCACATGGTAATCTCTTTCTGATACAGTTGACTGACTAATTCCTTGTTCTCCTTGCTTTCTCAGTTGAAATTGTGGCTTCATCGGGATCAGTGTCGTGACCCTGGTGTGTTAGGTATAATCAGAGAGTAAAAGGGAAGGGAATGTGTTTCATGGAAACTTCTTTACCAATGATGGGGTTAATCCCAGAATTCTAAAACTCTTTCATGTATTAAAAAAATTGAGGGGCACATTTTCTGTGTAACAGCCACTGCAGTGGCTGTTAAGAAATCAACCTGATACCGATCAGGGTTCTTGGCCTTCCTTAATCAATAGAAATTGATAAGAGGCCAGACAAGAAATTCAGGCAAGACTTTATTGGGGCCCCTGCTGCAGCGGGGGGGGGGCAAAAACAAGTAACAGTTTCGCTTGCTTGCTCACCGAGGAGGGGGTGAGCTGTTTCCTTATGTGGGGTGAGGGTAGGGGCCGGTCCAAGGGTCAGGCTGGAGGGGTGGCTTAGGTGATTTGCCCACCCCTTTGGTGGTGTTCAGTGCAGGAGGCATGCGCAGTACCCTGCTTTTGCTTCCGACACCCTGTTTTTGCTCCCAGCAAAGTGGCAGTTGGTTTTTTTATTGGTCTTTTTTGTATCTTGTTGTCCATAATTTGCCCCAACTGTGCATGCACGCAGTTATTTTTAGTCCCTTATAGTTTCTTTGTATTTTGTTGCTCACAAAATATGAGATGTTTGTCCAGATGCAAACTCTGTAGCAAAGGGCCCCAGGTCCCAGGTCCCAGCTTGTCTCAAACCCTGTAACAAGGTCCAGACCCTGTTCCTCCCGGAGCTTCCATTCTCACCTGAGTGCAGAGGGCACACTGTGGTCAGTGCTGTGACGTGGTGGCACCTGCACCTGGGAGACGCTGCAACAGGGACAGGTAATCTCTGACCAGAGATGGGTGTGCCTTTGGCAAGGCTTCCAAGGCTTCCTAGGCTGACTTTTGAATGACTAATAGAGAAAGTAAGGTAAAGAATGTGATAGCAAAACCTTTTTTGAGGAAGAGGGTTAAATGTGTTCAGAAACACAGGATAGTGAGTGCAAGTCCTTCAGGACCTACACTGTGGTATGGCTGGAACATAGATGAGGAAGTCGTGTGAGAGACGAGGCTGGTCACATCAGGAAGTGGCTGTACTTTATCTAAAAAAGAATTTGAATTTTATCCCAAAGAAAGGAAGGTGCCATTGATGTCGTTTAAGCAGAGAGTCTTAAGATTTGCAGAATATTTTGGTATTACAATGGAATGATATGTGGGACTTGTGAGATGGGCACAGGTAGAGGCAGAAATACCAATAAGGAGGCTATCACAATAATTCAGGGGAAAATGAGGAGAACCTAGACTCCTAAGGATTGAGAGAAGAGGAAAAGTTCAAAAGGTATTAGGAGATTAATACAACATTGCAAATCAACTATACTTTAATAAAATAACATTTTTTAAAAAAAGTGTTGGGGTAAACAATAACAGCATGGGGTTCAGTGGAGAGATGGGAAGGAAGCATCAAGGATGGTCCCCAAATTTCCAAATCGGACAACGGGGTGCAAGTGCCATTCTGTGTTATGGTACAGGTACTTGGTTTCATAGAAGATGGAGATGAGTTTGTTATTGGATATGTTGAGTGTAACATGTGTGGCCTGTGGGACATTGGGGTTGAGATATCTGGTAGGCAGTTGCATGGGTAGTTCTGGAACTCCAGACCTAAATTTGAACTGAACATATTTATTCATAAATTATCAGAAGACAGGAGGTGGTTGAAGCCAAGGGACACCTAGAAATGGAATTCTGGAAAATTGGAGAGGTGGCTAGAGAGTTTACTTGGCTTCTGTGGCAGGAACCAAGGAACAGGAGAGTTTCCAACAAAAGAGAGGTCAACAGTGTCAGAGGTCATGGAAGATGAGGTTCTATTATATATAGCAACAAAAAGGTGTTTGGCAATTTTGACGGGAACAGTTTGAGTCTGGGATGAGGATAAAGGTCAGATTATGAAGACTGAAAAGTGTAGAAGAAGTGAAGGCTGAGGGTGTGGATACACTCTCTGGAGGTTGGCTATGAGACATAGATAGAAACAGGTTGATAATGGGGAGAGACAAGGCCAGGGAAGGGCTGTTGTTCTTGAAAGTGAAGGGGACTTCAGCATGTGTATGTTTAAAGGGTAACAACAGAGAGGAATGGGTCGAAGTTATAGTCAAGAGAGCAGATGGAATCAGGTTCATATTGAGGTCACAGAAATTTGGATTTTGAGGACAGGTGACGAGATCAACCTTAGAAGGAGGAGGGATACCTCTTCCATTGAAATGGAATGGAATGGAAGGAGGTCTAATTTGTGGGATGGAACAGGAAATTCAGGGAATGTTGATTTGTTTGCCTCCTGGGGAGTAGGGGAGTGAGATCATCTCTTCATGGTAAAAGAAGAAGGATGAGGTAGGAATTTCAGATTGATGAAGATTTGTGTGGAGTAAGGAGAAAACTGATGATACATACAGGAGTGCTGGGCAGTTGTTATGGGCTGAATGTCTGTGTTCCCCCTCCAAGTTCATATGTTGAAGCCCTAATTCCCAGTGTGATGGTATTTGGAGGTGAGGCCTTTGGAGGTAATTAGGTTTAGATGAGACCGTGAGGGTGCAGCCCGCCACTTGAGGATGTGGCAAGAAGGCAGCTGTATGTGGACCGACAGGAGGGCTGTCACCAGAC